>NW_005871060.1:13439123-13495262 GCF_000147115.1 Myotis lucifugus
GGCGAGAATGGCTGCAGAAGAACTGCTGTAAGAGGAAGGGAGAGGATGGGGAGCTCACGCCCTGTACTTTCTAGAAGCACCTGCACCGCCACTCCCCCTTTCCAGTTGAAGTAAAGGGGCATTCGAGTACGAATAGGGAGCAAATCCAATCTTAATACATTCTTTTCCTTCTGAAAAAATCAACATTTCCACCTAGGAAATATCATAGTGAATGAGATCACAGTGCATAATTCTGTCTTTATTTGTAGGTGTTTCGCTCCGTCTAACTGGGCCATGGTTTGCGTGGAACTGGAGCGCACTTCAGAGTCAGGTGAACACGTCACATTCAGCTCTGGTCTTCTTTTTTACTTTCTCTTCTCTAACTGTCTACAGCTCGTATTTAGATTCAGATTCAACAGATATTGTTGAGTAATGATGTACCCTATGCAAAACCTCAAAAGTATGAATGGTGTATTACTGTTGGACCACGAATATCCAGGTGATAGACCAGCTTCTCAGGTGCCAGGGAAAGAAGTTCTGCGATGTGCTTTGGCAGCTCGGACGTGCAAAACAGATGTTCATGGTACTCAGATGAATAAAATATGCTTGTGTTTGAGTTTGTTTGAAAAATTGTTTCTGTGAACAGCACACCGCCTGTGTGATTGTCTCTCCTTCTTTCTTGCACCTGTCTTTATGTGCTTTCCATTCTTCTTTATATTTTTCTCCTTCCCCCTTCCCTTTTTCAATTTCATGGAAAAGCAAAATAGCATAGTCTACCTATGATTTTCTTATAATTGTTCAATCTTTCCAGCTCTTTTTTAAACTTTCTTCTGATCCCTTCTTTTGATGTAAAAAAAATTTCTCTAATTCCTCCATATTTTTGCAGAATGACTTGACTGGAATATAACTCAGCATCAAGGACACCTCTTACATGGCATCTTTCTTCAGTGGAAGTAGTTCGGTTTCTCATCTCCCAGGAGCAACAGGACCAGGAAGTGTTTCCATACTCTGCATCACCCTTAAGGTCCAGGATACACACTGGTTACAATAACAGGCCCTGGAGCCAGACGGCCTGGGTTGGAATCCTAACTCTGGCACTTGCTAGCTGAGTAGTAACTCCAAGTAAGTTATAACCATGATTTACACATTGATGGTAATGATTCATCCAAACACCCAGACATGCCTGGATTTTTACAATTTCAATGACTTTGATTTCCACTCATTCTCAGTACTAATCCTGAGTCTTGTCAGACGTGCTCCCTCTCAAATATTTAAAACTCCAGATACCGACATTTTATCTCTCTTTTTTTCTTTATTGATCAAGGTATTACATATGTGTCCTTGTCCCCCCATTGTCCTCCCACCCCCCACTCATGCCCTCACCCCCCTGGTGTCTGTGTCCATTGGTTAGGCTTATATGCATGCATACAAGTCCTTGGTTGATCTCTCTCCCTTACCCCCACCCTCCTCTACCTTCCCTCTAAGGTTTGACAGTCTGATCGATGCTTCTCTGTCTCTGGGTCTGTTTTTGTTCATCAGTTTATCTTGTTCATTATATTACACAAATGAGTGAGATCATGTGATATTTATCTTTCTCTGACTGGCTTATTTCGCTTAGCATAATGTTCTCCAGGTCCATCCATGCTGTAGCAAATGGTAAGAGTTCCTTCTTTTTTACCACAGTGTAGTATTCCATTGTGTAGATGTACCACAGTTTTCTAATCCACTCATCTGCTGATGGGCACTTAGGCTGTTTCCAAATCTTAGCTATGGTAAATTGTGCAGCTATGAACTTAGGGGTGCATATATCCTTTCTGATTGGTGTTTCTAGTTTCTTGGGATATATTCCTAGAAGTGGGATCACTGGGTCAAATGGGAGTTCCATTTTTAGTTTTTTCAGTAACCTCCATACTGTTCTCCACAGTGGCTGCACCAGTCTGCATTCCCACCAGCAGTGCAGGAGGGTTCCTGTTTCTCCGCATCCTTGCCAGCACTTATCATTTGTTGATTTGTTGATGATAGCCATTCTGACAGGTGTGAGATGGCACCACATTGTTGTTTCGATTTGCATCTCTCAAATGATTAGTGACTTTGAGCATGTTTTCATATATGTCTCTTGGCCTTGCTTATATCCTCTTTCAAAAAGTGTCTATTTAGGTCCAATGCCCATTATTTGATAGGGTTGTTTATCTTCCTTTTGTTAAGTTGTATGAGTTCCCTATAAATGTTGGAGAGTAAACCCTTATTGGTGATAACATTGGCAAATATGTTCTCCCATGCAGTGGGCTCTCTTGTTGTTTTGTTGATGTTTCTTTTCCTGTGCAGAAGCTTGTTATTTTGATGTAGTCCCATTTGTTTTATATTCTCTTTAGTTTCCATTGCCCTAGGAGCTGTATCGGTGAAGACATTGCTTCGGCATAAGTCTGAGATTTTGCTGCCTGTGGATTACTCTAATATTTTTATGGTTTCCTGTCTTATGTTTAAGTCCTTTATCCATTTTGAGTTTATTTTTGTGTATGGTGTAAGTTGGTGGTCTAGTTTCATTTTTTTGCATGTATCCGTCCAATTTTCCCAACACCATTTATTGAAGAGACTGTTTTGACTCCATTGTATGTTCTTGCCTCCTTTGTCAAATATTAATTGAGCATATTGGTTCGGGTCGATTTCTGGGCTCTCTGTTCTATTCCATTGGTCTATATGTCTGTTCTTGTGCCAGTATCAGGCAGTTTTGAGAACAGTGGCTTTGTAATACAGCTTGATATCTGGTATTGAGATCCCTCCTACTTTGTTCTTCTTTCTCAGCATTACTGCAGTTATTTGGGGTCTTTTCTTATTCCAGATGAATTTTTGGAGAGTTTGTTCTAGGTCTGTGAAATATGCTGTTGGTATTTTAATGGGGAGTGCATTGAATCTACAGATTGCTTTGGGTAGTATGGACATTTTAATGATGTTGAGTCTACCAATTTATGAACATGGTATGTTCTTCCATCTGTTTATGTCTTTCTCTATCTCTTTTTCAGTATCCTGTAGTTTTCCAAGTACAGGTCTTTTCATTCCTTAGTTAAGTTTATTCCTAGGTATCTTTTTTTAAAAAAATATATTTTATTGATTTTTTACAGAGAGGAAGGGAGAGGTATAGAGAGTTAGAAACATTGATGAGAGAGAAACATCGACCAGCTGCCTCCTGCACATCTCCCACTGGGGATGTCCCCGCAACCAACATACATGCCCCTGACCAGAATCGAACCCGGGACCTTTCAGTCCGCAGGCCGACGCTCTATCCACTGAGCCAAACCGGTTTCGGCATATTCCTAGGTATCTTAATATTTTTGGTGTGGTGGTAAATGGGATTGTTTTTTTTTATCTCTCTTTCTGTAAATTCACTATTGGTGTATAAAAATGCCATAGATTTCTTGGCGTTAATTTTGTATCCTGCCACATTGTCGAATTCATTTATTAAATCTAGTAAATTTTTTGATGGAGTCTTTGGGGTTTTTTATGTACAGTATCATGTCATCTGTGAATAGTGACAGTTTTATGTCTTCTTTTCCAATTTGGATAATTTTATTTCTTCTTGTTGTCTAATTGCTATGGTTAGCACTTCCAATACGATGTCAAACAGGAATGGTGAAAGTGGGCATCCCTGTCTCGTTACTGTTCTTAGGTGAAATGGTTTTAGTTTTTGCCCATTGAGTATGATGTTGGCTATAGGTTTGTCATATAAGGCTATTATTATGTTGAGGTATGATCCCTCTATTCCCATTTTGATGAGGGTTTTTATCAAGAAAGAGCATTCTATCTTGTCAAATGTTTTTTCTGTATCAATTGATATGACCATGTGATATTTATCTCTCAATTTTTTTATGTCATGTATCACATTTATTGATTTGCAGATATTGTGCCATCCTTGCATCCCCGGGATAAATCCTACTTGGTCATGGTGTATGATATTTCTGATGTAATGCTGGATCTGATTTGCTAGAATTTTGTTGAAGATTTTGGCATCTATGTTCATGAAGGATATTGGCTTGTAATTCTCTTTCATTGTGTTGTCATTATCTGGTTTTGGTATTAGGGTAATGCTGGCTTCATACAATGAGCTTGGAAGTGTTCCTTCCTCTTGAATTTTTTCAAATAGTCTGAGGAGGATAGGTTTTAGTTCTTCTTTGAATGTTTGGTAAAACTCCCCTGTCAGGCCTTGGGCTTTTGCTTGCTGGAAGGTTTTTGATGACAGTTTCAATTTCCTCCATAGTTATTGGCCTATTGAGATTTTTAGAATCTTCCTGATTGAATTTTGGAAGGTTGTATCTTTCTAGGAATATGTCCATTTCCTCTAGGTTGTCTAGTTTGTTGGAATAGAGTTGTTCAATCCTTTGTATTTCTGCAGGGTCAGTTGTTATTTCGCCTCTTTCATTTCTGATTTTATTTGGGTCCTCTCTCTTTGCTTCTAGCCTGGCTAGAGGTTCATCAATCTTGTGTATCCTTTCAAAGAACCAGATCTTGGTTTCATTGATCTTTTGAATTTTTTTTTGGTCTCTATGTCATTTATTTCTGCTCTGGTCTTTATTATCTCCTTCCTTCTGCTCACTCTGGGCTTTTCTTGTTGCTCTCTTTCTAATTCTTTAAGTTATAGAGTTAGATGATTTATTACCATTTTTTCTTGTTGTTTTTTTTTTTTTTTTTGAGGTAGGCCTGTAGAGCTATGAACTTCCCTCTCAGGACTGCTTTCACTGTGTCCCATAGATTTTGGATTGTTGTGTTTTCATTGTTGTTTGTTGCCATGATGCTTTTTGTTTCTTCTTTGATCTCTTTGGTGACCCAATCATTGTTTGTTAGCATGCTATTTAGCCTCCAAGTGTTTGATTTTTTTTCATTGTTTTTATTGTAGTTGATTTCTAATTTTTATGCCATTGTGTTCTGAGAAGTTGCTTAATATTATTTCAATCTTCTTGAATTTGGAGAGAGTTTACCTGTAACCCAATATGTGGTCTATCTTTGAAAACGTCCCATGTGCACTTGAGAAGAACGTGTATTCCATGGCTTTGGGGTGAAATGTTCTGAAGATGTCAATTAAGTCCATCTAATCTAGTGAGTCATTTAGGATTGCTGTTTCATTGCTGATTTTTTTTAAATTAAATCTTTATTGTTCAGATTACATTTGTTCCTCTTCCCCCCCCCAACTCCCCTCCTCCCAGTTCCTGCTTCACCCTCCGCCCTCACTCCCCACCCACTGTCCTCATCCATAGGTGCACGATTTTTGTCCAGTCTCTTCCCACATCTCCCACTCCCCTTTCCCCCCCAAGAATAGTCAGTCCATTCCTTTTCTATGTCCCTGATTCATTATAATCACCAGTTCATTCTGTACATCAGATTATTTATTCACTTGATTCTTAGATTCACTTGTTGATAGATGCATGTTTGTTGTTCATAATTTGTATCTTTACCTTTTTCTTCTTCTTCCTCTTCTTAAAGGATACCTTTCAGCATTTCGTATAATACTGGTTTAGTGGTGATGAACTCCTTTAGCTTTTCCTTATCTGTGAAGCTCTTTATCTGACCTTCAATTCTGAATGATAGCTTTGCTGGATAAAGTAGTCTTGGTTGTAGGTTCTTGGTATTCATCACTTTGAATATTTCTTGCCATTCCCTTCTGGCCTGCAAAGTTTCTGTTGAGAAATCAGCTGACAGTTGTATGGGTACTCCCTTGTAGGTAATTGAGTCTCTTTCTCTTGCTGCTTTTAAGATTTTCTCTTTGTCTTTTGCTCTTGGCATTTTAATTATGATGTGTCTTGGTGTGGTCCTCTTTGGATTCCTTTTGTTTGGGGTTCTCTGCACTTCCTGGACTTGTAGGTCTATTTCTTTCACCAGGTGGGGGAAGTTTTCTGTCATTATTTCTTCAAATAGGTTTTCAATATCTTGCTCTCTCTCATCTTCTGGTACCCCTATAATTCTGATGTTGGTGCGTTTGAAACTGTCCCAGAGGCTCCTTACACTATCTGCGTATTTTCGGATTCTTTTTTTATTTTGCTTTTCCAGTTGGGTGTTTTTTGCTTCTTCGCATTTCAAATCTTTAACTTGATTCTTGTCATCCTCTGGTCTGCTGTTGGGTGTCTGTATAATATTCTTTATTTCAGTCAGTGAATGCTTAATTTCTAGTTGGTTCTTTATCACAACATCGAGGGTCTCATTAGTTTTCTTGAGGCTCTCATCAAGTTTATTGGCAGTTTCTAGCAAATTATTGAAAGCCCTCAAAAGTGCGTTTTTTAGCTCTATATCCTCCATTTCTGTCATGTTTTTTTGTCTCCCCATTTTTTATGCTTTCTTGGTGCACCCCCTTGTGGTCTTTGTGCGCAGTCTTGTTGTAGTTAAGCCTTAATTGTTGTCAGCAATATTGGGGGTAAATTGGCCTCCAGGCTAACTGGCTATGAGAGTCAGCTGTGTCTGCAGTGGGAGCGCTTCTGTGCTGGATCTCTAGGGCAGTGCTAATCTAGCCTTTGCCTGAGGCTCTCCAGCAAATGCCTCTGTGCAGGGCTTGGGCGGGGCGGGTCCCAGGGGATCTACAGGGTGGGCGGAGCGAGCAGTTATGGCTGCTCTCAGTTCCTTCCCCAGCGGCTCTGCAACTGCTGCAAACCTCAGAGAGAAAGCTGCCTTCCCGCTTCTCCCGTTTGAGTCTGGGTCCCTAGAGACTCGCCCGGATCTGGAGCTCAGAGTCTGAAACTCCCTCCAGATTGAAAACAACAACCGTGCCCTCCACCGCCGGCCCACTCCATGCACACCTCCGAACCTTAGTATTTCACCTCCGCACTGCGCCTCCTCTGAGTCTCAGTTTGGATTTCTCTTTACTTCTAGTTGTAGAATCTCTCCTCAGTCAGCCTTTCTGTGGTTCTGGGTGATGTCCGTTCCGTCTTTTAGTTGTATTTTTGAAGTGGTTGTTCGAGGCAGCAAACTCCGGCTTTAACCTATGCGGCCATCTTGGTTCTCCTCATTGCTGATTTTTTGTTTAGAGGACTTATCCAGTGATGTCAGTGGGGTATTAAAGTTCCCTAGTATGATTGTATTGTTGTTGATCTCTCCCTTGATATCTTCCAGGAGTTTTTTTTTTATGTATTTGGGTGTTTCTGCATTGGGTGTATATATGTTTACCAGGGTTATATCCCCTTGTTGTATCAATCCCTTTAGTATTATGAAGTGGCCTTCCTTATCTCTTTTTATGGCCTTCACTTTGAGGTCTATTTTGTCAGATATAAGTATTGCTACCCCAGATTTTTTTTCATTTCCATTTGCCTGAAAGATATTTTTCCATCCCTTCACTTTTTAGTCTGTGTGAGTCCCTTCTTCTGAGGTGGGTCTCTTGTAGACAGCAAATGTATGGGTCATGTTTTTTTATCCATTCAGCCACTCAATGTCTTTTGATTGGAGCATTTAGTCTATTTACATTTAAAGTTATTATTGATAGGTACTTGTTAGGAGCCATTTTTATTTTTTGTGCCTGTGTTCTTTCTTCCCTTTTTATTTCTTCTTTTTACACCAGTCCCTTTATAATTGCTTGCATTGCTGGCTTAGTAGTGATAAACTCCCTTAGCCTTATTTTTTTTTTGAAGCTGTTTATTTCCCCTTCAATTTTGAATGATAGCCATGCTGGATAGAGTATTCTTGGATTCAGTCTTTGTGTTGCATCACTTTGTAAATTTTCTTCCATTCCTTTCTGGACTGATGTGTTTCTGTTGAGAAAACATTTGATAAACTAATGGGAGATCCCTTGTACATAACTTTCTGTCTCTCTCTTGCAGCCTTTAACATTCTCTTTGTCCCGAACATTTGCCATCATAATTACAACATGTCTTGGTGTGGGTCTTTTCAGGTTCATTTTGTTTGTGAATCTCTGTGCTTGTGTCATTTTTTTTCTTCCCCACATCTGGGAAGTTTTCTGACATTATTTCTTCAAATATATTTTCTAACCCTTGTTCCTCTTCCTGACGTTTTGGCACCCCTATTATTTGTATGTTGCTTCATCTCATGTTGTCCCAAAGCTCCCTTAGGCTCTCCTCCTGTCTTTTAATTTTTTTCTCTATTTGCACTTCAGTTTGGGTGTGTTTTTCTTCCCTGTCTTCTAATTCGCTAATTTGGTCTTCTGCTTTTCCTAGTCTGCTGTTGAAACCTTCCATGGTGTTTTTTATTGCAGCTATATCACTCTTTATTTCTTCTTGATTCTTCCTTAGGTTGTTGATTTTTTCATCCATCCGGTTTATGACTGCATGACCCTTATTCTGAATTCTTTTTCTGACATATTGCATGCCTCCGTTTCACTTAGCTGCTTTTCTGGCAATTTCGCCTTTTCTTTTCTTGGGGGGTTTCTTTGTCTCCCCATTTTTGCTCTCACCGAAGGATCTAGGTGTTGAGTCATGCAGGGGCTGCTCCTCAGGTGGCAGTGGCTTCCCGGGCGGCAGCTGCTCCTTGGGTGGTCGTGGCAGTGGCTGCTTCTCAGGTGGCAGCAGCTCCTCTGGTGGGCACTGCTCACAACAGTGGTGGCTCCTCTGGCTGGCGAGGGTGGGATGCTTGTGCAGCTGCTGCTTCTTGGCCAGGGGCAGGTTGCGCAGGGCTACTGATCCTTTGATGTAGGCATGCTGCTCACAGGGCTGCTGCTCCTTTGACGGGGACAGGCTGCTGGCGCAGCTGCTGCTCCTCAGATGGGGATTGGCTGTGCATGAGGCTGCTGCTCCTCCAATGAGGGCAGGCTGCTTGTGGGGCTGCTTCTCCTCGGACAGGTGTGGACTGCGTGCGATTGCTGCTTCTTGGATGGAGGCAGTCTGCTCGTGCAGCTGCTGCTCCTCAGATGGGGGCAGGCCGCATGACGCCGCCATTCCTCAGACAGGGGCGGGCTGCTCATGGCTGCTGCTCCCATGGTCGTGGCTTCCTGGGCTAAAGCATTAGGCCAGCCAGAGGGGAATGCACTTCAGAACTCACAGGAGCTCACACCAAGGGTGGCTGCAGTCTGGGTGACTGTGGGACTGCAGCTGAGGTAGCAGGTCCCTGTCAGGGGTGGCTATAGAGTCTCGGGTGTTATCTGAGGACACCCTGGGTGGAGTGAGGCTTGCCTCCCAGTCACAGAAGCTCTCCCCTTCAAAAAGGCGTGGTCTCTGCGGAAGAGCCAGCCGTTCTGGGACTGTTTGCAATGGTAACAGAGGCTGCCTGGTTAGGCAAGCCCAGTCAGCCTGCCCCTGGAGGCCCTGCATGATCTAACTGTGCCTCACTCACACACACACACACCCCACATGTCCACACACTCCTCTTTTGCACCCTCACTCACTCATGCTTTCTCCCTCACTCCTGCCTTCTTCCTGCCTCTGTAGTTGGGCCTGGAGTGTTATTGACCCATTTATAGATGGAGTGTCCTCTCCAGGTGTCTGGTTTTGTGGCTGGCTCTCTACCACATTGGCCAAACAGGATACAATTCATCTCGACAAGACATGGCACAAAAGGAACAAAACACGAATGTACTCACAACACCGATAACCTCAATACAAGTGACCACCAGAGAAAAGAGAATTAAGGGAGAGAAAAGAGAGCACAGATGATATTGAAGAGAAAAAAAATGGTATGAGAGAAAAGGAAAGGAAGAAAAAGAACAAACATGAACAAATAGATAAACCAAAACATACAAACACCAAATATCCAGTAAAGAGGGTAGGGGCAGAATCTTATATACAGAAAGTAAGGTTAAGGAATTGGATGAATATGGGGAGGACCTCAGTTCAGTATAGAAGAAGTAGAAAGAGGATGAGTGGATAAAAAGAAAGAGAAAGAGAAAAAATAATTTAAAAATCGGAAAAAATAAAAAAATAGAATGATGAAAAATAATGCAAAAAGAAATAGAAAATAAGGAAACAAAAGAAAATAAAGAAAAAAGGAAAAAGGAAAAATATTTAACAAAATAATAATAAAATAAAAATGAGGGCTTGTTCAAGATCCCACTCTTCTGTACTGTCTACCACTTCTCAGTTTCCTGTTGCTGGGACTGAAGGCCTCCCTTTAGGCCAGTCCCTGTGGGCTCTCAGGGACTATTCATTTTTTTTGTATCCTTCGTATCATTCAGGGTATAGTCTGGGTGTGGCTGTATTGGTTGTCTGCAGACTGCAGGGAGGGGCTATCTCTTCAGGAGAAAATGGCTACCTAGGTCAGGCACATCAGGTATGGCTCCAGACTCATGGCCACCTCTCCCCAACCCTCTCCTCTCCCCAGACTCCACAGGTCCGCACTTCCACCTGCATCTCAGCCACTGGTGAGTGTCTGTATTTGAAAGGTCATATAAACTAGGTTCAGCGAACAAAAGCAAAGACCAAAAAGAGGGGAAAGAGCTGCACCACTGCAAGCCCTCTCTCCCCTGACACAGTGCAGCACGGCCTGGCAGCCGTCCAGGCTGCCCCCTCTGGGCTCAGTCTCTCTGGGCTGTGGACCCTGATCTAGAATCCCCTGCCCCCAGCAGTCCTGTGGACCTCCTTTCCACAGTCAGAGGCTACACCTGTCCCAAGGGGCGCGGCCTTGGTGCCCTGTGGTTTCCCTCTGACCCTCTGGGCTCAGAGGTCTCGCAGTTCTCTCCAGCCCACATCACTGATTTTACCATTTTCCAGGTGTCCTCTGCCCTTCCCAGCTGCAAATTGTTTCACCAGCTGTGTCTACTTTGCCAATTCGGGGTGGATGTTATTCGATTTGGTTGCTCATTTTTTCTGCTCTGGGACAAGGCTCAGGACACTTCTGTTTATTCTGCCATCATTTTGTATCTCCCAAATTTTATCTCTTTATACCCAGTACCTGCTCTTACACAAAGCAAGACCTTCATAATGAAAATCCTTCATTCTTACCATTTTCTCTCAGTCTTTCAGTCCCTTCCTAGCCTCTTATTCACCCTCAAATAACTGGAAATTTCTGTTTGATCATGAAAACTGTTGTTCCACTAGTCCCATTGATCTTTTGGAAAATTTTCAAGAAAATAAAAGCTTCAACTGGAATATTAACCTTATTTTACTTTTATTTATTTTTACTTGTACTTTATCTCCAGGACTATAAACTTAAGGCAGTGAAAGAAGCTGAAAATGGCATTTCTAATGGAAAGGCAGTAAAAGTGGGAGAGGAAGTTCTATAACTCATCCATCAATTATTTATTCAGTAAACAATAAAGGAATAGAAAAGCTGCCAGGACCATGTTAGTAACAGATTAAGTAGTAAGGAAATAAAGGCTTGGCAAATTCAAAAACAAAAAATGAGTGTCATTCATAACCATCAAGACACAACTTAAATAAAACAGTCAGTGAATTATTAATTGGTCTCATTATGTTAATTGTGCCAACATTTGACAGCAGAATGTGAGATGAATCATGGAATTTTTAGAAAAATAAAAGTTTAATAACCTTTGTGGCACATCCATTGCACTTGGATTCAATGATTCAATAGTCTCATTACCAAAGAGATTATTCTAATGCAATATTTTAAATGCCCTTTAAAACACTAGACATGTGTTCTGTGAGAAAAAATATTATATAGTTATTTTAGTTAAAAGTGAAATTTTCAATAGGAAACCTTTTTACAGCTCATATTTTCATTGGGATAGAAATCATGATTTCTACCATGAATTTTATGTCACTAAAATACACTTAAAAATATTGCTGGTCCGGCCAGCATTGCTCAGTGGTTGAGCGTTGACCTATAAACTAGGAGGTCACGGTTAAATTCCCGGTCAGGACACATGCCTGGGTTGCAGGTTCCATCCCCAGTGTGGGGCATGCAGGAGGCACCCAATCAATGATTATCTCTCATCATTCATATTTCAATCTCTCTATACCTCTATCTTCCTCTCTGAAATCAATAAAAATATTTTTTTAAAAAATATTTCTGTGACTCTAGTCCTATAAAATAGTGAAAACAGCATCAATATGTTTGGTCAAGTTCTTCACATTAGTGATTCTCATGGTTACTTCTTTATAAGGTTGTATGTAGTATGTAGATAAACAGATTCTTTTAAAGCCAACTAATGGGCTCATTTGTCATGAAGTTGGACAAGAAAGGGTTTCTCTGAATTCTCAGTAACTATCAGGGTTCTGACAACCAACCATAGTATAACAAAATCTTGTTTACATGTAAACTAGAGGCCTGATGCACGAAATTCATGCACAGGTAAGGTCCCTAGGCCTGGCCAGCGATCAGGGCCAATTGGAGCCTTCTAGCTGCCAGCCAGGGCCTTCCTTCTGGCTGCTGGCCAGGGCTTCCCTTTCCTGACTGCTGGCTGAGGCCTCCCTACCCCAGCTGCCAGCTGCTGGCCAGGGCCTCACTTGCCTGGCTGCCAGCTGCAGGCCGGGGTCTTCCTTCATTCCACTCCGCCCCCTGGTGGTCAGCGCACATCATAGCGAGCAATAATACTCCCAGTCTCCCAGTCGAACTCCTGCGGGGACACTTTGCATATTAGCCTTTTATATAGAGAGATTTTGACTGATCACATGTGTAAGAATCTGAGGTTAGAACTATAAAATAACATATGTTTGTTTTCAACCTTTATTGGGATGAAGTAACATCAGAAAGCCTGGGCAGAGTCTGCTCTTCTGGTATCACTTTGTTTCTAAACAGATTACTGCTTCAAAGTATGGGTCCTCGTCTATCTTTTCCCCCACCAAATTGAACTAAATGTTGCAAACATGTTGGCACAACCATACGTAGGTGCTTACCTATGAAGGTCACTTCCAAAGCTTAAGAATTATAGTAAAAATCTGCCTGCACAGAAAAAAAATAAGTTTATAAGTATATTAAGTTTTAAGATAATTGTTTTGATAAATTATTTTGATAATAGAAACCTGTTCTTTGTATTGATAAAACTACAGCCTAAATAAGACCATATTTCTCTTACATTCACATTTTTATGTATATTACAGATGTGATCCAGCTGTATTAATGATATGAGCTAAAAACATTTGAAAATTAAATCTAAATGAACACAGAAGACTTAGGTCTCAGGAGGGATGATTATGTGATACCTAAACAAGTTGCTAAACTTCTCTGTGACTCACTTTTTTATCTAAAAAAAAAAAAGAAAATTGTGCCTGTTCTTCATGGACATGCAATTAGGGTAATAAGAACTAATATTTGTAAACCCCAATTCTGAGGAAGAACTTGCAATATAAGTTCAAGGTTTGTTTCTTATTACATAAAATTATCAATATCGCCTACCTGTACTAAGTTGATAATATGGAAGCTAAATAACTTCAAAGTCTGCAAACCAATCATAGACATTTTGTGCTGGTGATTTAAAATGTAAAGATAATTATAAACTATAGATTTAAAATATGGAACAAAATAACAAAATTTCCTGATATCTAAAAATTTACTGAGTACCTGCTATGTATAAGAGAAGGGCTGTCCTCGGGTAATTGTCAGTCTAGTTGGATAAATGAGAATATTGAATTCTTCAAGGGAGTAGAAGTTGTCTGAACAATTAGATTCATAAATAAAATAAAAGTCCTCCTGTTAGCTGTCATGAAAAGAAAGATAAAATAATGCCTGTCATAAATGGCACAGGATATAGGTTAGAATTGTCTTCAATTGTTAAATCTTGGAAGTTGTATTTTTGTTTGTTACCTTTTTTTCTTATATTTTTAAAAATGTTTTTGTATACCCCATTGGCTAGACATTACATAACTTAATATGTGATCATCCCAATAAATCCCACACCTATCCAGCACCACGCCTAGTTATTACAATATTATTGACTATATTCCCTGTGCTGTACCTTTCATCCCCATGACTATTCTGTAACAACCAATTTGTACTTCTTTTTTTTTATTGTTTTATTGCTTAAAGTATTACAAAGAGTATTACATATGTCTCCTTTTTCCCCCGCCCTTGACAATCCCCTGGCCTCCCCTACCCCCCAGTGTCTTTTGTCCATTAATACCTTCACCTTTTTCACCCACCCTTCCCCCAATACCCCTCCCATCTGGCAACCAACAAAAAGTTCTCTATCTATAATTATCTCCTAGATGTTAGAGACCACTACCCAGAAACATTCAGCTGATAAATTCAGTGATGAGAGATTAAATTCTACTTAACATACTATTTTCAAGAGACATTTTAAATGACTATCTTGCCAACCTTGCTCAGTATTAGGGCAACTGAAAACTTTTCATCAGATAAAGAAAAAAGGAAGAAAAAGATTCTCCTTTTCCACTTACCATAGTTTGAGATTGCTCTTGAATGACTGTGCACTGAGACACTGTCATAAAGTATGAATGTTGACAAATAAATGAATACCCACACATGACAATAAGAAATATTAGAATTTCTTTTTTTATTAAATTGTAATTTTTGCATTGTTGCTTATTTGATTCTTGGTAAACTAGGGCAAGATTTATGACTACCAAGCTCTCTACACAGCTCTTGCAATTAATATGAATTTTTACATTACTCTCAGATGAAATTATTCTCTTAAAATCAAACATTGTAGAACTATTTTGATTTTGAGATTGAAATTTGGCTCTAGATAAATGTATGTGAAACTCTAGAGTTGATACAAGTAAGGCTTATTCGTGACCTTCAAATGCTAAATTTTGAGTAAATGGCAATAATTAGCACAAATTAAATCCTATAATAATTTCCTGGTGAAATACTTCATTATATGGTATAGTTCAGCTTTGTTATACTGCTTGTTTACATTAATAAAACTCACACCTGCTAGAGAATTATAATCACATTATCTACTGATATTTCTAATTACTCTGCTTACCCCACTCATCCCCTCTCCTCCTTCTTATCTTTAAAGGCTGTGTTTTAGAGCAGCAAAAGGGTTAGACTAAGAATGACGAGTCACAGATAATGTTCTGTGTTTTTACAACTAAATAGCTCTTGCTTAGGTTACCAAGAGAGTTGGGTTGTGATCAAATCATGTATAATCAATTCACTTAATATGTTCTTCTCTGATATTGGTTAGTTTCTATCTGTTGGAAGCAAGGTGGATATTTGCCTATATTCTGAGTTATTTGGAATTGTTACTAGAAAAGTTTCACAATAACTTGGTTTTATTTAGTTTGTATGTGTTATAACATTCGAGTTGAGAAGCATTTTTATCCTGATGAAATTTTAGGGATGACTTTATGATGTGACAGTAACATAAATGAGTACACTTTGAAAAGAAAGGGGAAAAAATGAAACGTCTTCATTGTAAAGAGATTCAATGTACTTTCTTTAAAGTTTCTGATGAGGACTGGCCCCCTCATTTCATTAGAAAGGGGAGTGGGAATCAAAGGAGGTTGACAGTTGGCTGACGTGTATGTCTAGCTACTAAATCATTGCATTCATGCTAAGACCTCCTATGTGTTCCCATTAAATCCCATTCAGCTCATGAGGTAATATATGTACTGTAGCCTATGGCTGGATTATCGCTGTGTGTTTTTTTCCTCCCCGTTAAATTCTCACAAACTCACATAGTTCTCTAGGCTTTCTTTTAAAGTTTTTTATTTAATGTGGATAGACTCAAAACTAAATGTCGAGGGGAAAAAAGAAAGATATAGAAATATATTTATCATGTGGTGTCATACTATATGTGTATTTATATAAATTATATTTTAAAATATACACTAAACTCATAATCATAGTTGCCTCTAAAGAAAATTCAAAGGTAATAGGGCTGAGGTTTGTTGCCAACAAAGATTTCAACTTCATCTGTAAAATGTTGTTTTGTTTTTAAAAGTATGAAATCTATTGATCTGGGACAGGAGTAGGGTATTACAGTGTCCTGTGAGTTTCTCTGTATTTTTTGAAATATAAATGAATAAGCAGTGGTGAAAGAGTAGGGGTTAAGTATACAGGATCTGGAAAGAGAAGGCCTGGATTTAAATCTTCCAGTTACTACATGACCGGGGCAAGTACTTAACCTGCCAGTGCCTCAGTTTCCTAACCTGTAAAGTGCATTAATAATAAATACTACTTACCTTATTGGCTTGTTGTGAAAAGTAAGTGAGGTAATACATGAAAAGTCTTTAGAGCAATGCTTGGAGCATGGCAAGTTTTTAACAAATTATGACTAATAAGTAATTTTTTTAATGTCTCAAAAAGTTTTCTAGAGTATTGTAAGTCTTTTTTAAGGAACTTTTATAAATGGACTTATTACTGAATAAATATTGAAGCAATATGTATATGAAATAATTATAAACATGCTTAATTATTTAACAAAGCTCCAGAAGTAGAACTTCAGTAAAATATTTGCATATTTCATTCAAAGTATTAGGAGGCCACTTCCTTCCAACTCACTATAGTATTCTACTCCTTCTCTACCACCCTCTCAACTGTCTGATCTATCTTCTTCTTTTTCTAATATCTTTTTTTTTTAGTACTGTATCTACATAGCACAACCCAAATCGTTTTGAACACAAACGCAGCAAGTATGCATTTCTTCTTTTGGCGACAGTAGCCTTAGTATTAACTGAGAGGCAGGCTGGATAATGTGACACCCGCTTTACTTTCAGCGGACTTGTTAATATCAGCTCTGAATTTTTCATGACGGCTTCGGTAACCTGTAGCCTGGAGCTGAAGCTCTGGGGGTTTCCACCACAAAGAGGTGGATCAGCTGAGCTCTCACTTCCCATCTGGCACTGGGTGACAGGGACAGTCAGGGGGGCTGCAGGAAACCTGAAGAAGAAGAGAGCTGATGTGGGACACCCATTGTAGCGCATAAAAGGCTAAACATGTGCTGTTGTATGGATGTATCTTTGAGACACTTGTTTATCACTGGCTTCAGAATATACTTAGCCAATGTGTTTAACGTTAGAGTCACAAGAACAGCTGCCGCTCGTGTAAGCAATACCCCCATACACAGTGGCATCCTGATTTGCCAAACCAGATTCAGGACCTCTCTGCAGTCAGTGTTTTATGCTGCTTGGCATGCCTCTTATTTACCCACACACACAGGCATACACGTGCAGGCACACATGCAGACACACACGATGGAGATTTGAAGCTCTTTGAAATTGTACACCATTTTAGCTAAGTCCCAAAGGTAACAGAATGATCTCAAAGTTCTCACAAGAGCTGTATTTTACGACTGAAAATAAAAAAAAAAAAAAAAACTGAACCTTTTTTGGGAGGGGTGGAATGCTCAAATATATGTGAAAAGTCAAAAAAGAAAAGAAAAGAAATAAAAAGAAAAGAAATAAAGAGAAAAGAAAAGACCAAATTTGAGAATTTGAACATTTACATTTCCTGAGTCTTAGGGTTCTATCATTTTTTACTGATATATATAGTTCCCCTCTTATTTGTAGGAAGTTGGATCACTGCACACTTGATATTATTTTTAATAACTATAACAATTGAGATTTGCTCTAGACACACCCATTCTTAGAATGCAGAGTATTTACAAGCACGCCAGGAAGAAAGCGCTCTCTTAATTGTAGTGTTCTCTAGTCACGCCCTTTGTATCTGTTCTAAAGAAAGAAGTTAAGGAAATAATGTTGTTTGTACTTGGAAAACATAATTTTGTAGAGTTATAACACTCCAGCCCTGAATGAGAAACAATGAAAACAGTACATACGTGCATTGCTACTATGATTTTTAAAAATACTTCATCAACAGAAAACTTTTTGAACTAATTCTTATTTTCATTTTCTTCTCATCTGTCTCACTATTTTCAGTCTGCCACTCCAATATTTCTCTACCTTTAAGATGCATTTTATTCTTGCTTTTTTGGTGTGTGAGGGATGTCATTTTTAAAAGCTCATTAACATTTACTAACATTCTCACTTTTTAAAAGATCTAACTGAAGGTTGACTTTCAACAAAAAAAAATTGTATTAAAATAGTATAAAAGGTGTACATTTACAGAAAACTCATAGTAATCAAACAGTTTTACAGATCTATCACAACAAAACAGTTAAGATATTAAGCAATTAATTTAAACTACAATCATGGACTCAATGCACTTTGATGATATTCTCCAACTATAGACTCAGATGA
The DNA here is from genome assembly GCF_000147115.1 of Myotis lucifugus. NCBI lineage: Eukaryota > Metazoa > Chordata > Mammalia > Chiroptera > Vespertilionidae > Myotis > Myotis lucifugus. Next base: position 13,457,087 of record NW_005871060.1, read on the forward strand.
AACTACATAAGAGTTAATCCCCTGTTTCTTTGTACACAGACCAGCTTGTTATATTCTTATAAAAGGATTATGATTGATAATTCAATAAATTGAAGAGATGTTCACTCTGATTTTTAAAATATTTTACCACAAAAAATGTTTTAAGAAAAGGTTTAATTATTCAAACCAGCCTATGTCTTGGATAGCAAATGGAGAATTGATAATTATAATTTTAGCTGTCAAACAAGAATTAGACTCTCTTGGTCTTTAACCCTACATGTTTGTTTATCTTTTCTAAATAACAAATTACTTCCAAATTTAGTTGCTTAAAATAGGCAATTTATTTTGCTCATGATTTGTCTGGGTCAGAAATTCTAGTAGGATTTGTCTGGCCAGTTCTTACTTGGGGTCCCTCAAGTGGTTGCAATCACTGGAGCCCCAGACATAAGTAGGGGTGCAGTCATCAAGAGTCACCTGGGATGAACATCTAAGATGACTCGCTCTCATGGCTGGCGCTGGATGTTGGCTGTCAACTGGGATCTCAGTTGTACTGTCAACCAGAATTCCTACCCAAGGTCTCTTGAGCATGGCCTTGGCTTCCTCACAGCAAGATCTAAGGAGAGTTGGACTTCTTATGTGGCAGCTCATGATCCTAAACACAGGCGTTCCAGTGACAGAGATAAAAGCTGCACTGGAATCCACACAATGCCTCTTTGGCTCCCATATCCAAAGGGAGGGGAAAAATGTAAAAAAATGGACATATGTTAAAACTACCATGCTACCCTCTATATGACAGTAGTACACCAACCATTTGAGAGATAACATGGAAATCGTAGGTCTTCACCATGAGCTCTCGCAATAGAATATCATTTTAGTCCATGTAGAGCTCAAATCGCCTCAGATACCATGTAGTAGCTGTGACAAATTACATTTTATTATTATTTAACATATTATGGGACCATAATATTTCTGGTCCCACCTGCTCTGTCAGAATCTTACCACTTCCCCCAGCAAGAAGAAGGATCTCTTTCTCTTTGCCTTGAACTCAGACAGGCCTTCTGATGGCCTTAACAAATAGAATGCAGCAATAGTGACACTACATGATTTTCAAGTCTGGTTCACAAAAGGTGATATGGTTTCTACCTGAGCTTCGCTCTAGGGAATGCTCACCCTTGGAACCCAGTCACCATATGGTAAGGAAGTCCAAATGATCTGTGGAAGCATGTCAAGGTATCCTAATTGAAGTCTCAGCCCATAGGTAAAGTCAACTGTGAGTTTTCAGATGACTCCAGCCCCTTTGAGCCATTCTAGGTGATGCTGAGTCTAGCAGAGACACGCTATCTCTGCCAAGCCCTTTCCCAGTTGAGATTTATGAGCAAATTAATGTTTTGGGGGTGATAGTTATACAGCGATAAGTAACCAAAATAAGTAACTGACCTCTAACCTGCTAGGCAACGGCACATTAGAACAAAAAGTGTTTAATTTACATATTAATCTTTGTTTGCTCTCAAGAACAAGGTAGGAAATGCATTTCAAGAATTTCTTGGAGTCAATAGAAATAAAAGCAAAATGGAATGGCTATTAATTCATAGATTCCCCAAGCTAGTTTTCAATTACTGAAAAAGTGTAGTGTGGTGCATTTAGTAGTCTTGAAGCTCTGTAATAACAACAAGAGCTTTTTATAGCAGATTAATCAGAAACATGATGCTTCATACTTGAGGAAATGAGTGTACAAGATGTAGCTGCAGGTAATCAAGCCATTCATTCACCCAGTAAATATTTATTGATTTTTTTGTTATGTTCCAGACATTATTCTATGTGCAGGGAACACAGCAGTGAACAAAACAGACATTAACCTCCTCATGGAGTTGATATTCTGAGAAATAAGTATGGGATAAACATATAATAAATAAAGACATAAAATATGTGAAATTTCAGTTGGGGATAAATGGAGGAAAATTCCAGCGGAGGAAGATAGCGAGCATGGGGGTAGATGTAGGGAGATAATCACATAGAGGATGAGCAGGGAAAACCTCACTGCGATGATGATAGTTCTCACAAAAAGTTACAAAAAAATGAGAGAACAAGCAAAGAAATTATCTAGGAAATGAATATTCCAAGCAGAGGGAACAGAAAGCGCAGAGGCCACAAAGCAACAGCCTGGTGGTATAGTCTAGTAAAAGCAAGAAAGCCAGGTGTTGAATCTTAAGCAAAGGAGAGTATAGTATGAAATAAAGGAAGTAGAGGACTATCTAGAGCAGTGGTTCCCAACCTTCCTAATGCCGCGACCCTTTAATACAGTTCCTCATGTTGTAGTGACCCCCAACCATAAAATTATTTTCATTGCTACTTCATAACTATAATTTTGCTACTGTTATGAATCGTAATGTAAATATCTGATATGCAGGATGTATTTTCATTGTTACAAATTGAACATAATTAAAGCATAGTGATTAATCACAAAAACAATATATAATTATATATGTGTTTTCCAATGGTCTTAGGTGACCCCTGTGAAAGGGTCGTTCGACCCCCAAAGGGGTCGAGACTCACAGGTTGAGAACCTCTGATCTAGAACCTTCCAAGCAATTATAAAAATTTATTCTGCATGAGAAGTGAGTTTTTGGGGAAGGTTTCAGTAAAAGGATAACATGGTATAACTTAGATTTTTTTTTTTTGCATTTCTTTTTTTTTTTTTTAAATCTTTATTGTTCAGATTATTACATTTGTTCCTCTTTTTTCCCCCCATAACTCCCCTCCTTCCAGCTCCCACCCCACCCTCCACCCTCACTCCCCACCCACTGAGTTCATCCATAGGTGCATGATTTTTGTCCAGTCACTTCCCGCATCTCCCACACCCCTTTTCCCCCAAGAATAGTCGGTCCATTCCCTTTCTATGTCCCTGATTCATTATAGTCACCAGTTCATTCTGTACATCAGGTTATTTATTCACTTGATTCTTAGATTCATTTGTTGATAGATGCATATTTGTTGTTCATAATTTGTATCTTTACCTTTTTCTTCTTCTTCCTCTTCTTAAAGGATACCTTTCAGCATTTCATATAATACTGGTTTAGTGGTGATGAACTCCTTTAGCTTTTCCTTATCTGTGAAGCTCTTTATCTGACCTTCAATTCTGAATGATAGCTTTGCTGGATAAAGTAATCTTGGTTGTAGGTTCTTGGTATTCAGCACTTTGAATATTTCTTGCCATTCCCTTCTGGCCTGCAAAGTTTCTGTTGAGAAATCAGCTGACAGTCGTATGGGTATTCCCTTGTAGGTAATTGAGCCTCTTTCTCTTGCTGCTTTTAAGATTTTCTCTTTGTCTTTTGCTCTTGGCATTTTAATGATGATGTGTCTTGGTGTGGTCCTCTTTGGATTCCTTTTGTTTGGGGTTCTCTGCGCTTCTTGGACCTGTAAGTCCATTTCTTTCTCCAGGTGGGGGAAGTTTTCTGCCATTATTTCTTGAAATAGGTTTTCAATATCTTGCTGTCTCTCATCTTCTGGCACTCCAATGACTCTGATATTAGTCCGCTTAAAGCTGTCCCAGAGGCTCCTTACACTATCTTCACACTTTCGGATTCTTTTTTCATTTTGCTTTTCCAATTGGGTGTTTTTTGTCGAATCTTTGGTTTGATTCTTGTGCTCCTCTGGTCTGCTATTGGGTATAATATTCTTTATTTCAGTCCGTGTATGCTTACTTTCTAATTTCTTTATCGTAGCATCGAGGGTCTCATTAGTTTTCGTGAGGCTCTGCACAAATTTATGGCAAGCCCTCAAAATTGCGATTCTTAGCTCCATATCCTCCATTTCTGTCATGTTTTTTTGTCTCCGCATCTTTTATGCTTTCTTGGTGCACCCCCTTGTGGTCTCTGTGCGCAGTCTTGTTCTAGCCAAGCCTTAATTGTTGTAGTTAACACTAGAGGGATTTGACCACCAGGCCGACTGGCTGTGGAAATCAGCTGTGGGAAAACTTCAGTCCTCTGGGGAGGCGCTAGTCCAGCCCTTGCCTGAGGCAATTGGCAAATGGCTATGCGCAGGGTTTGGGCGGGGCGGGCTCAACAGGGCAGGGGGAGGGAGCAGCTATGGCCGCTCTCAGTCCGTCCCCAGGGGCTCTGCCTCTCTGTCCCAGCAATCGCTGCAAACCTCGGAGGGGCCGTAGCCAGACAGTCCTGCTTCTCCCGTTTGAGTCTGGGTCCCTAGAGACTCGCCCGGATCTGTAGCCCAGAGTCTGAGACTCGCTCCTGATTGAAAACGACAATCTCGCCCTCAGCCGCCAGCCCGCTTTGCTCGCGCACCCTCACCACCGCACCGCCGTACCTTTAAATTTTCCACACTGCGCCTCCGCTGAGCGTCGGAATGCTGTTGTTTTTGCTTCTAGTTGAAGAGACTCTCCTCAGCCAGCCTTCCCGTGGTTCTGGTTGATGTCCGCTCCGACTTTTAGTTGTATTTTTGAAGTGGTTGTCCACGGCGGCAGTCTCCGGTGTTTACCTATGCCGCCATCTTCGATTCCGATTCCAATTCTTGCATTTCTTTACATTGTAAATAACATGGTGATTTCTCTGTAGTTTACCGCCCAGCGCCCAGCGCGGGGGCGCCGTCCAGGGACGCGGGACTCGGTGTCGGGAGGCTCCTTCCGGGGCCTGGAGCGTAGGTCTGAGGCGGCATCTGTCTGGCTCACCTTTGGGAGCTGCCGGGTTCTTCTCCTCAGGACGGAAACCAGCGGGAGCTTCTTCACGCTCGCTCTTCAGCGGCCAGGTCTCCCGGAGGGGAGTTTTACACCGGCTGTGCCAGCATTCACGGCTCGGTATAACTTAGATTTTAAAAAGATTTTTCTGGCTACTGAAATGACATTATGCAATAACGTAAAAAAGTGGAATAATGAGGTGAATGAAATAGTTGCTTGGACAAAAATAATAATGAGAATGATAAGAAGTGATTGAATCAGGTTATATTTTGATGGTAGCAAACTAATAGAGTTGTTGATGGAGTGCATTGGAGTCAGGGATAACTCAAGATAGTTAAAGTGAGCTGCTAGAAGAATAAAGGTGCCATTTAATCAGATGGTGAATACTATGGGAGAAGATGCTTTGGTGGGGAGATCATGGATCCTTTGGACATGTTAAGTTTGAGACGTCCTTTGGACATTCAGTTAAATGATAGTTACCAGTCTGGAGATTAGTACAAACATGGAATTATCAATTTGGAGATTTCTGTGTTTTTAGAAAATATGTTTTTTTATTGATTTCAGAGAGGAAGGAAGGAGAGAGGTAAAAACATCAATGATGAGAAGAATCATTGATCGGCTGCCTCCTGCACGCCCCCTACTGGGGATGGAGCCCTCAGCAACCCTGGGCATGTGCCCTGACCGGGAATTGAACTGTGACCTCCTGGTTCATAGGTCAACGCTCAACTATTGAGCCACACCAACCAGGCTGGAGATTTCTATGTTTAGATGGTTCATCAGACTGGAAAAGTTCATCAAAGAGACTTCTGCTCTTTATGGGAACTGAAGTAAACAGTCATAAAGAGCAGACGGACACTAATCCTGATCCATTATTTCACACATTAGATATTCCTGGAAATGGAATTCCTTATCCGCAAGAAGAATTAAAAGATAATAAAACTGACTATTACTATCGATATATTCTTTGAATTGATAGCTCTACAACATGACCTATGTACAAAATGGCATCTATACCTAGTATTTTCTTTGCCTAAATATATTCACAATTTAGTATTGTGGGAACAATAAATTGTTGATAATGCAATTCAGTTACTTGAAGAAAATCTTGCTTGAATATAGTTTGTTTCTCTGTGTAACTAATAAAGTATTCCCCTTCTTAAGTGCTGTTACCTACCACAAATAATGTGGCCGACAGAAAGAAAAAAAAAAGCAAAAATTGCAAGTTACTAAAGTGAGCATTTGCTTGTTTGCATATACTTAAAAATATCACATTTCAATTGGAAATGCCACCAGTTTGATCTGATGCTTAGATCACCTTCAACTTGCACACACAAGTGCAAATGTTGCCATCTGAGCCAAATTTTTTTTCCAGACTCAATAGTCCAAATTAAACAGTGCAGATTACCTAATATAAATTATCCAAGTGCCTAGCCTACAGAAAATACAAGATTAAAGGTCCCTTTATGGTACAATTTCTGCATAGGAGTTCTACATCGGCCAACATTTACAAAAGGGACTATCAAAGAAGTTTAGGAGCTGGGAATTGCCAAAGAGATCAATCTCTTGACTGCTCTCCAACCAGTGAAAAAAAGTGCAAGTAAAAGGATGGTATTCTAAAACTCTGTGGAGCTAAAACACGATAATTTTCCAAAGAACCTTTATTGCTAATATACAGCCTCCTGGTTTTTCCATTGTGTTTGCAAAGTTTTTCAGAATATGGGCTGCTAGACCTCAGGATTGGGGGGAGGGGAGAAGTGCACATGGACAAGTCAAGGTCATCATTAACATTTAACACGGTGAGAGAAAGACTGAGATTCACCTATTCACCCTTCCCTCTTCATTTAGCCCTCGTGGAGCTCAAGAGGGCAATGAATTAAATTTATTCCAGACGACCTGGGGTTTTAGCTACTGTGAGTGACAGACTGGTGTTGGAGGCAGCTATGAAAGAGTATGCCAATCTGAGCCTGCACTCCATTAACACAAGGAAAATAAATTAAAGTTAAATATACATACATTTAAAGCCTGCAAGTTCACGGTAGTGTGACTCAAAAAGTTTAATATTAATTTGTATGTCCTTGTCTGAAAGTTTCAAACTTGTGAACTTGCAAAAGTATTTGACATTTTGATGTAGCAAGTTCATAAGGCATACTTCGGGGAAAAGTGGATATGCAACTCTTTATTTGTTCATGCATAAAGCACCAAGCTATGTTACAATTCTATTTAATTATGGCATGGCTTTGCACAAAAGATGCCACAGCATTATAATAAAAACCACCAGATGTCACTGTTACAGATTATATTCAAGTATATGGTAATCTAAAAGATATGTTAACTTTTCATTACCCAGTTTGAAGAAATTCTGGTTTATAATTTTAACAACAAGAAAATATTGCAATTGTGCTTTCTTAACTTGTAGGGATTTTTTTCCTGTGGGTCTTTAACTCCTCTTTAATTCTTTTTGGTTATTTTTTAGTGGCTCTAAACATAATTAGGGGATACGAAATTTTTCCCACTGGGAAGTTTAGTATACATGAGTTGCTGTCAAAAGTTTTCCTTTGAAAAACTTTATGTACAATTAAGACAACTTCTTACCTTCTCAGAAAAGTTTAAAGGCTGATTGGTGTGAAAGTAGACCAATAATTCCCTAATCCTCTGATTCTTTTACTTCAGCAGCATCAAATGTTTGGTAGATAGCTGGGCGTGGTGGAGAAGATGATTAGTTAAGCATGCAAATGAGTAGAGATTCCACACCCACAGCACTCACTGTTACATAGGGGAGATCGAAGATGAATTGATATAATTAGAGCAAAACTATGTCCTCTACGAGTATATAGGGTACGTTTCCCTTTTAACAGGAGCCTCCTGTAGAAAACATTTCTCGCTATTTAGCCTAAGTGAAACAAAGGATTTAATAATGAGAATTTCTGAGGCAAATTTTGATGTATACTAGAATTTGGGATGTCTGGCAATACCCTGCAAGAGACAATTTTATACCATTACAAACAGAGGTTTATTTAATGAGGTGATTGTGACATGTGTTGAACCAAAGGTTAACTGATTCAAATAAGGGCCTCACAGGACATCAGATGCAGTACCATTTGAAGGAACTGGTTTGCTTGTTTGTTTGTTTGTTTTGTTTTGTTTTGTTTTAGGAAGGGCCATGTAGGTAGATGAAAAGGAATTGCATGACTTCATAGGTACTAGTTAAATCCCACTAAACTTATGTTGGTATGTTGCCATAGAGCAGTAAAATCTATTTAGAAAAGGAAAGGAAAAGTTAGGAAAGTTTTGAGAAGTGAAAACGTCCCTCTCTCTCATAGGAACAAGTAGTAACAGCCACAGAACCTGTCTGTGAGCTTATGCCATTGTGGAATGTTGTTCAGCATATGGAGAGCTCGGCCCTTTTGTTGTCAGCCCAGGGCAAGGGATGAATTATCCAGGTAAAATCAAGTTTATTCTCCAGTAGATGCAAAATATTTTCCCCAGGAGATGTCTAATACTCTAAGTAAAAAGCTGTTATGCAAAGAACTGAGAAACTAGCCTGCCATTGTTAAATATAATTTTTTGTAAATTTTAATGGCAGTAAAAACAAAAACAGGGGCAGGTTGACTTATGGTTTTCTTAGAAACATTCCCATGAGGGATGTCAGTAAAATCTTCCTTTCTAGGCTTCTTTATTTGAGTACAAAAAAGCAGGAAAGAGAGGGAAGAAGCTACCAGTCAGAGCTTTCCATGTTTTGCTTCTCTACGAAGTCTTTTAGTTCCATGATGGTTATGCTTAAATTTCCCAAACAGTGATAAAAACTTTGGTAATCCGGAACTGCACTAGATTCAACCTATTGCCCTATTTGAAAAGACAAAGTCTATTTCAATTTCCTTGGGCTTCTGACTTTTCATTGGGGGACAGCACTGTTCCATCCATCTGATAAAGGACAAATGTCTCTAACCTGCACTTGCATGTCTCATTGTCCTTTTGGTTGTTGCTGTTGTTTTGTTGAGGATCTAGTCTCAGTGATACTGAGTGTGACCAATTAGAGAAACTTGTCAGGACAGAATACCTTACATGCTAAGAAATTAAGCTGAAATGTTTCCCAGATTAGCATCTGCTTTGGTCCTAGAATATAAGGTTGCATGCAGAGAGTAAAGGGAATCAAGTAACGTTGTCACTTTATAGTCAACTCCTTTCCATTTTTAGGTCTGTTCAAGAAATAGTGGAGATGGGCCCGGCCGGCATGGTTCAGTGGCTGAGCATCGACCTATGAACTAGGAGGTCATGGTTCCATCCCCGGTCAGGGCACATGCCCAGGTTGCAGGCTCAATCTCTAGTGTGGGGCATGCAGGAGGCAGCCAGTCAATGATTCTCTCATCATTGATGTTTCTCTCTCTCTCTCTCTCTCTCTTTCTCTCTCTCCCTCTCTCTCTCTCCCTTCCTCTCTGAAATCAATAAAAATATACTTTAAAAAATAAAATAAATAAAAAAGAAATAGTGAAGATGGGGCTTCAAATTCTAGTTGTTCGTTTGCTTGGTACAAAGTCAAATGTATGCCTAATCATTAAATCATACTTGTTTTATTATGTCTTCTGAGCTGTCTTTGCATTTTCCTATTGCTATCTAAGTCATCAGACCAGTGTTGATCACCTCAGGGGCCATCAAATATAGAGCTCTTTTCCACACCCTGCTTATCTCCTTTAAACTCACATCCACCTTTGGGTTATAAATATATATGTCATGAACAAGGAAGAATATAGAAAAGGGAAAATCTTTAAAAGATTTCATCCAGAGAAGAGGATGAATATTGAGAATATTTTTCTGTACACATTTTCATTGCTACAAATTGTCTTAGTTCAATTGGTAGAATCCAGGTTTTCCCCCACACAATTCCATTTGTAATTTCAACAAGTACAAGATTTTTAAGAATTCTTTATTGCAAATTTTACAATTGTCATCCTTTTATTTATTTCCCCAAATCCCATGATTACATTACAAATGTCCTGAATTATCTTACTGGTAAAAGTACCTTGCCAAAGCTCTTCATTGTAAATATGTAGTTTCTTGGTTTTGGTAATGCACTCTGTTCATTTTGTGAACCAGTTCTTGTTCATAAGTACTGTCAGTAGCTATGGGTGGCTGGTTTTCTTATCCAACTGTCTGTTAATAATTTCTGAATTTTGCTTCTAGGGTTGTTTTTATTTATTTATTTATTTAAATTAAATTTTTTATTATTATTGTTGAAAGTATGACAGATGTGCCCCTGCCCCCTACCCCCCATCAGCTCCCTCCACCAAGCTCTCACCTCCCCCCACCCCCCAGGTCTTCACTGCACTATTATCTGTGTCCATGGGTTACGTATATGCTCATAAGCTCTTTAATGGTACTAGAACTTCTAAAGAGAAGGGCTATTGCATAGCAGTTTATTGCCTCCTAGGCTGTTGCATTTGTGGCACTGGTTTGGTGGGGGTAGCTCATGGAGATGACAGGTGAGGAGAAACTAATATCCACTCGCAGATCACTCACTGGATTAATCTTAGGAAAAAGAGAAAGGCCGTGCCCACACTTTTCAGGGAGCCATCTATTTGTAAATTTACCAGATGAATAAAAAATCATTAGGCAAGAAAGGAAAGGTCAAAGATCAATATACAGAAAACCACTCTAATTCTAAATTGTTGTAATAAATGTAAGACAATTATTAAATTCCTAAGAAAAGAAAACTCCTGCATTTGTGATGGAGAAGCAGCAGCTTGATCTGAAATCCTGACTTTTGTCCTTTGATTTCACCTGCCTCGTTTCTGATGGCCACTAGTAGGGGTAAGAGGCTTACTGAGCCTCGTTAATCTTTTAAGACTGGATCCAAACACGAAATTACTCAAGGCCAGAAAATGCTTTAAAGTGAAATAAAATGGCATGATACAAGGCAATCTTTAAAACATGTTACTTCAAACCTGTTTTGAGGTCTCTTGAGCTGTGCTAATACAGTAGCCATTAGCCACAAGATACTATTAAGCACTTGAAATATGCATAGTCCCAAGAGATGTGCTAAAAGTGTAAAATGTGCACTGGATTTCAAAGTCCTAACACACAAAAAGAATGTAAATCATCTCATTAATAATAATTGATTACATATTTAAACTATATTTTTGACATATTAACTTAAGTTAAATAAAATACACAAAATTATTTTCATTTGTTTATTTTTATTTTATAGTGGCTACTAGAAAATTTTAATTCTAAGTATGATTTGTATTATGTTTATATTGGACAGTACTCTAACAAAATGCTCTAGTAATGTTCCTGTCTTGTTCCTAGCCTGCCACCATTGTAGAAGTTTGAAGAATATATTGGCTTAGCTTGGAGATTTTGGATTTAAGCAGATCTTACTTTATATCCCACTTCTGAGTAACTTTGGAAATATTACTCTCTATCTGAACTTGCCCAGCTACAAAACAGAGATAATAAAATAGAGCCCACCTGCATCTTATGGCTACTGTGAGATTAAATAAAACTATAAATTTCTTATTGGCCTTCCACATAAAAATCATTCAGTTATGACTAATGTTATTTATGCTCTTAATTCCTGCTACCAAGGAACTCCCTTTAGTGTTAGATTCATCAAATCTAGGTTTAAGAGAATAAACTCTCAAGAACACTTAATATTATTCTCTCACCTGCCTAAATAAATTATACCTTAGTTTTCCTGGATGGCTGACCCCCAGAATGACCCATTTTCAAAAGAGTCCAGGCCTAACCTTAGGGATTTAATTGTCTTACAGACTACAGTTGAGCGATCAATATTCATATTAGAAACACACACCTATGGTATTGGAATGTAGATGTAGTTGATTCGTGATGTAAACTAGCAAAAGAAACCATCTGATGTTGAAAAAGGAATTTCACATAAAATGCCATCAACTAGGGTGACTTGAATATTTTGTTGAATAAGCTGTCTTTATAAATTGTTTCATGAAATTGGCTGATATGGCCCAGTATTGAAAATCAACAGAAAGAAAATATTATTTTACTCTTACAAAAACAAAACAAAGCAAAACCTCAGTGGGTCTGCATTAGGAACTTCCTGCAGTTTTGTTCGCTAACCCTCAAACAAGCAGAAACTAAGAGAGAATTGAGCTCATCAGAACTGAAATAATCAAGAAGAGGAGAATGCCTCTGAATAACTCTAGAAAAAGAAAAGCCGAAGTTTGGAACCCAACACTTGTGAGGGTGATAATTAAAGATCAGAGGCGTAGGTTTGAGTATGCCAGAGGGCATCATTTTATTTACTAACGTCCTTAATTCTGAAATTATATGCAACCCTAGAATTTGAAAAAAGCAATTTGAAAAAAAGCAATGCATAGTAAATATTAAATGAGGTACTACTTTACTTGAGACATTACTCCAAGGGATAATACAGAAAATAAAGTTTGGAAGTGGAGTTAAACTAACCAATGCTATAATAGTTTGCCTTTTAAAAGGAGAGATGCTTTAGAAATTGTCTCAAGGGCTGCTAGACCTTGCCTCTTTTTAAAAAATATATATTTTATTGATTTTTTACAGAGAGGAAGGGAGAGGGATAGAGAGTTAGAAACATCGATGAGGGAGAAACATCAATCAGCTGCCTCCTGCACACTCCCTATTGGGGATGTGCCTGAAACCAAGGTACATGCCCTTGACCGGAATCGAACCCAGGACCCTTCAATCCGCAGGCTGACACACTATCCACTGAGCCAAACCAGTTAGGGTTAGACCCTGCCTCTTAAACACACTTTTGTGTCATTAGTAGTGTTGCACAGGCTACTATATTGGAATATTGACAGAAACTTCCTGGGTAAGTACAGCAGAAGAGACAAAAAGCAAGCATTTGGACCTTAAACTGGACTTTAGACAGGGAGTTGTTTGGCTGCAGGAATGAAGAAGAAATACAGTTCAGCCACAGACTGGCTAAGAGAGAAAGGTGGCAAAGGCCAGCAGGGAGGGGGTTTAGGTGCTGTAACCAATTTTTCCCAGTAGGCAGGTGGAGCCCAGCAGCTGTATATCCAGGAGAAGGGTATTCAGAATCCAAGTCAGAGCCAGTGGTGATTGGATAGAGGCACCATAACAACTTGCCCAACCGTCAGGGACTGGGTCCCAGTTTCTTGGTGGTGTGGCAGAGGAATGAGGCAGAGCCACCGTCCTAAAGGCACTGTGGTTCTCACTGTGGTTCTCAACTGGGAGCAATCCCACAAGGGACATGTGTTAAAATGTGGAGACTTTTTTTCTCTTGATTGTCACTGTTAAGAGTGAGCAAGTATAAGTTGGTATTTAGTGGGTAGATGTCAGGATGCTGCTAAACATCCTACAACACACTTAGCCCCACAACAAATGGTTATCTGGCCCAAAATATCAATGGGAGTGCTATTTGGAAACTCTGCTTTATGCTGATTTCCAAGGCAAAAGTTGGACAGAGAACAATAACACTAAAGTCCAAACTGGATTATAAGGTGGGAAGCAGGTGTCGGCACAAACTCAATTAAAAAGAGATCAGGAGGGGCCTCACAACAGTTATGAATTGGTCCCACGTTCTCAGGGATTGGGCCAGCACTCCTAGGAGACAGAGTGGAGGAGAGGGAAAAGCAAACCTGCATTCAATTCAAAACAAGTTTTGTATTCCTGACTTGCTTGTTTGTAAAATGGACATAACAATTCCAGATCATGGGGCTATTGTGAAGACCACAAGAGGCAGTATATCTAAAATGCCTAGCTCAGTACTTAGAACATCATGGCACTAGAACAGCAAGAAAGTGGCTACACCTAACATATAATACAGAAGTTATATATACTCTTGGCAAATCAACAAAAGATCCTGTGTCTAAATCTAATGAACAAACTCTGCATCACAAAATTACTAAATAAATAAATAAATAAATAAATAAATAAATAAATCTAATGAACATTTATTTGTAAAATAAATAGTCATCTTATTTGGCCACACAGGGTGCTACCACCCACTTTCTCCCTTTGAAACTCTACTGCTGGCTTTTGTTGTCCTGGGCTGTCATGCTTTGCTTTTTAGATCTCTGACTCTCCTCAAATTCAGTCTTAGGCTCTGTATTTAGGTATGCTTTCTATTTTATTATATTCAGGCCTATCTCTTCCCCCTTCCTATGCACACTCTTTCTAAGCAATGGCATGTACTCATCTTATGACTTTATCTACCACTGGTAGCTCCACTCCAAATATTTCCTACATGTTCCAGAAGCATTGCAAGCTCAGTATCTCCAACCAATTACATAAACCCTTTTTCTCTCCTGTGCTCCTCTTATATTGGGAAATAGCACCACTACTCAATCAGTTACTCCAACTAGGAACCCAGAAGTCATACTTGATTCTTCCCTCGCCTGCATTCTTCACATGAGTGGCATTAAATCCTTCGTACACTAACTACTAAACAGCTCAGGTATCTCATTGAATCCCCACTGCCGCCACACTCTAGCTCTCTCTTCAAAAATCTTTCATGTGGACTATTGCCACAGTTTCTGATTTATCTCTCTCGGCCACCCACCTTTTTCTTTTTCTTCTTATGACGATGATTCTCTAAAATTTTTGCACTATTTACATGGTTCTGCATTATCCTTAGGACAAACCTCAAACTCCTAACATGGGCAACAAGTCTGTGATTCTGCCTCCAGCCTCACTTCCTGTGATCCGGGCAAACAGATCTTTCTTTTTCTGAAGTCCTTCTCAGAGGGCTCTTGCTGTTCTCGTTGCATGGAACACTGTCCTCCATTCTCCCAGGCCCTCACAATTTCCTAACTTGTTTTTACAGGTCTTTGTTCAACTATTAATTCCTCCAGACAGCCTTCGCTGGGTGCTCACCACCATTCCCCTCAAGGCTCAAGTAGGCACCCTGCTTCTCTGTTCCTATAGCAGTTACCACACTGTATTGTAACCGCTGCTCCCTCATCTGTCTTCCCAACTAGATCTGCATAAGCTCCAAGAGGGCAGAAATGGTGTCTCTCTTGCTCACTTGGAAACCCACTGCCCAGCATACAAGTCAATGAATAAAAGATTTCAGATAAAGGAATAACAAAACCTAGTTAAACTCTCATCAACCAGAAGGCAGGAATGCTATTGTTCATATACAGGGATGGGCAACTGTAGGTTTATAGTTATGAATTCGAGAAACACAGCTAATAAAGCTATTGTAATAACCATAACCTGCATGTCTTTTTTCATACAAGTTGTAGACCTGCTCTTGCCCAGCCCCTATATTGCAGAATTCTGCTAAAATGCCTATAAAGCATTAGAAAGTTCTAAGTCAATTTCAATTAAAATTCTGCCTTCTCAGTGGCTCCATTCCCCCCTGGGGGACCCAGGGAGTCTAAAGCATAGGCCCAGGGAACTCTCACCACAGTAGAACTACAACCGTCGAGAAAGTCTGCCTTTCAGATCAATAATTCAAACACTAGACAGGGCTGGGAAGGTGGCTCCTCAACTCTCCCTCTGGGAGAAAAATACAATTTTCCAAGTGTTTGGGTCAACAAGAGTGCCTGTATTATTCCTGGTTGTCTTAAATGCTTGACTCAGTGTCCACATAGGCACTCAACTATAAACATTTGTTTAAACAAATGATTTAAAATTCAGGATAGACTCACCATCTCTTTTTCTTTAGCACTATTCTTATTTTTCTGTATTCACAAAGCTACAATATATAGCAGATTTAGTTTCTCATCAAATTTTATATGACATTTCCAAAGTTCTCAGGTACTTCCATAGCAAATTTACTTGAAATATTATAAAGATGTCAATATTGTACAAATTTAAGGCATTTAATCTTTAAACTTATTTCATTAGATTTTTAGTAAAATAGTTAAAGATTACATAATCAGATTTAGTTTGTTTTTACTTCTGAGGTCAGTAACCTAACTATACATCATAAAGTTGTTGCCATCTATGAACAAGTACTGATCTATATACACAGAAGTGACTTCTACACCTTTATAACATTGGGATAATGTGTATTCTTTTAAAAGGAAAACTTATAATAAAAAAGGGATAGTGTATACATAAAAGTTGCTTCTACATTTAGAGCAGCAATCTGATCACCATTCCATTATAATCATCTTCTATACAAGTAGGAAGTAAAAGATTAGAAACTTTATCTTAGTTAACCTCTAAGAAAAGAAAGTTTTATAAAAGCATTATTCACAAGTCATTTTGTACAGCACATTACTTTAGGAAACACTGTTATTCACTGCCTCATTGTAGACGTTTATCATGGACATAGTTCCTTGTTAACCAAAATTGAGCCACTCTATTCTTTAAGAAGCCCTTTCTTTTTGTTTTTAAGAAGGAAGTCTGTGAGTTGGATGGAGATAAAATGAAGTGTGCTGTGAAATATGGTGCTCAATATTCCAAAGAAATATGTAATTAAGACTGATAAGATTAAAATCATTTTCCATTGTGGCTGTTCATATGCCATATGTTTAGGAGTTCCCTATATGGAAACCCTTAGGTCTAAAAGAAGTATATAGCTCATTACAACCCTTTTAAAGATTTCATTTAACAAACAAACAAATAAAAGGTTATCTGGTGCTTGAATTAAAGGCCAACGACACAGTGAGGGCCCGTGGGTCAAGCACAATGAAGTCACGGTGAAGTCAAACTTTGCTGGTCCTGAACTCGCCGCACATAACCATAGTTAGCATACGCTTTCTACACAGTTGGTAGCAATCAGATACATATTTAATGTGGTTTCATTATATCCTATAAATGCTGGCAATAGAATAATCTCCCCAGGGTATTCAGTGAATAATAGAAAAGAGAAAATGGTGAGCGCGTTTAGCACATGCACCCACAACCTCATGATAAAAGGCACCATTTCTCCCATACAGCACCTGTTGTCATAGCTGCTTTAATTACTTTTCATTGTAGTCAGCAGTCTGAAATATTTATCATGGAGCCTATAATTTCTCAAATCCAAAACCGACATCTACCCAAGTGCTACAGGAACTGACATATTTCACTCACCCCTCCTAGCTGGGCTTTACTTGCAACATCAAAAGTGCTAAACAAAATACCTTCCAGGGAGCTTCGTCTGATTAGAATTAGTGCATGAAAAGATGCCAGGATGTTCACACAGCATTAAAAAGGCAGTGTAGCACATCCAATTTTGACTAAAATAGGGACAAAAATTATTTCAGCATTAAATACTAAAGCATTCAATGTGCTAAAATAAAAATGCACGTGATTTTAAATGTTTTTGCACATAGGCACCAACTAGGAACACATTCATTCATCATCTCTAGGACTTATTTTTCCAACCAGTTTAATAGAAAGTTAGGTTAGATTTTTGCACCTCTTTCTTCAGTAAATTATTAGTTATAAATTCAATGCTTTGGCTATATTCTTTTGACAGTAAAATATGTTGTTATCTATAATAAAAATTTGCTGTTTCTTTAAATGAAGGTCCAAATGAGTTCTTTTAATCTTATTTATTTAATAAAAATGTATTTATATTTACCTACTACAGATCAACATAATTCAGAGTCAAAAAATTTTAGATAGCAACCAAGTAAATACTTATGTCCACACACTGACACTCACAAACATAGGCAACACAAAAGTTTCACAAATTAAGGTTACCCTTCCTATATACATATTGTATTCATTTTGTAACCACTGCTTATGATCAAGTAATTTATTTTTACAATGTACAGAGAGTGTTTCTCATACCTAGCTATCCATTAAAATTATCCTGGGAGATTTTTAAAATTTTATTTATTGATGAGAGAGATATTTGTTATTCTAATTATTTATGCATTCATTGGTTGATTCTTGTATGTGCCCTGACCTGACCGGGGATTGAACCCACAACCTTGGCGTATCGGGATGACACTAATCAACTGAGCTACCCGGCCAGGGCCCCATCTGGGAAGATTTTAAAACGAAGGAATATATGAAATTGAGCCCCATTCCAACAACTTACCATCTCTGCAGAACAGCATTTGAAAAGCTATACCGGTGATACCAAGAAGCCACCATGGTTAAGAATCTTGCACTATTGAGTCTAATACACTTACTGTGTGAAACTCATTGGAGAAGATGAAACTAACAAGATGCATTGTTATTATCTCCAGTTGAATCCAGGGCCTTTGTGTGGCAGGACTTTTGGATTATTTTACGTTAGCACATCAGTTTTGTAGGCTATGAAGGCCTATTAAATTATTGAAGAGGTGTTAAAATATTTTATTTTAAGAAGTAGCTTAATATTTATTCTTTAACCTTATGTATATTATCATCTCGCCTAAGATAACTTTCTTCATTGAACCTTAAAGATATTTAACCCCAGGACCTATCTGAATATTACCAATTAGTGAATCCTGAATCAACAAGGTCCTATAAAAATGGGCAGTTAAACTGTGGAAAGAAAACAATGGCTCTTTGACCAAGATTGAATTAAGACGAATGATTTTTTTAGTTCGACACAAACATGTTGCCTGGTTAATTCTATATTTTTATTTTTCTTCTTTTACTCCCATCTTTTCTTCCTTGTAATTTTCTATAAGTGAAAAATTAATGTTACAAACTAATTTAAAAATTGGATTTGAGCAATGAACTGCCTTATTGAAAAAGTGCTGCAGCTGCCGAATTTGATGTATAACAAACTAGTTCTTAGAGACAAAAACCAGGGCCTGCAGTTCCACTACTGACAAGCTGTGTGGCTGAAACGGGTCATCTCAGCTGCCATGCTGAAGCGGAAGGAAGCCACTGACCAGATGCATGTAGAAGACTGTGAAAATGCGACAGATCAAACAAGATTCGTGTCAGACATTTGCCTTAATGACCCCAGCTCTCAGATGTATTAACATGATTTTATTTTTGTTTCAGATTTCCTATCATTGGCTCTTTTTTATTGTTGTGCTTTTATGGTTTTCAACCTAAACCAGCAATACTTTGATTACTCCAGTAAGCTCTTCTGTGCTCTCCACGATGAGTGACTGTTCCAGACTTTTACAGTTTTTATCCTTTACCTCCCAGAGAAAACATGACTATCATTGGCCTCCATTTTCAGTCTCCTCTATTCTCACAAGTTCATTATTAGTCCTCCCAGGTCTCCTCTCCCTTGAATCCTCCTCAGTCCATTGTAGGTTCATTTCTTTCCCTGAAAGTCATCCCTAACTGCTGACTTGCCAAGTTCAACACCTTTACCTCTCTTTTGTATAGTGTAATATATCTCACTGATTTACAACTCTTATAATTTGTAATTTTTATCAATTCCTTTAATCTGAGCTAAAATTTTCCTTCGCCAAATCTCCAAAGAAAGAGTTTGGTTGACAAATTAGTAGTAAAAATACCACATCTATGGACATTGTTAACCTACTTAATTACTATAAATTATTTTAATGACTTTAGTACACAACTTTTAAAATTAAGATAAATGCTACTGATTATACTTCACAGCACCAGACAATTTTCTGGAATGTTCTTTCTTTAGAAGAATTTTGTTTAGCATTATTACACATGGTTGTAAGTACTCAAAAGTTAGAGCATTGTTTTGCTTTGTTTTGAGCATTTCTTTTAATTTATTATGGGCCTTGCCTGTAGTTAATTCATGTCAGTGATATTTAACTCTATTTACAAATGTTAATCTTTTAAATAAAACCACTTATTTTTAAAGGATTATTCCAAGTAAGAATAAATTTATTTTATGTTTCTTCTCTAGCCAAATGGTGAAAAATAGTGACATCTTCAGAGGAGCCATCTTATATACATTCCCCAAATGAGTGTGAACTTTTTCTACCAGTTACACTGCCCTGAACAGGAGGACTACAACCAACTATTTTTTTTGACTGACAAGTCTGAACCACCTCTCAAAACTTGAACTTGAATATACTTAGAAAAGAAAAAAATACATACCAGGTGAGCCAGGCTGATGGGGTGTGTGTGTGTGTGTGTGTGTGTGTGTGTGTGTGTGTGTGTGTTTTAATGCTTGCCAGGTTTGTAAGACTAGGGTGAGGTTCTCTGAAGTCAATAGAGTCTGTGTTAAGGTGGCAAGAAAGTACATGTTGTACCTTCCTTACCTTGTGACTTTACACTTTCACACAATTCTATTCTCTAATCCCAGAGTAGCTCTAAGGAAAACAGTAGACCTGAGGGGACCTCTAGGTGTTATCTAACGCCTCTTAAACAGCTGTGAATGCTTGGCAAGACTGGGACACCACAGAGACTTTGGCTTTCTTCCCACCAGCTCTGCAGTCATATGTGGTTATGATCCCCCCCAAACACTGTACTTCAGACTCTCTAGCCATGCACCTCTTTAGGGGATTTTCCTTTGCTAGAAGCAAATTGCTGCCTTCACCTCACTTTTGATGATGGCATTTATGAGAAGGTGAAACCTGGAAAGAATCTGGTATTTGATGCTCCATTATGAAAACCAGGACTGGGAATACATAAGAATGTAGAACAACTGTAAAATTGATGCTGGCTTTACTATTTTCATAGATAATATAATATAGTTAGGAGAGTGAAAAGTTACTTTAGCTGTATTTTGATATCAGGAATACTATAACTGTCAACTAACAATCAGCTTTATTCATTTCCCTCACTGGGTGTTGGTTTATTTTATTTTTGTTTATATTGAGTTGGGTTTTAACTACAAATTAAGTCACATTAAAGAAGGAAGTTCAAAATATCATAACCTAAGTTAGAGTTCCTTAGCACAATTGGCATTTTGAGCTGGATTGCCACATGTTCCCTGGTGGCAAAATCATATCACTGAAGAACCACTGACCTCAGGTACCCCTGAACAGAGTGTTCAGCCTGGAATAGTTTTAAATGGCCTCTCTCGACAGTGTCCATGGGTCAAACAATCATTGGGCGGTAAAGAATCTGTGACATCAGCTTTCTCTTCATTTTACTCTTTCTCTTTCCTATTTTTTCTCTCCCACTTTTCACTCTTCTCCCTTTTTCCTCCATTTCTTCTTCTCCCATTTCCTTCTCTTCCCTTCTTCTTCTTCTTCTTCTTCTTCTTCTTCTTCTTCTTCTTCTTCTTCTTCTTCTTCTCTCTCTCTCTCTCTCTCTCTCTCTCTCTCTCTCTCTCTCTCTCCTTTCCTAAACAATTCAATCCAGAATCCATGAATCGGAACTGAGGAGATATGTGTCCACAGTGGGGATGGTGGGAGGATAGGATGAGGAGAAGGAAGGGGGTTCGTGATAACCCAGAGTAGAGTGTAATAGCCCAGACTGGAGTGCACTCATGTGGGGTGGGCGAAAGCAGCAGCAACATAAGATTGGTTACACACAGGGAGATTGCTCAAGTAAACGTATTAAAACTGATGGAAGCCAGGTTCCTCACTGTCAGAGATGCGAGTTACAAATGTAGAAGGGGAGAAACTAGATTGAACCCTGTGGTGTTAGACTGAAATTAGAAATATGGTAATGAAATCATGGCTTTGAAGCTATAAGGTTGATATAAAAATACATATAGATATGAACGTGTGTGTGTGTGTGTGTGTGTGTGTGTGTGTGTGTGTTCTCTAGCTCTGGCCACTGAGAAATTCCAGGAGCTGCAACCCTCAAATAGCAATTCATACACCTGGGGCCCAGATACTGCTTTTTAAATATCATTCCTCACTATGAGGAGACAAACCTCTTTGGAAGAATGGCTGATTCTAAGGCTGGAGCCAAGAAAATACAAGGTGAACCTAGAACAGTGATGGCGAACCTTTTGAGCTCGGCGTGTCAGCATTTTGAAAAACCCTAACTTAACTCTGGTGCCGTGTCACATATATAAATTTTCTGATATTTGCAACCATAGTAAAACAAAGATTTATATTTTTTATATTTATTTTATATATTTAAATGCCATTTAACAAAGAAAAATCAACCAAAAAATGAGTGTGCGTGTTACCTCTGACACGCGTGTCATAGGTTCGCCATCACTGACCTAGAACATCTTATTGTGCCAAAAACTAAGGAAGTTATTTTTAAATGATGACATTTCACAGAAGGAAGCTTGAAGGCACAGGACACTGGCCAAATCTGGCACAATATTTGCAACAAAATAAGTAAAAGTAATAAATTACAACTCATTGAATAAAACAGATCCATGAGTCCATAATGATCTATAATAATAAAAGCGTAATATGCTAATTAAACCAGACATCCTTTCGTCCTTCTGGACAAAGCCGGGGCTGTGAGGGAAGCCCGGGTCCTGGGTGCCAGAGGGAAGCTGGTGCCAGCAGCCGGGGGAAGGAAGGCCTACTCTTGCACATTGCATGAATTTTGTGCATTGGGCCTCTAGTATAATACATAAATGAAAATATTTTTAATTGGATGAGAAACAGGATATTAACTCAAAGGAACTCACAACAAAATAGTTATGAATTACAGAGTGTAAAGATGCAACTTTACAGCAAAGAAGCCTGATAGGCACCACCTTAATCAGGTGATCAAAGTTAACCTCACCAATAATGAAATAAATGAAAATGTGTACCACTTGATAGGATTCAATGAGAAGACCGCAGCATTTCTTTTGTGATATTCCTACAGAAGATGCATTGCCTGAATCTAATAACAGGAAACATCAGACACAGATGAAGCTATTCTATAAGCTACTTGGCCTGTAATCTTTGAAAATGTCATCGTCATGAAAATCAAGGAACAACTGGGGAACTACTCCAAACTGAAAGAATAGATATGGCAACTAAGATGGTAAACCTTATGTATTCCCATCACATAAAAGAAAAGAAAATGATCAGAAAGTGAGGTGATAAATATGTTAATTATCCTGATTGTGCTGATTAGTTTAAAATATATCCTTACATCAAAACAACAAGTTGTATACCTTAAATATATGCAACTTTTATTTGTCAATTATCCTATATAATAAAATCCTAATATGCTAAGTGTCTGGTCGTCTGGTCGGCCATTCAACCAATCAAAGCATAATATGTTAACGATATGCTAAGGCTGCTCAACCGCTTGCTATGACGTGTACTGACCACCAGGGGACAGACGCTCCAACCTGTAGGTTAGCTTACTGCTGGGGTCCAGCTGATCAGGACGGAGTGAGACTGGCCAGACAGTCCCTCCCTGGCTGGCCAACCTTCCGCGTCTCTCCGCAGCCCCGATCGTGCACTGGTGGGGTCCCTCAGCCTGGCCTGCACCCTCTTGCAATCCAGGACCCCTCAGGGGATGTTGGAGAGCTGGTTTCAGCCCAATCCCACAAGCCAGGCCGGGAGACACCACGGGTGCACAAATTTGTGCACTGGGCCTCTAGTACCTCAATAAAGCTGGGGGAGCGGTGAATTTCAAGGTTGTTTTATTGAAATGGGATTATTTTAGTCTAGAAGCAAGCTATCTTTGATAATACAATTCCTTCAAATACATTGATCTATTTGCTTCCCATCAGTTTCATGTACTATTGATCATCACCTATGTTCTTTGATAGACACAGTTCTCAAGCCCACTGTATTTCCTTACTCTTTCATCCCAATGCTGCTCCCTCTCTCTCAACAGTGGTGGTTCCTTTGAGGCCTCTGACATAGCAGGCTTGGGTGGGAAGGCAATAGCCTTAATCTAATCTTCACTTCAAGTCTGATTCACTCTGTTTAACTGGTAATTATCATAGGCATATTTATTATGGTAAAATATCCCTAACATGGCATAAAATGTACCACATGAACCATTTTTAAGTATGTGTACAGTTCAGTGGCATTTAAGTACATTCAAATTGTCTTATAGACTATTTTTGCTGAAAGCCTATTTCAGGCTTATCTCCCCTTTTTTATATTAATTTTTAAAACTTTTATTTCTAAAAAGCAGTGTATATATATATATATATATATATATATATATATATATATATATGTTGTACAATGAGTTCATATACATATACATAGTGAAATGACTGTAGTAATCATTACAGGGTTATCTCTTATTTTAGTAAACAGAAACACTTGAGTCCTCAAACCAGGGGTGGGCAAACTTTTTGACTCAAGGGCCACAATGGGTTCTTAAACTGGACCGGAGGGCCGGAACAAAAGCATGGATGGAGTGTTTGTGTGAACTAATATAAGTTCAAAGTAAACATCATTACATAAAAGGGTACAGTCTTTTTTTTTTTTAGTTTTATTCATTTCAAACGGGCCAGATCCGGCCCGCGGGCCGTAGTTTGCCCACGGCTGCCTCAAACCTATATGACCTTATTTACTGGACACTCTTTCCTTTGAGCTCTACTTGAAATCTAGTCAGTTCTTGTCTGAGCTCATCTCTACTGTCTGCTAATACATTTTAAGTAAAGAAAACAATGCATGCAATATTATAGCAGAAATAATTACTACAAATGCTGATTTACCAAATGTCTGTGTTTCACCAAATTCCGCAGACATTGAATATGCACATTATGGGACTTGTTTTAGCCAATGAGCCATTTCTGACCTAAAGCATTCTGAGCCAGTACATGGCCCTCTCTCACTTTCTTCTCTTGCAGCAGAAACCTGGAAAATTTGTGTTCCAGATGACAAAGTCACAGCATGCAGGTCTCGATCCTACCCTCACTGCTTGGTAGAATGGCCTTGCAGAGTGAAAAATGGACATTTATATATGAAGCCACTGAGATTTTGTTGGTGGCTTGTTATCACAGAACCAGATGGTCAAATTTGACTTGTGTAAATATCCTATTTTTAAAAATCATTCAAAGCCAAATAATATATTTTTCCATTGAAAGAGACCTGTAAGAAAACATAGTAAGGATTATTGAAAATAGTGGTAAAGTAGTATAAAAGAATTTCTGCCTTTTCTGTACCCTTTTTTTAACAATGCTAATATGTTTGGATAATA
Source organism: Myotis lucifugus (assembly GCF_000147115.1). Lineage (NCBI taxonomy): Eukaryota > Metazoa > Chordata > Mammalia > Chiroptera > Vespertilionidae > Myotis > Myotis lucifugus. Next base: position 13,481,568 of record NW_005871060.1, read on the forward strand.
CCAGTATAATTTACTTTTAAAAACTGTGTTAAAATAAATAATACTAAAAGTAAATGTAACATGTGGCATATTTGAAGATCTTCAAGTTTTTTCCCCAGAAAGTTTCTGCCAATTCACATTTCCATAAGCAGTGTGAGAGAGTATGTCTTACCCTTTCTTGCTAATGCTGGTTATTTAAAAAAAATAATTTATAAACAACTAAAAAGGTATCTGGTTTAATCTGTGTACCTTGGATTGCTGTTGAATACCTCTTCAAATACTTTTTCACGTATTCATTAGCCATTTTCATGTATTTTTTGTGCGTTACATTGGTGTCTTTGCTCATTTACATATTAGATTTCTAGTAACTCTATTACTTTAGTACAAATATTTTTTCTTTTTTTACTTAGCCATTTCATTTTATTTTCAAATTCAAAAGTTTAAATTATTGTAGTAAAATTTATCATTTTTTTCCCTTTATAAAGTCTTCTTTTCCTTTAGGCTTAAGAAAGCCTTGTTGAAACCAGGATTATATAGGTATATAATTCACTCTAATTTTTATGGGATATTTTTGGTACATTTTTATGGTTAACATTTAATTGATCTGAAATGTATATTGCAATTATAATAGGAAATTTTAATAAGGTACTTTTCAAATCATTAACCAATCATCTCAGCTCCATTTATTGCATTAGCCTGGGTATAACATCCACCCCCCAGTGATTCTCAATGCTATATAAATTGGTGGGTGCTCTATTCTGTTCCATTGACCTATCAGTTTATTCTAGTGCCATTATAACATATAAATTACTTTAACTCAGTAATATGTCATTTACCTTATGGGATAAGCTCTTCCTCCTTACCTCCTATACCCACAAACACTCCAAGTAATCAACTTGGCCGACGCTCTATCCACTGAGCCAAACCAGTTAGGGCCAGATACATTTTAAAATTTGGTTGTTAAAGTCCAAAAATAAACTCCCATAGAAATGTTGAGATTCCATTAACTATTTTTCTATTATTAATTTGTTCATTTCATCTTTATCCTCACTTTTCTTAATTATTGGCTGGGCATTTCTTTTGTTCTTTTTCTTCTTTCAACAGAAAATCATGAATATCCTTTCACTGCCATTTTCAACTTATTCATTCATTCAACTACATTTATTAAGCCCCTGTTTCAGGTATGGAAAAATACCCTATTGACAAAGCCTTTGCCTTATGAAGGTTACATGCTAGTGGAATGAGATGGACAATAAAAATATATAAATAGATCACATTATTTAAAGTAATAACAAATTATCTTCTCTCTAATGTTATTCCAAAATATTCACTGTTTCATTAAATGCTGCAATCAACATCCTTTAGCATAAATTTTCTTTAATATGTACAATTATTACCTTATTATAAGTTTCCAGCAGTGAGTTGTTAGTTCAAATGATATATACAATATATGTTTTGATATGTGTTGTCCAATTTCCCTTCAAATTGTTTGTAGTAATTTACACACCCAACAACAGACCTACTTTCCTCTCTCTTGCAAAATCTGGGTGTAGCATTTTAATCTTTGCCAGTCCAATGGGCAAAAGAAGGAATTCATAGTGTTTCCATTGTACTTCTTGATTTTTTAAATGAGGTAGCATATATTTTCTTAAGTTTATTTTCTCCATTACAAAAGAGCTATTCAGATTGTTCATCCACTTTGCTATTAGAAGTCTTTGGCCAAATGTTTTCATCTGCAAGTAACAAAAGCCTTTCTGAGCCCCGGTTTAAATATGGGGAAGAGTTCATAGAAAGGGTTCCGGTTGACTCAGAAGACCTGAGGGCAAGAAAGGCATCCTGGTCCCCTGGATCTTGGACAAGTGTCTGTATCTGACAGCCAGCTACCTTCTTTCCCTGGCTGAGGGTGTGGGGATGAATAGACCATTGCCCAGTACATGTATGTTTTCTACTTTTCCTCAAAGATCATTCATGACAGCTCTGCATGGGGGCTGGGGGTTGGGGAGGGGTGCGAGGGAGAAATCTGTCCCAGCCAGCATAGTTAGGTGCATCCAGAGCATGTTTCTTTACAAAAGCCTCTTCATTTAATGCGTCTTTCTCTTATACTCACCCTCTCTCTTAATGAGATACAAATATAAAATAGGAGGTAAGCAGAATTATCTAACTATAGAACTGGATGTAATTTTAAAAATCATGTAGCACATTTCCCAAAACTTTCATGATAAATAAATTTAGGCCTAAAGAAGCGAAATAATTGTCTTAAGGTTTGATTCCAAGTAACTGAGCAGATCCAAGCCCTCGGTTCCTCTGCTTTCTCAGTCCTATGCTCTTTTCCCAATGTACCAGGACTTGCGATTATATGTATAGCAGTCTATTCAGGTTTCTTATTTACCAGATTGTATTCAATAAACTGGCACAATTATCTGCTTACATGGAGAATTGTTTATTATATAACATTATGAAGAGTTGTTAGCTTAATATTTTCTATTTATATTAACAAGTATCTACCTGCATAACTATGACAATTAGAGCTTATTCACCACTTAAAATCTAAAAATATTATCTCTGGAGGACTGTGGGTGTTTATGTTTCCCAACCTAATTTCAAAATTGCAATCACTCAATGATTTTTATAGCTGGAATTAGAATCTACCATACCATTTTTTAAATTTAAATAATGTCATAAAATTCCTTGAGTGACACTTATCAGGCATAAATCAATTATCTGAATTATTCAGTTTTGCTTCATCCCACAATTTTTGCATGTGCTTGTTAATAGTTCTGCTAGCCATATGGAATGCCTAAAAAGTTGCTGCAGGTTATGACACAGAGAACATCTGTAGTCTGGTGTATAAAACACGCCTGGTGATTTGGGTTCTTAAATATTTCAGCAGTTAAATCTCACATTGACAAAGATAATTTTCTTCTGAATAATTTTCATAGTCTGATAACATTTAGCTTTGTGACATAGTTACTAGTAAATAGAACAGCAAGTTATCTTCACATTTGTAGTGAATATATCTTCAATTTGGGGAAAACCACTCTCATTAGAGTTAAGATTATACCACTTTGATTAAAGAAATATACTTCATAATATATTTATTAAAGTAAAAACTCACATTTTTGTGAATTCAAATTTCAATTGCTTGTTTGGATGGAAAAATAAACATTTTAGATTTCCATAGGCCATCTTTTTTTTTTTTAGTAAATGTTGTCGCTGTTATAAAAAAATCATCAAATTTTCTCATGTTATAAAATTTAACCAACATCTACACTGAACACTCTTATCAAGTATAAATTATCTTTGCATAGTGTATTCTAGCATGCAACTAACCAATGAGGTTTCTGAAGACCCTTATTTATATTTTGTATTACCTAAAATTTCTATTATCTAAATAAAAACTTGCATTTTGATAAAATATCACTTGTTTATAATTTATGAGATTTTACTGCAGCTTCTCTACACGTTAAGTGCTTGAATGCAAGTTTGAGCCTCTTAAACATATACTTGAGATATATTCAGGCATTCTAAAAAATAGTCACTTGGAAATTAGGCTTCTTCTAGGTTCTTTCACAAAAATAGAAGGGTTTGGATACTTCTTTGAATACGCCAAATTGGACTCATTCCCTGTAAGTTCTTATGTCTTTACTTTATGGTGTTGGGTTACCAAACATTGGTTTAATTGCCCATGGGCTGAGATCAAAAAGCAGAGAGGGTTTCACACCATGGCAATGCAGCCTTAATGTCCTACCATTAGAGAATTTCTCTGACCTGTTTCATGACAATATCCCAGTCCTTCATGTAATATCTTTTACTGTATGTTTTTAACATATGGATCCCTAGGCTTCTGATCTGTGAGGGCTGAACTGAGGCATTTAGTGTCACGTATTGTTCACTGGTATAGTGCACTGATCTCTTTGTTGGACAGGCTAAGGGATCTTATCTCTCAGCTTAGGAGATCCATGCTGAATCAATGAGGATGTTCATTTACCTTACATATATACAAGACATATTCTTTCAAAGCACCACAAATTTAAAGTTAAGTTAAATTATATTAGTTGCCTTTCTCTTCATTGAATATAAGTATGCAAGCTTAAAATTGAAAGGGATTTCATTACAACAGTGCTACAAATTCAAATTACAGAAAAATATTTGCATGCCTGTTTTAAAAGTGAAAAGACAGTAGGTAGTCAGATGCCTTTAGCATGTCTAGTATTTTGAGGACCATGTATGTGGAAAATGAAGTAGTAGAGATAAAATAGATTTTGCCAAAAGAGGAATTGAAATTTGTGGCGAGCCAGCATGGCCATGGCATACTCAGCCCCACGTTGGGTGCCACATATGCCCGCACCAGCACGGCCAAGGGTGAACCTGAGGGGGGGCGGTGAAGGATTTAGAAAAGACGGACAAGAGAATGAAAGCTGGGTCTCGATGGGACCCTGCTTCTCTGATGGAGAGACAGCGACAGCACCCGCAAGCCAAGTCTTTATTTTATAGTCAGATTCCCACTAGGGTAAAGCGGACTGAAGGGTCCCAGGTTTAGATTCCCGGCCAGGGGCATGTACCCTTGGTTGCGGGGCACATCCCCAGTAGGGGAGTGTGCAGGACACAGCTAAATCGATGTTTCTCTTTCATCGATGTTTCTGACTCCTCTATCCCTCTCCGTCTCCCTTCCTCTCCTGTAAAAAATCAATCCTATCTAATAATAGACAAATATGGTAATTGACCATACCTTCTGCTACGCCTCCCAACAAAGATGGCGGCTAATTTTCATACTGCAGGCAGGGCGGGACAGCGTGAGCAGCCATCTGGGCCCTGTGTGCAGCCCTGGGTGGCGGGGCTTAGGCAGAGCAATTGCCGCTGTGTGCCACCTAATCCCTGCGCTGCCTAAGCCCCGCCCCCAGCCGGGACCCCATGGCGATTAGAGAGCAGGAAAGTGCCGCCCACAGGCTGCACCCAGCAGGGCCTGACCCCGGGTGACCTGGCAATCCAGCGATCGGTGAGCAGGAAAAGGCGGCCTACAGGCAGCACCCGACCCTGGCCACAGCTCAAGGGAGAGTACAACACGCAGTGGAGGCCAGGAGCCTGAGAGATCAACAGAGAGGGGCGCCTGCTCCAAGCCTCCACGGTGTGGCTGGGGGCAGGCCCCCAGCAGACACACAAACACACACACACACACACACAGCGCCTACTCTGAGCTTCCAATGTGGCTGGGGGCAGACCCCCAGCAGGGACACACACACACACACACACACACACACACACACACACGGGACGCCTGCTCCAAGCCTCTGCTGCCAGACTTTGGCCGTCAGTAGGACATCCACTGAGGGCTCCCGGACTGAGGGGCAGGCTGGGCTGAGGGAACCCCACCCCCCAGTGCACGAATTTCAGGCACTGGGCCTCTAGTAAAATATTAAAAAAATTTTAAAAAAAGCTCTGACTTCTAGGTAGCCATTGGCTCCTTGCAGTTCACCCAGATTTGGTTCTGATAGGTCAGTTTCTATGCCAGTCAGCGTCTCTGGGCCTATCTCCGGGCCTGATCTGCAGCCACTGAGGCAGCAGTGAGGTCATGCCCACCTCTCCATGACCACCTCGCCGTGCACACACCCTTGCTGCCCCGCCTGCCCGCCGGCCACCAGCTTTGCTGTGATAGGAGCCTGTGGGCTGTGGGGGAGGGTTCTAGAGGTACTCCATGCATTTCCTGGTGACCAGTTGTCTGTCTGGTCATTTAAGTCGTGACAGCCCCTGGCCTTTTATAATGTAGATATGCATAGCCCATGGACACAGGCAATAGGGTAGTGAAGACCTGAGGGAGGAAGGGGCTGGGACCAGGGGGTAAAGGTGGGGGGAAATGGGAGATATCTGTAATACTATCCTATATAATAAAGAGGTAATATGCAAATTAACCCTCGCACCATAATGCCATCATGCCCAAACACTTTCCCAAACACTGGACTATTAGTGGCAGACCCTGATACTACTCAGGCCACGTGTCTGCAAATGAATTAATAAACAAATGAATTAATTACAAGATGGTAGCACACACAGCAGGGGCGGGGCAGTGGGGGCTGGACTGGCAGCCATTTCGCGTGCCTTCTGCCAGGGTTTCTGTGGCCCCATGTGCCCAGAGGCAGGGTATCAGGGCGGCACTCCAGGACTTGGGGCCATCCCGCAGCGCGCCGGCCACACAGGGCGGGACTCCAGGACTTAGACCCGAGGGGCAGAGCCTGGAACCATGGGAAGGAGTGCAGGTGCCGGCCCTGTGGGTAGAGGCATGGCCTTGGCCTAGCCCAGAGATTGCGGGAGGGGTAAACTCAAGCACAGGAATTACTAGAGTTAAAAGCAGGAACATGGGCACAAGGGACAGACGTGGAGTCAGCAGAACGAGGGTGAACACCAATAGAGAGGAGGGGCCATGGAGTAGTGTACGCAAGGACGTACCCTAAATATGAGGGCACGCCCGGTCTGTAGGGCATAGCTTTGCTGCCCTCAGAGGCATCATGAAAAGAGTCCTGCTAGAAGGAGGTTTGAACCCAGGCAGAGGGCAGGGGTGGGGCCAAGTTAGCATGCAGGCGCTCGACCATGGAAGAGGCTCTGAGCAAAGCCAAGGTGCCCTTAGGGGGCGTGGCCAGGGCGTGGCTTAAGGCATTGTTGGGCAGACAGGGGCATAATGTGAATAAGCGAAATGACGTGACCGGTGTCAGGGGCGTAGCCAAGATGGCTGCCCGCATGAACCTCATCCCAGTAGCAAGTGCAGGGGTTTGTGCTCAGAGCGTTCAGGTAAGGTCCCATGGTGCGGGACGGGGCAGGGGGGAGTGGGTCCCAGGTCTCGCGTGATTTCCCACGATGGGTCACTAGTCAACAATAAAAAATAAATTAATTAATTTAAAAATTTTTTGTGCAAATATTTCAGGCCTTGCCATGCCTGAAAGGAAAGAGAGTTTTTGGAAAAGAGTATTCTCCTTGTGTAGGTAAAAACCACTGATATACTTAATGATTCACTCATTAGCAAATTGTTAGCTACTTATTTACAGGAATTTCCAAGCAAAGAGTCTTGTAGCATGGTGCAAGAGATTCCTGGAGGAAGTAACAAGTACTATTTTTATATTTATTTACAAGATGGACTTAACGATCTCCAAAAACAGTTTTTGCCTCTTGTAGTAATCATTTGAACATACCAAAACTACTCATTGTGATTTCTCTTCCACTGTCTAATTAATGGCCTAAACTTTAGGCCCTAAAGCAACAAAGAACTGTATGAAATATAGAGGCCTTGATTTTTCTACATAAATGTGTATATTAAAATGATTCAAATTCTTAAGATGGTGCAAAGTCCTAAAACTATAATCAGTTATTTCTCCATTGTCCATTTCAATCACCCAGAACACCTGTCATTTACCTATTTATATATCACTCCTATTCAGGGCATCTTTCTAAGTGTTTTACAAATACGAATTCCTTTAATCCTCAGAACAACTCTATTAGGAGAATTCTGGTTTTTATCCCCATTTTATAGATAGAAAAACTGAGGCATGATGAGATAAAGTAACCTCCCCAAATACTGGACCATTAGTGGCAGACCCTGATACTACTCAGGCCACGTGTCTGCAGTCTGTGCGCTGAACCTTCTCCCATGTAGTCTCTGAGGTTCTCTATTTTTCCTTCTTCAGCTCCTCCCTGTATCTGAGAACAGGAAATTCATTTATAAACAAATGAGAATGTTTTTGTCAGAGGATAAAATAAAATAAGAGAGGGTGAGAACACAAGATGGAAAGTCTCTGATAGAACCACAGATGCATGCAAGGACTCTCCTCATTGTTGAATACTTAGAATAAAATCCCACTTGCCACACTTTCAATCACAGTCCAATGCTAATGTTTACTGGAGGTAATAAATATGGGCTATAACTTCACACCTAGAAAACCTGCAGAAATCAGCATACCTATGGCGATAATATGGTTCAGAGGAGGGTGCCATTGTTAAATGTGGAACAAAGGGCTTGGGCTATATCACAGGAATGTGGGAAATTGGACTCTTTTGCCAGGATACATATTGCCCTAAACATGAGATCAGAGATAAGAATAAAATAAGATTAAATGCAGTAACCATAAAATGAAGATAAAAATACCAACCTATATCTCAGAGATATTGTCCATAGTCACTAATAAAATAATTACAAGCAAGGGAAAGAAGTTCTCAAGTATATTGGAAATAGATGTCTTCTGATAATAACAAAATTTACAAACAAAATCAATACCTTCCCATTTTAATGAGGAGCCAAAACAAAATTTTAAAAATATACAACTGTAAATTTAGTGGCTGTTTTTTCTATATGTATTTCAGATGATATGAAGGATAATTGTAAATGGATTTAGACTGATATAGACATCTGTTCATGAACTGAATACTGTTTGTGATTATAGCAAGTGAAGCATTGAGCCTTAATCCAAAAGAAGAAATTCTTGGTAAAAACTATGATAGTCACTGGTCTAAATGAGTTCTGGAAACCTGAAAAAGTTTGTGCATCTCCAGAAGTATTTACTGCAAAGAGACTCATAGGAATGAGGGTCTGAAGTCCACTGAGTGTCTTCTACTACCTACTACTACCTGCATCCTTGTCAGATAGGATCCCTACTTCACTACTTTGGTGATCCATTTAGTCTCAGTCACACACGACATTTAGGTGTGTATATAAGAGATGCAAGTGGATTAACAACCTGATAACAGGGAAAGCGTCCTCTACAACTGATTCCAACAAAGCTCTTCTCAAGAAACAGGCCTTTCTGATTTTTTAGTTATAGTCTAAAGCCAGCTGGGACAAGAGCATCTATTCTAACAGTTATTAATCCTTCATGGGTGAGTGTTATTTCTAAATTCCAAAATTACCACTGATGATTTTGTTTAAAAAGAAAGGTAATTTAGTTTGTAAGTTTTATATAAACATTTGTGTGAATTGGTTGATGGTACCAAAATAAAACCCATTCTTTACATATTGTGGAGTTTCCTTTCTGAAAATGACATCTTTTACCTTTTTCTTACCTTTAATTATTAGCATAAACAGAAAAGTAAGGATTTTCTATGGTGCATTTTAGATTTCTTGCAATCAAACTTTTCTCTTTAGTGGTCTTTAATAAGATATTTTAAGATTAGAAAGTTAGATAGTAGTCTTTGACAAATTTAATTATTCAGTTCAAGTGTTTATTAATCATTTATTATGTATATGATACACAGATGCTATCGGGCACATGGAGAAGATAGAATGCTTTGTGAGATTTAAAATTTAATGAGAAATAAAGTTAAATCAAAGCTATGTAATAACACAATATGTGCATATTAAAATACCACAGGACCAAATTAAGAGATTCTAATGCAGGTGACTTATTTGTACATTAATGTTTGAGAACCACTTTTCTAAGAAACTGAGTTATCATAGTACTTTCATACTACACAGATCATTGATATGGTTTTCCAATAGTTAAAACAACTTCCCAAAATAAGTAAGGATTTATTGACATTGATAAATTGTATTTTCCTAGTGGTAGAATTTTTCCCAGTGGTAGAATTTTTAATAGGTTTGATGGGAACACAAGCCAGAATAGAATTTAATATTATCCACAGAGAATCTTCATGCCAAGGGTATCTGAGGCAATGTTGGGTAAATGACTCAACAAAGAATTCAGTGAAGAAATAGGACTATATGAATGTGAGATCAGGAATGGCATCATGATAGATATGCACCACAAAGACTGATTTGGCAAGAAAGGGAAAGAAAGGATTTTCCAAGTGGGAAAGTATGTGGGCAAGGCCTAGGCAAAGCTTTGAAGATGAAACTGCCCAGGAAATAGAAGGGAATAGGGGGTGTGGGACAGGGAGGAATTAAGAATGACAGTTCTAGATCTGAAGAGCAGCATGACATTATATATATATATATATATATATATATATATATATATATATATATATATATATATAAATGTATATGTATAATGTCTTCATTTATTTATATCTTTAACAAAGAAACCAGACAAAGTCATTGATTTCCCAAAACATCAGGAATAAATAGGGTGCTTGTTAAAACAAATTTTTAGGCCCTACCTCATATGTGATAAGTGCTGGGAGTGGAGCTTGGAATATTCAGTTTTATGAATTCTTTCCTGGTTCTGTTGCTTTGGCATATTTGGAAATTGTTGGAACTCTTCCAGATTTTAGGTTTTAAGATTCTGAGTTTAGGGACATAAGCAGAATTCTGGGATTGAGAATTTGATGCAATTTTGATGAGATTTTAAAGAGGAGGTTGAGGCAAATTTATATTTTTAAAAAAGCTAAAGAGGTTATATATATTCTAGATACTATTGAAAGCCAAGTTCTGTTAGAAATTCTATCATTCAGCCTGATCACTTTTTAAGGGAAGAAAGAACATACTATAAAATTTTATTGTTTTGTTTATTTTGGATATTACTGGAAGGAAGGAATTAATTTTATTTTTCCAACCTTTGAAGATATATATATATATATATATATATATATATATATATATGCTGTTTCATTACATGTCATCTGAAATTTATATTTTGGTACACTGGGTTGTATGTTTTTTGAAACATGTATCTTCTACATAATATTGTGTATGTATATTTCCTGAAGACTTTTATATAACAACTATATTGAGTGCTTCGTAAACCATACTCTCCAAAGCTAGACATGATTTTGTCAGTGAAAATGTGATTTAATGAGTGCTGCCTTCAAATGGCATTCTCTACTGGATGTCATGGAGATATGCAAATGAAGTTAAAGACATTGTCCTCATTCTCAGGGAATTTACAATATAATAGGGAGACACATGCAAATGAAAAGCTATAACAACACATGCAAAGATGACATGAAAACAGGTACAAATTAATGTAACAGAAAACATCAGCACTCAGAGAAATGGAATAATGGAATGATCAGTGTGAAGTAGAACTATTCAAGTGGGCTTGATGAAGAAAACTTACTTTAAATGGATGTTTGATAGGGGCACAAATATGGATTGAGAGGCAAATAGTGGGAAAGATATTCTATTCAGAGAGCATGACAAGACCTGGAGAACAAAGGGTTAGAAGAAAGAGTAAGCAATTTAAAATGATTGCTGAAAGATATAACTATTGTGCTCAAATAATAAAAATGTGGTATGTAATTCCTTTTGATTCTGTTTAGGGTAGACCCTTATTCATCAAATCATCTATTTTCCATTTTTTGTAGGATAGGGAAACCTGTTACCAAGGACTCCATGGAACTTTATTACTATTTTCCCCTAGGGAACTTTAGTTGTTTGAACAGTCACTAAAAACCGGAGGCTAAAGAATATTGATCTAAACAAGAGATGGAGTTTGGCCTAAAATGAATACTTTTAAAAGCTTGAAGACTGCCTATAATATCTTAAAATATATAGCTGCATTCCTCTTACAGTTGGATCAGCATTGCAATGATCAGTTCTGAAAGCATAGATAGCAGGTCTAAGTTAAAAAGATTATTTCAAAAAATATTTTGGAGACTCAATATAAAGTATAGATATATCCATGCTTATAATTATTTTCTATTTTATTATAGAAATCCACATTTGTAAAAATAAAATAGCAGTGGAAATAGTTGAAGATTTAGTAATCTCATAGACACTATCCCACCTCACCTGCTGCTTCCCAATATATTTATATTAATGTTATTGTCGTAATTGGCTAGTTAACATTAATAAAGGAAAGAAAGCAAAGGAAGTGAGACACTGTAAGTATGGTCTGAAGAGAAGCTTCACCAGGAAGCTACAGCTTCTCATAGCATTATTCCTCCAAGAAGATTAACACCCCCTTTTTCCACCCTCCAGTGCCAGATTGTGGGTTTGGGGAAGGGATAGAACAAAGTGGGAGGCAGGCACATGTGCAGAAGTTGGGGTGATGCAGGAGAGGTGCCTGCTGGTCAGTCTAGCCTGGAGAACAATGGCTCGGTTAGAGGGTGGACCCCATCAAAAGCACACAGAATCTTGGAAAGTTAATTGATTAGTTTGAAGAAGTTCTTGGTTAAAATCCCCAAAGAATTTCCTGTCTCTTGCTCTCTGTTGCTCTGTGACCCGAACTCGCCCAGGCGTTTGCACATTCTCTCTTCATAGCCACTTGGCCTTAGCAGCCGCATGGCCCATGACTGTACTTTAATATGGAGCAGAAACGATGGGCAGTGGCCTTTATTATGGCCCTGCTGAAACAGGGTTGGACTTCTTCCATGGCGGGTCATAGGGAAAAGGCCCACTGGAAACTCATCCTCCAGTGCAAGTCTCAGGAAATTCTTTTTCTCACAACATCACAAGAATTCCACTTCCACCAGTAACATTACAATTGTTTTGTTAGAACAGCAGTCAGAGTTACAGAACTGTGACTATGTAAGTACTGTTTGCTGCCAAGTATGCTACAATTTAAATTGATGTTTCATGTGATTATTTTCCCAGTTAATATTCTTTGTGTGTGTGTGTGTGTGTGTGTGGATTGTTACGTGCCAATCTCTAATTTTACCCCCAAATTCAAGCCTGGCAAAAAATTTTCTATTACTTCAGAGACTCTATCCTGGAGATGTCAGTTCAGCTCCTCATTGTCCTGCTCCAATATAGACTGGCTGCTCTCGAGGTCTGGTACACAGTCATCATGCTGACAATTCCCTTCACAATGTCTTTCCCTCTTTTTAGGACTCTGTCTCTTCCTTTTTCTTGGTCTATGGCCTCATGTCAGTGTGACATATCTTCAATTCATTCCTGGGAAGGGAAAAAGATAAATGGGTGGTCACTTTTTGAGAGCTTGAAAGTCTGAAAATATCGTTATCCCCACACTTAGTTGAGTGGGAATTACTTTATTTTTTTGTGAGGGTATAGGTCTATTTTCTTTATATTTCAGTTTTGCTTTTGATGTGTCTAATGCCATTCTTATTCTTGATCTTTTATTCATGACCTGTTTTACCTTCAGGAAACTTTAAGAATATTTTTTCTTTATTCCTATTCTGAATATTTATGACAGTACAAGAGGCCTGGTGCACAAAATTTGTGCATGGGGGGGTCCCCTCAGCCCGGCCTGCACCCTCTCCAATCCAACGTCCCTCTCGCAATCCAGGACCACTGGCTCCTAACCACTCACCTGCCTGCCTTCCTGGTCACCCCTAACCCCTCTGCCTGCCTGCCTGCCTGCCTGATCGCCCCTAACTGCCCTCCCCTGATGGCCTGATTGCCCCTAACTGCCCTCACCTGCTGGCCTGATCACCCCTAACTGCTCTCTCCTGCCAGCCTGATCACCCCTAACCGCCTTTGCCTCAGTCCCTGCTACCATGGCTTTGTCCAGAAGGAAGGCAGGATGACCAGAAGATGTCCGGTTGACCCGATCTAATTAGCATATTACCCTTTTATTAGTATAGACTAGAGGCCCGGTGCACAAAAATGTGTGCACTCGGGGGGGGGGGGGTCCCCTCAGCCCGGCCTGTGCCCTCTCACAGTGTGGGGACCCCCTCAGAGGAAAGTCCACCTGCTGGCTTATGCCCGCTCCCCTGGGGGGTCAGGGCTAAAGCTGGCAAGTAAGAAATTCTTCTCGGAAGCCCGGGAACCCCTCGGGGGATGTCCACTTTGCCAGTGTGAACAGGCCTAAGCTGGAGTCGGACATCCCTATTGTTCTTAAGGGGTCGGGGAAGGTTCCCCGCACACCCGCTGTGTGG
>NW_005871060.1:13495968-13563174 GCF_000147115.1 Myotis lucifugus
GTGGGATTTATTTATCTTCTATAATTGAAACTTTGTAGCCTTGAGCAGAGCCAGGTCCTGCTGGAAGCCTGAGTTGCCCCTCGCAACCCAGGCTCCCAGCCCCTCCTTGAGCTGAGGCCACGGCCAGCTGGAAGCAGATATCTGGGATTTATTTATCTTCTATAATTGAAACTTTGTAGCCTTGAGCAGAGCCCAGGTCCTGCTGGAAGCCTGAGTTGCCCCTGGCAACCCAGGCTCCCAGCCCCTCCTTGAGCTGAGGCCACGGCCAGCTGGAAGCAGATATCTGGGATTTATTTATCTTCTATAATTGAAACTTTGTAGCCTTGAGTGGAGCCCAGGGCCAGCCAGGGCAGGTGGGAAGCTTGGCTTTCTCCATCGCCAGGGGCAACCCAAGCCTCCTGCTTGCTCCAGCTCCATGGCCACGGCCATCTTAGTTGGGTTAATTTGCATACTGGCTCCTGATTGGCTGGTGGGCGTGGCTTGTGGGTGTAGCAGAGTGATGGTTAATTTGCATCTTTCTCTTTTATTAGTGTAGATGCTATGATATAGATTTTCATTATGTTAGGCACTTTTCACAGAAAGGAGTTCAAATTTTAGTACTTCAAGATATTTTCTCTAGGTCACTTAGAGTTTTCTATACAAAATTCTAGGAATAAAGGAAGTGGCTAAGAATGCCACAGTTCAACATGAAGACTTTCACTAAATACCATGTTTTCAGCCTCATACCTCATCCTATACTCTTAAATGCCAGGTGTCCCCTAGTCCTTAATAAAATTCTCATCTGCTGACTCTGTCTCTCCTCCTTTCCACTCTCTCTAAAAAAATCAGTGGAAAAAATACATTTTCACAAAACTCTCATCTGCTGAGATATGTGAAAGAGTCTACAGTTATTCTCTATACCTGGTGCCTATAATTAATAAATCTCTTATAGGTTCTGCCTCTCACATGGGCCCCAACCAGGGCTGGGGATCAAGCCTGCAACCAAGGTATATGCCCTTGACTGGAATCAAACCTAGGACCTTTCAGTCAACTGTCCAATACTCTATCCACTGAGCCAAACTGGCTAGGGCTGACTGGTCCTTTTTTATGTTGTTGCTGGTCTCACCAAATTTCTTGAAGTTCTCACTAAGTTCTTTGAGCATCCTTCTATTATTTTAAACTCTGTGCCTGGTAGTTTGCTTGCTTCCATTTCATTTAGTTTTTTTTCTGGAGATTTCTCCTGTTCTTTTATTTGTAACATGTTTCTTTGTCTCTGCATTTTGGCTGCTTCCCTGTGTTTCTTTCTATGTATTAAGAAGATCTGCCAGACTTGGTAGAGTGGCCTTTGCTGCAACCTTCATGGAGGAGTTCAGGATCTAAAGAAGGGGTCAATGTTCAAATGAAAATGCTATACAAGAAATATAAATTTAGAAGGCATTGGGGGCCAGGTGGAGCCTCTTTCTTGAAGAGATACACTGACTTCTGGGTCCCATTTGCTTTTTATTCACTTGAATACACATTTGCCTTTAGCAATGCATACAGGCATATCAAAGGTAAATTTTGGTAAACAGTATAAGGATTATCAGGTTAGGAAATTGCCTTGAACCATTGAGCCCACAGCAGGGAAATATTATGCTGATTTTTAGCCCTGCTGAATATCAAAGTCCATTGGCCTTCCAATGATTCTTTTTGCATTAATATGCTAACTGCTGTTTGCTTTAGCCTCCAGCAGGCCTTGTGTAGTAGGTGTCCTGTGGAGCCCAATGGCTCAGCCTCCCCGTCAACTGAGCTGGGCATTCCAGATGTGCTCCTGTGTGAGCTGTGTGCACTGTCTTATTGTAGTTGATCCTTGATTTATGTTGACATCACTGGGAGAGACTGAACCCCAGGCCAATCAGTTGTGAGGATCAGCTGTGACTACAGATGAAGAGCTGCTGTGCAGGAGCCAATCCTATGGAGCAGGACTTGCTTCAGTGGGGCTTTGGTGCTCTCTGAGTCTCTGAACATTGAGTGTGTCACTCATGGAGGTGGTAGGGTTGTAATCCAGGGTAGTCTGAAGCTGACCACCAGATGCATTGGCTCTGGAGACTTTCAGGAGGTGCAAAGTCAGCCACTGCCTGTGTCCTGTCTGGGGCCATCCAGCATGAGCTACAATGCAATCTTCAGGTGGCTGCTACTTTATGTTGGGCTTGGAGGTGCCCAGGAGAGGCCAAGCTGTGCACCAAGATGGGTTTCTGTGAGTGGCAGGTCTGGCACCACTAATTGAGAGGTACCAGACAAACTGAGACCAGCTGAGGCTTGTTTGAGAGATTTTAGAAAAGTTCAAAGCATGAGGCAAGAGAGACTAGTTGTATGGAAAAGCCACTGAAAAATGGCTTGAATAAGGCTGCAAGTAAGGATGGGCAGGGTCTCAGGGAATCACCAGGGCTGGGTGAGAAGTGTGATCCAGGTTGATGGAGATTCAGATATGGCACCTGTTTGTCAGCCCTGTGGTGGGAAAGGGCTCAGCAAAGGAACAATGGCCTCTACCAGCACTTCTGTCTGGGAGAAAGCTGTCCCTCCAGGTCTCCCTGATTTCAGACAAGTTAGTTCCTCCCTGAATGTCCCAGGTTCCTTTCAAGCTGCTGCCTCAGTGCTGGAGCTCAGAGGAAGTGAATCCAAGTAAGTCTGTGTGCAAAGCCTTAAAGAGGAATTGCCTGGGACCTAGCCAGTGTGGCTCAGTTAGATGGGTGTCATCCTATACACCAAGAGGTTGCTGGTTCGATTCCTGGTCAGGGTACATGCCCAAGTTACAGGCTTGATTCCTGGTAAAGGGTGATGTGGACGATCAATGTGCTCTCATATCTATGTTTCTCTCTCTCTCCTTCTCTCTAGAGACCACTAAAACTATTTTTTAAAAAAGGAACTGCCTGGGACTCCAACAGCCTCCATGTCTCTCAGTCACAATCTCTACTGGTTTTTACAGCCAGAAATTGTGGGGATTTCTTTTTCTGACACTGGAACCCTGGACTGGGGGTCCTGGTGTAGGGCTAGGTCCTTTCACTCTTCAGGGAAACCTCCACAGCCAAAATATCTCTGCCAATTTTAAACCACCACACATGGGTGTGGGACCAGCCAATTCCATGATTCCACCCCATGTCTTCACCCCTCCTACCAGCCTTGATGTGCTTCTTCTTTAATTCCCTAGTTGTAGGACCTTCATTCAGCTGAATTTCATATGGTTCTGAATGATAGTTTTTCTGTATTTTAGTTGTAATTTTGATGTGGTTGTGGGAGGTGGCGAGTACTCACTTACCTGCCCCACAATCTTAATAACTCTCAACATGCATGATTACCTTATACCTAACTACCATATAGGTCCCTAAATAGTGCCTGGTGATCATATACAAATGTAATGACATGCTACTATAAAAAGAATCTCTACCTTTAGATAAGTGGTTGATCTTGATCATTTCTCTAATATGTTAAAAAAAATAAAAGCATGTCATTTACTTTCCAAGTTTTGAAGGATTTTCTAAATACCTTATATTTTCACTGAATATAGAAGTCTGACTTGACAGTTTTCTTTTAGTGTCTTAAAGATGTTGTTCCATTGTTTTCAGATCACCATTGATTCTGATTAAGTCATTTGTATTCTTTTTCCCCTGTATATAATGTGTCTCTTTTCTGTGGTAAGATTTTTTTTTTACTTTTATTTTTAAACAATTTGATTATAATGTGCCTAGGTGTAGTTTGCTCTGGAATGAGATTCTTAAATCTATAAATTAAGGTATATTGAGCCATTATTTGTCATATATTTTTGTACTTCAAATTACCATGTTAAACTTTTTTGCTATTGCCCCACAGATATTGAGGCTCTGTTAAGTTTTTTAACCTTTATGTTTTTTCTGTTCTTCTGATTGAATAGTTTATGTTGCTCTATCTTCAGTTTCACTGATGATTTCTCTGTCACCTCCATTTTCTGCTAAACTTCCAGAATTTTTTTATTTCAGACATTTTACATTTATAATTTACTTCTATAATTTCCTAATGGTTCTTTTTCATAATTTTAGTTCTATAACTTTAAATGGTTCTATTTCCTGGCTGATATTTCTTATTTGTTAGCTCATTATAGTCATATTTTCCTTTCTGTTGTTAAACACAGTTATACTGGTTATTCTAAAATCCACATTTGATAATTCCAACATCTGGGCCATGTAAGAGTCAATCTTTATTTATTGCCCTTTCTTTTGAGTAATGGTTGCATTATTTTGTGTGTGTGTTTTTTCATGTGTCTAGTAATTTGTAATTGTATTCTGTGAGTGATATATTGTATATATATGTGTGTGTATATATATATATACATATATATACTGTATTTTGTGAGTGACATATTGTAAAGATTAGATTCTCTTATATTCTAAAGAGTATTGGTTTTTTGTGTATTTTTGTTGCTATTGTTTTAGCAGGCACTTAATTTGGCTGAACTCAAACTCAAAACTCTATATCCCTGTGGAGTGAAACAGCTGAAGCTTGATCAATTATTTTAGCCTTACCTACTCCATACATGTGCAATTCAGGCACCAGCCAGAGATAGTGGCAGAATTGGGGGTATCTTCTGTTGATTTTCTCCTTTCCTGTGATTTCTTCCTGTATTCGTTTTCCGGAGCTGCCATAACGAAGTATCACAGACTGAGTGGCTTACAACAGATATTAATTCTCTCATAGCTCTGGAGGCTAGAAGTTCAAAATCAAGGTATTGGCAAGATTAGTTTCTTCTGGAGGTTCTGAGGAAGGACCTGTTCGGTGTGTCTTTCATAGGTTCTGGTGGTTGCCAGCCCCAGTTGGCATTGCTTGGTTTCTGGCTGCATAGTCCAGTCTCTGCCTTCATCTTCACATGGCTATTTTCCCTCTGTGTGTGTCTGTGCCAATATTTTCCTCTTTTTATACAGATCCTTCTTATAAGGATCTTAATTACATCTGCAAAGATTATATACTTCCTAAAAAGGTCACATTCACAGATTCAGGATAGATATGACTTTTGAGGGGACACTATTCAACCCAGTATATTCCCTCACTTCCCAGCTCTTGTGGCAGCCTCAAGCTCTGTCTTCTAAGTCTTCAAGCCATTGAGACTGCAGATTTCTATCCAGGTTTTAGGTACTCCTTATATCACTGAGAAGGCCTGCCCTCAGGAAAACGAAAACAACACACATGCACACAAAAACCAAACCAAACAAACAAAAACCTAGAAAGTCATAAGCACTGTTCACTTCACCCAAAAATCAAGTCCCCTCCAGAGTTTGCCTGCTTTATTTAGTCTACAGTGCCCCTGGTAATTGTCTTTTTAAATCTTCTTTTCCATAGTTTATAGTTACTCTCAATGGGAGGGTTGGTCTAATAGGAACTACTCCATCACAAGTAGAGTGGAATCACCTGTTTTTCTAACCAGATTAATAGAAAAAATATTAAGAAATAATATTTTGCCTGGCCAGTGTGGCACAGTGGTTGTGTTGACCTATGAACCAGAAGGTCATGGTTTGATTCCCAATCAGGGCACATCCCCAGGTTGCAGGTTCGAGCCCCAGTAGGAGGTATGCAGGAAATAGCCAATCAATGATTCTCTTTCATCATTGATGTTCCTATCTCTTTCTCCCTCTCTCTTTCTCTCTGAAATCAATAAAAATATTTTTAAAAGATTTAACATTTTGTTGCATGTGAAATAATGCATATGAATTATATTTTAAAACTGTTATTTTATCTCTACTCTGTTAAGTATTTCTACTTCAACTCTTTAAAATTCCCCATCAGACATCATGCATAATGTCTGACGAATAAAATATTAATAGTAGTAACATTTATTACTTAATGTTTTAGTCTTCTAAGTGCTTCATATGTATCATCTCAGTAAATCTTCAAATCAGCATACAGCTTAGGCAGTTTTACAAATGAGTAATTCTCATTTTACAAAATAAGTAACCTGAGTCCCAGGGAGGTTAAATAATTTGCACAAGTTACACAGGTAGTATATGGTGGAATGTAAGAGCCCATTCATATAACCATTACGCTGCACTGTCTCCTAAAAACACAAATCTTTGTCTCTGGCACTAGTTTGGATCAATATTCACCACAGAAATATTGTAATGCTGTATTTGTTTAATTTGGCCTAATTTTTACATATTGTGTGGAGTAAATAACTAAATAAATAATTAATAAACAGTAAGTAAATAAAAGTAAGCATTGTAATTATACAATTTTATTGAAAAGAATAGCTTAATTTCAGAATCAAAGTACTTTTTCCAGTATGTATGATTGACACATCAGGGGTTCTTTAAGCATTAAAGCAAGCTCCAGAATTCTCAAACTTGTATATTCCCTTTTAATCTGTAAGGCAAGAAGTACAGGAAAAATTAGATTTGATCTGATTAGTGCATACTCTGCAAATAGTTACATTATATTTTATGTTATTACCTTAACTTTAGCATTGAAAAAAATCCATCTTTCCCTCTCTGTCTCTCTCAACTGTTTGCTCTTTTCATAAACATGACATGCTGTAAGACATGAACAAGTATGTACTTAAGCAAAATAGTTATTTCCTTAACTTGACTCACCAAGGCACCCTAGAGATTAATACTGTTACTGATTTCACAAGTCTCCTGTGCATGTGAATTTCCATGAGATTCTATTCAACTGGGGTAACTAAGAAGAAAGAACAATGTTCCTCTATACAAGGTGGGTTTTGCATTGTTCCACACATAGCCCGCTGATGGCCGTGGGATGGCAAAGTCATCTTCATTAGACGGAATTTAATAGTGAATCAAAGTTCTTGTGGAGAATAGACTGATCTAAACTTTAGCCTCCCTTGGGTCCTGCTGAAAGATTAGAGGGAAAGAGTAGGGCCTTAGTAAGTTGAATGTATCAGATTGTTTTTCACTAATAGTTCTCTTGTAAAACTCTGAAAACCACCCAGTTTAACCCTTAAAAAAAGGAGAAAGAGAAAGAAATGGCATAGGGGGAGGGAAAAAACTCAGATAGTATACCACGGGCATTGACTTCATTGATTTTTGAAAAGTGCAGTTATTCCTGTAGCAAGTTCCCGAGTGTGGAGTATATATATATACACATAAAGTTTGCTCATCAAATTAAAGCCATTTTCTTGCTACACAAACGCCACAGTGCTATAACTTTATCAAAGAGATCATGAAGTTTAATTGCCTCTTAGTTTTGCTCTATGACTGGAGATTCTAAGACTCAATCAAATGGTGAAGTTCTTTGATAAAATCTTTACAAAAATATTCTGAATCCAGGAAGAGTTAACCGTGAAAGAAAAAGGTGGAGCAGCTCGGGTAAAAATGGATCAACCAGTCCCTGTACAGCAGGATCAGACATAGTTAACAAGAAAAAAGGAAGGAGAAACAAATGTGTTAGGTGATCTTTAGTCTAAAGAAATCTCTGTTGGGCAACTGGGCATTTTGCTCCTTGCCTTTTATTTCCAACTTCCTTTCAAAGAATCCGTTAAGTGAAAAGAGAGATGATGGCAGCTCAGTATATCAAAGCTCAGTTATCAGTTGGCTTATTCCAGTATCTTTAGCCTTTTGTGGATGCCTTATGATGTGTTGTGTGTTAACACTGGAAAGTCAATCTCATACTAGCGATTGCCACATAAATGTTAAGGAGTCTGAAAAAAATCACAAAATAGAAATTGTTGCTCTTTCAGGTATAAAGTGGCACTGATAAGAATTAATGTACCCAAAAAGATTTGGGAAGGTTTCTTTTTCCTTTTGGGGGGAAGGTGCAGAAGGGACTGACTTATTTTTCAGAGTGAGAAGGAAGGTAATGGAGACTGTTCCATCACCAATTCTTTTAGTGTTGGCTGTGAGCATGTTATCCCAATTAGTGGCAAAAGAAAATAAAGGGCTGACTACCACTACAAAGAAATTAGTTTCCTTGTAGTATTTTCATTTTTTTAAAATTCACAGGACCTGCTAAAAATTAAGCCTCACTTTAAAATCAAAGTATACCTTTTGGAGGACAAATGTCATAGTTTTGCTGTATCTGTAACAGGAAGACTTCAGAAACGTTGGAAAGATAATGTACCAGTCAGCAGGAGACACTCTCATTGGGATTGTAGAGAGAATTGAATGAAGGTGCTATTTTCAGAGTCATGGGCAGAATTAAAGGAACCAGTAAGAAATGGTGAGTTAGCCAGAGACTAGGAACAGCAGGGACCCAATACCACCCATGCATCTCCTGGGCAATTGGAAGAAGCAGTGTTTTCAGGCCAAGTGAGAGCTAAGCCATGTGAGAGGGATACAGCCATAGAACTAAAGCCAGAGGCAACAAGGAAGACATATCCTGAACTCTGTCTCCTGTTTGCTTACTTCCTGCTGTGACTCTGGTAGCCAAACCCTATTGGAACCAGAGGATTCTGCTGAGTTTAAGGACCAGAACCTCCCCTTTCACCGGCCCAAGGCACCTATCAGAGCAAAGACAAGAAGATATTGATGGTAGAGTTTGCAAATGTATAACCAACCAAGAAATGGAAAGAAAAATCACTTTCTATCTAAAATAAGAGTAAGCCCGGCCGGTGTGGCTCGTGGTTCAATTCAGGGTCAGGGCACATGCTGGGGTTACAGGGCTCGATCCCCAATGTGGGGCATGCAGGAGGCAGCCGATCAATGATTCTCTCATCATTGATGTTTCTATCTCTCTCTCCCTCTTCCTTCCTCTCTGAAATCAATAAAAATTAAAAATAAATAAAATAATAAATGAAATAGGAGCAAAAAAGCCTGAATCACAGTCCTCAGTATAATGAAAAGTCAGTTTCCTGAAACTATGACTGTATACCTGGCTATCGCCTCAGTAATGATCCCTTAGTGATAGGTCGCAGGTTTAATGCAATCTGCCTTTAGGAAAAATGTTTTAAAAGAAAAATAAATAAATAAATAAATAAATAAATAAATAAATAAATAAACAAACTAAAATAAAAAGATATGTGGGAAGAATTTCTTTTTTTTAAATATATATTTTATTGATTTTTTTACAGAGAGGAAGGGAGAGGGATAGAGAGTTAGAAACATCGATGAGAGAGAAACATCGACCAGCTGCCTCCTGCACACCTCCTACTGGGGATGTGCCCACAACCAAGGTACATGCCCTTGACCGGAATCGAACCTGGGACCTTTCAGTCCGCAGGCTGACGCTCTATCCACTGAGCCAAACCGGTTTGGCGGGAAGAATTTCTTTATAGACAACTGATTCATAACAAGGACAGTGATAATGTTTTATTCTATTTAACCTTAATAATTCTTATTTTTATTTTGGTATTTTTATTTAGTGTCCAAAAAAATATATACACACTTAAACAGCTGATAACTCACTTAATTTTCATTCATTTTCAGGTTTAACTGATTTGAAATAATGGGTGAAGCCAGACTAAGCTTTAAACAAAGAATATGTATCCTAAAGTGCTACTAGACTTTTTTTATGGAGATACATAAGAGACAAAGTTTATGGTACAAAACCGGCAACAGTTGATGAATTGAGGGCACACTAATAACAAACAAAATAATTATTGATGTTTGTGATTCCATTGTTTCACATTATCAGCAGTGCCTGGATCAGAATGGTCATCAGTTTGAAAACAAGCGTTGACAAAAAAATTATTCATTTTTGTAGATTATTTTAAAATTTGAAAATGAACTGTATGTTAATAAACTCTGACTTTACAATCATTCAAAGCATATATATATGTATATAAAATTAGCATATTTATTTTGTTATATCTGTATGAAGTAGTATGATGTATATTCTCCAAAATCACTTTCATATAGTCCATAGAATACTTTAACATGGATCAGCATTATATATTAATGTTAGCCTGATTTTAGTCTAAATTTATTTCTAAATTCAGTGAAATAAATTTTTATTCAATGAAAATTCCATTTCATTGAATTTTTAAGGATTTCATTGCCATGAAATTAACATTTATGTGAAATTCTTTCTCAGGGGAAAGAAAATAGATTATGCATTTATAACATTTTAGAGCTGAAAGGGACTTAAAGATCAAATCTAAGCCTTTTATTTTACAAGTGGGGACCAAAATCTGGAGATAGTTATGGTTTCCCCATAGCGATACAATGCTGGTTTTTAGCAAAGTTAATATCAGAACCAAGGTTTCCTGACTTCCAATCTGGTTTCCCCACCTTCCCATAGTATAGTTCCCATTATATTCCTATTATACAGGGGTGGGCAAAAGTAGGTAAATTACAAACCATCATTACCTAAAAGATAAGTCATAAGTAAAGACTTAGTATAATACAAGAATAAACTCGGTGCTTCACATACTCATAACTGCAAACCTAGTTTTGCCCACCCCTATATAATAGAATCAGTTTTATTTCAAAGAAACAATAAATTCCGTCCTAAAACTGCCTGTAGAGAAGTGCACTGAAAAGATACTTATCACCTTAATATTTCTCAACTAAGATTTGAAGCCCTTACAAAACGAGAAGTGGTGTCCTTAGGAACTTGCCAGAAGCTCTGGGAGCTGCCTGTACTCACCATCTCTTCATAAGCCCATTGGCCACCTGTGCACTCAGAACTCACACTCCCTTGGCTTCAAGTTTTCTCCAACAAACCCAGGTTTTTTTTTGTTTTTGGTTTTTGTGTGTTTTTTTTTTGCAGGACCTGTAAGTGAAACAATTTTACCTTGCTGTATTTTAACTCCATGGAAGAAATTGTCAGGGCTCACCAGGAGTTTCCTGGTTATAAATCAATTTATTTGACCTTTGGTTCTGTCTTATCCTTTCACTACCTGACTCCTCCTCTTACTTAATCTGACCATTTGCTATTCCTGTTTCCTCTTTAATGTCTGCAGTTTTTATCTAAGCTTGTCTTGCTTTATTACACTGACCTACAGTAGGTAATGATATATAAACAGAGGGCCCAACCTTTCAGGCAGGTGTGTACTTGCTGTGTGCTTACAGGTCACAGAAAGTCCATGCAAATTAGGGCACCTCACAGAGCGAGCAGCAGAATTTCATCTGCAGGAGCAGGTGTGTTGTAGACGAGAACTGTAAACGACTCGGTTTGAATGATGGCTGTTGATGTTCTTCGATGCTTTATTCTTGTAGTTCACCTAATGGGTCATGTTATTGACATCTGAACTCTACGAAATGGACATGGAAACCTCTTTTTGTCTAATGTCCCACTAGATGGGACATTGATCTTCTTAGAATGAGAAGATCACCAAGTATTCTGCCTCCAGTTGTCTCAAAGTAAGATTCACAAATTTCACTAGTAAGATAATTATTCAAGGAACACAGGAACATAAGTTGTTTGGTCTCTGACAATAAAAACATAGGAAAGTTTATTTTTTCTACCATAAGAGGTTGTCAAAGTAAAATAAATCAATGTGTATTAAAATAGATGGTATTTGGCATGTGTGTGTGTTTTTAACCTCTGCTATTAGAATAATATTATATATTTTTTATTTTTTTAGAATAATATTATATTTTTTACCCATCATAAAGATGTTTAAAGAGTGAAACAGACATACATCTTTCTGGAATATCATCACTTCTTGCTTTTTATAAGGTAAGTTGGAAAATCTGTGGTTCTCAAATGTTTATCTGAGAACTAGGGCCAGTCTGTGATAAAGATTTAACCAGCCTGTTTTAAAAAGAGAAAACAATATTAAGAATTAATTAGAGAGAAAGAAGAGGGAGGTGTTTATAAAAGGCCAACCTTCCTTTCCTGGGGAAAGACCTTGCTTTCCTCTGGGATTTTGACATTCTTACTTTTAGTTAAATGATTATGATAATAAGGGTAACTGATTTTTTAAATGTCCTTACTTAAACAGAAAGTACTTTGCAAATCCATGTCAATATTCTTCCTCACTTTAAAAAAATTAATTTAAAATTGTTTACTGGTCTGTGAACACCTCGGATGCCAAAGCTGGTTCTACCGAAGCGCTGGACAATCGCCCTATTCTGATTTATCACAGCTGTTGTTGCCAATTACAAATGCTGCCGAACACTAGCAGAGACTGGTCCCTAGGATCTAAAGATGAATTAGACATGTTTAATTCTGTTAAAACACTCAGACCTGGTTGGGTATGGGGGGAAATCATGGATGGTCCTGTATAAAGAATTATCTCCAATTTCTCTACTCAGCTGAGAAAAAAAAATTCCTTGAGCCCTTTTTATATATTAACTGAAATTTATTTATATAAAATGATTGATAGGCAAAGAGAAGAGTAAGTATCACCCTAGTCAGTTTGACTTAGTGGATAGAGTGTCAGCCTGCAGACTGAAGGGTCCTGGGTTTGATTCCGGTTGCAGGCTCGATTCCAGTAGGGGGCATGCAGGAGGCAGCCAATCTATGATTCTCTTTCATCATTGATGTTTCTATCTCCCTCTCCCTTTCTCTCTGAAATCAATAAAAAAAATATATTTTGTTTGAAAAAAGAAGAAAATCTATTTTTTCGACAAAAGAGTAAATATCTCTGAACATAATTTGTCTCGCCCCTCCCATCTGTGAGGGACCCCGTGTGTCCGTTTACTGGGGTATGAACAGAGAAATGAAATCTTTGGATTGGCTTAGATGGGCTGAAAGTTCTTATAAATAAATTCTGTGCCCCTCTCTGAGTTTTGAATAGCTTACACCGGGCCAGGATGAGGGTGGTGCAAATGAGGAGCACTCATTCTCTGGTCCCTGCAACTATAGGATTGGCACTAGGAGACCCGATCCCTTAAGCTTTGCCCTCTACATTTGCCTCATCCTAGTCCTGGTCGTGAGCCCACACATTAATGGGTTTGAGATTTGATAGCAAAACCCCAAACAACATCATGGGATGCGGGTGAGGGTTAGATTGATCTCTGCTATTGCTAAAGGAAGGGGAAGAATGAATTTAGGAGTGGTGCCTGATGAAGAATGAGAAGACCTTTCTTACTTGTCAATGATGGAGAATATAAAAACTAGCGACACACTTTTGCTAGCTTTTATGCATGTTTCACCATATCTTTTCTTATAACATTTTCTCTTTATAGCTTACTAATTGTCAATATGTAAACAAGTTATCTTTTTAAAACTGATTTAAACTGCACCATTCTCAAAAAATGTGTCTTCCTCAACCCTTCCCTCTCTGCCATTATGACTTATTAAGCCATAATCAGTGAACTCCTTTCAACCTTAGTCTCTGTGCAGTTTCTGCAGTTCTTTGCTTGAACTGAAGCACTTCCTCCTGGAATCTATTCTGGTGTTTGTCTGTCTTCTGAGAAGTAGACCTCAAGTGGGATTAAAGGTACAAACATTTTCTTTGAGGCAATGCTGTCTGAGAGAGAATGGGGAAGGGGCCAGAAAAGGCTGGGAGAGTCATAAGACCGCGATGCAAGTCTGCCGGGGAGCGATGGAAAGAGAAAGGGAAGCACACTAGACCAGTGATGGCGAACCTATGACACGCGTGTCAGAGGTGACACGCGAACTCATTTTTTTGGTTGATTTTTCTTTGTTAAATGGCATTTAAATATATAAAATAAATATCAAAAATATAAGTCTTTGTTTTACTATGGTTGCAAATATCAAAAAATGTCTATATGTGACACGGCACCAGAGTTAAGTTAGGGTTTTTCAAAATGCTGGCACGCCGAGCTCAAAAGGTTCGCCATCACTGTACCAGACAGACTGCTGGGTCAGGAAGGCCATCCTGGAGTCCTCAGGCCAAAATCGACCATCGAAGTACTAGTCCCATGTCTCCCTGGGTCAGCCTTGTCTTCGTGTTCCTTGGTCCATGCTGGGGGCAGCCTGTGCCATGCATGGTCTTGGTGCCAGATCCAGCAGCTGGGGCCCTTGGTTAATTCATCTACCCGCCAGGCACATTCTCATGGCCACCACATCCTTAGTTGTGGCCTTTTAAAAATCTTTCACACCCCTCATATCTCACAATTAGGACTGGTATTCCTTATTCCCCTGATGAAACTGTGGACCATTCCTCTTCTACTTTCTTTTTAAAAACAACAAAATAGCCCAGCCAGTGTGGCTCAGTGGTTGAGCGTCGACCTATGAACAAAGAGGCCATGGTTCAATACCCAATCAGGGCACATGCCCGAGTTGTGGGCTCGATCCCCAGTAGGGGGCGTGCAGGAGGCAACCGATTGGTGATTCTCTCCCACCAGTGATGTTTCTATCTCCCTCTCCCTTCATCTCGGAAATCAATAAAAAACATATTTTTTAAAGTTTAAAAACAACAAATTAAACCTTTAAACTTATCAAAGCAAACAAAGCCCAGCAGCTTTCAGGCTCATGACATTTCCCTAGTCCCTCTCCTGAGCACTCTTCCTCATTCACTGAACTGTGACATCGGCTCTGACCTTCTTCACTCTCATTGTTTCCAGTACATCAGGTGAATTCAACACCCGGGCCTCTCAGTTCCTTCTCTTCTCCGTGACCTTCCATGACCTCTCCTTTACCCCTTCTCCCACACACCCTTCAAAGATCTACTCAAATTGCACATTTTCATGGAGGCCCTCTCAGAACCCCAACTATCAGATCCTCCTGCCCATATACTTCATGACATCTATGCTGCTCATTCCGAGCTCAGTAACAGTTTTTGGAGTACAGTGGGCTCTCAGTACCTGCGGATTCCCACCGCAGAATTGAGCCTTGAATAACGGGGTTTTGAAGTGCGCAGGTCAATTGAGCTGCCCTGCATCCACCTTAAAATGGACCTTGCAGTTCAAACCCACATTGTTTCAAGTGTCAACTATATATGTTTATCTGTGCAGTTTGATTATGATCTTCTCTTTACCATTAGACTCTAAGTTTCTTGAGGGACAGTTAGTTCTGTTTTGCTCATTCCTTTATCCTCAGTAGCTACAAAGTACCTAGCACATAATATATATATTCAATAGATATTTCTTGTTTAACTACATGATTAATTGACTTTGTGAACCCTATGAAAGAAGACAGCTGCAAAGAGGGGCTTCTGGTGGCTAACTGGGCTCAAATTTTTTAAAAATATTTTTTTATTGATTTCAGAGAGGAAGGAAGAGGGAGAGAGAAAAACATCAGTGATGAGAAAGAATCATTGATCGGCTGCCTCCTGCATGCCCCATACTGGGGATAGAGCCTGCAACCCAGGGATCGAGCCTACAACCTCGGCATAGCACTGACTGGGAATTAACCTGTGATCTCCTGGTTCATAGGTCGATGCTCAACCACTGAGCTATGCCAGCTGGGCTCAAATTTTAAAAACAGAGCCTACCAGTCATCTCGGCATAGGAGCCTCTCACACAAACTGCACTTCAGGGAGCAGCCTACACTGAATTACTTGCCTCTGCACTGCACTGCCTGCCTGCACTGTGTTTCTGCCATCTGAGACAGCCTTACAAAGGAGTTCCTAGAATCCTATCTCAACCAATAGGACTGAGGCTTTCCCCATCAAGTCATAGCTGGGCAGCTATGTCCCCATCAACTGGTCAATGAGATCAGCTCCATTCTGACCAGTCAGGACAGTGCTTTTTGGATCAATCAAACTGCAAGGATTTGGAGTCCTTATTTGCATGGGCACAGACCAAGCAGGGACCAGGGGCAGGGCCTTCTGTTTCTATAAGTCAGTGCCCCTCTGGCTCTGAGAGCACACTTTTCCTTTCCACTGAAGACTGTGTTTCCCAGGCTGGAGCTGAAACACTGAAGAGGTCCCGCTGGAACAGAGCAGAGCAGACCAGTGCAGGCCAGAGGAGACTGGCACAGAACGGAGCAGACCTGAGCAACGTGCAGACCAGCGCCAGACAAAGCCGACCTGTGAGGAGCAGAGCAGACCACTGAGGAGCAGAGCAGAGCTGTCTAGCTTGAGAGGGGCTGGCCCCAGAGCTGCTTCACAGTCCTGCTGTTTCCACAGCCACCCTGTAGCACAATTGAGCTGTTCCACAGCCCAATTGAGCTGTTTTGCACTGAATAAAGTTTCCTTCTTCACAGCATGTCAATTGGGGATTCCTGTTGGTCTTGAATTTGCGCCAACGACCATCAGTTGACAACTTAAATGAATGTATGAAAGAGTAGATTTGAATTGAGTTGACTTGAATAGATATATGAATGAATGTCGTTGCCAAGGCTTATGCCTGTCTACATTTCAAACATATTTGGTTAACAATGTAATTTAAAACTTCTGAAGAATTGAAAACTTTCTTTATTGTTTTATATCCTATGAAAAATTTTATCACTAAAAATTATGCTTAATTTTATCACCAAAAATCACTATGGATGTTTTTATTTTATACTATAAATGTATTAACCACAAGGTTCTTTACAATTCATCTAATTCCTTGAAGTTCCTAGCACAGAGTCTCGCACATAATAGAATTTACTCTATATGGCTAACTTGCAATGTATCACTTCAGCTTCTGTAAACTCTGATATTTTGTTCTGCCTAATGAAACTAAACTTTTGTCTGATTTCTCCTCATTTTCTACTGAAAGACATAGTTAACTTGACTTTTACTTATAGTTGGGGGTTTATTTTCATCATAAGATTTTTTTTTCTTTTGCTTGCTTGTTTTTCTGAGTTATTATGCTTTGGTTTCTTTTTGTAATTATTTCATATGGTGAAAATTTAATTATAATTCAATGTAAGGACCTAAATGTAGATTTTCTATTACTGCTTCAGGAGATTTTTAAACTTGGGTGGAGTGGGGCATTATTTAAAGGAGAGGAGTATACTATTTTAATTGATTTCCATATTTAATTTACATTTTCTGTTTGAAGTAAGCTTTTTAACAGTTTAATTTACACATTAAATCAAAATCCTTGCCTTTGAAGTGAAATGTTATGATCTTTATCATTGTTAAATTTTTCCCCCAGGTTTAATATGAATATAATTTTATCCTACTACCTCACTCTATGCTGTTTTCTCCTTTCATTCAGTCCAATATTGCTCAATGTTTTTGGTCTCAAGACCTCTTTACACTCTTAAAAAGTATTGACAAACTCAAAGAGCCTTTATGTAAGCTCTATTTATATTTATAATATTAGAAATTAAAACTGAGAAACATTTAAAATATTTTAAAACAACACAAACCCTTTATGTGTTAACATAAATAATTATGTAAATGAAAATGAGTACAGTTTCCAAAACAAAATTATTAGTGAGAAGAGTAGCATTGTTTTACATATTTACAAATCTCTTAGTTAAAACATATCTATTTCAAAAGACTAGCCTGGTGGTTACCAGTGGCTGGGGATGGGTGAAATCGGACGATGTTGGTCAGAGTACAAACTTCCAGTTATAAAATAAATAAGTCCTAGGGACCTAATGTATACCATAGTGATCATACTTAATAATACCATATTATCAACTTGAAAGTTGCTAAAAGAGTAGATCTTAAATGTTTTCACCACACAAAGAATAGGTAATTATGGGACGCAACACAAATGTTGGCTAACATTATGGTAGCAATCATAAGTCTATCAAATCAACATGTTGAACACCTTAAAATTATGCAATATGGAATGTCAATTATATATCAATAAAGTTCAGAAGGTTTTTTTAATTTTAAATTCACTAATGTTAAAAAAATAAAAGAAAATTGCTTTTTCAGATCACGCTAAAAAGTCAAGCAAACTGAAGAATAAGCATTTGCCATCGAACTTAGCAATGTGATCCTGGGTCACACTGATGATTCCTCACTGTTTCTCTCTCCTGAGAAATTTAATTTTCAGTTAAGCATATCAAATGGATATCAAAAGGATAGGAGCTGTTCTAATTCAATGCAATCCATATGCCATAATAATCTTAAGGATGGTCTTTTGTCTCACACAGAAAGTCAGAAAAAAAATTCATTAGCTATATAATTACCAAACATCAAGATGGTTATAGATTTCTTAAAATGTTAATCCTATTCTTGTGCAACTCTAGTGAGGTTATGCCTAAAATCTTAATTTTTTTTCCTATTTATAACCAATAGTGCAATCCCTGTCCTTCATAGAAGCACAAAGGAAATGGACTTTTAAGAATTTTAGGTTATGCAAACTTATGATTTTCTATAGTCCATATAACAACTAGAGATTATATTAAATGTTTTGTTGAAGTACAGGATACCTCTATAAATAATAGTTTAAAGTACTGAATTGATATATTTTTTAAGGTAAGCAAAAATAAGTAAAGTTTTAAGCCAACTTTCATTATCATGAATACCCTTTCATGCAAACTTTTTCAATAATTTATTTATGTCATTTAATTTATCAATAAATTGCAAATAATCCAAAGGTCATTAAAGTTTTGAACTAAAAATATCATTGTGTGTAATTATTTTAATTTATTACTTTATTTATAAAATTATTTTACAGTTGCTACATATTTACAGAAAGATGTCCACAATATATTGTTGAGCCAAAAATAAATAAAAGAAGCTTATAAAATAGTATAATTAGTGTTATACCATTCAGGATTTTTCAAAATCTACATATATTGTATATAATTGATCAGACATTATCAATTTATGGGAGACATGTATAAAATTATTGACATTATTTATAGCCCTAGTAAAGGGTTAGGAGACAGGATTGTGTCTTATAGACTTCTATATTGTTTGGTACTTACCACTAATAAACCCTACTTTATATATTTTAGAAATACATTTAATTGTCAAAAATAAAGTTTTTACTTTTGCTTTGGCAAAATATTTATATTAGTATATACATGTTTATAAATTTAGAGTTTACACATCTATTAGTCTATATATTAGTAAATATTCTTGTTTTGTTAAGAAGAGGGCTTTTATTTTTAACAAATTAGAATCATAATTTTAGGACTTGTATTTTCTGGTTTTTTAAATGATCACAGTAACATAGGTGCAAAACCTATAAGACAATGAATCAAGACTAATCACTAGAGACAGCTAGCATATTTCTCTTAATAGAAAATGCTATTATAAAATAATACTTTGTGGTTATGATTTTTTTAGTCAATTACATTTTCCAGATTTCTCATTAGTTGGATTGAGAAAAATCAGATTTTGTTCTGTTGCTTTTAGTTCTCTGTACTTGTTTTCTAAAATGTTGCCATAGGGATGAAGAGGAAAGAGCCTTTATTAATAATATCAATTTGTTCTTTAAAAAAGAGCTTAGTTGTCCCAAATATACTTAAAATACCTCAAATTAACCAATGGTTTTCACCATACATCCCAATATGTATATTATGTATGATCAGTTTGTTCTTTTTTAAAGTCAACCTACATTCGTGCACCTGGGAGAAGAAAGAGTCAAAGCATCTGATGCAATAAATGGAGCAGGCAACAAGGACCCAGAGCAGTTAGAACATAGCAGAGTAAAAGCATGCAGTCCGCTACAACTCACCATCTTTCCAAAGGAGAGTTACTCAGAATTCTAATCAGGCAGTTCTGTCTTGTACCCTGGATGTGATTTTGAAGGTTAGGCTCCTGTGAGCATTACTAATCCTCTCTCTTGCCATAGCAGGCCTCGAAGCTCTAGCCTTCCACAATTCATGGTTCTGACTCAGCCGTAGTAAATTTACTTATTGCATTTCAGGCTAATTAAAATATATGGCAGTAGCAACTTTACTGAAATTCTAGCTATCCCAAAGCATAAGGCAGGGGAGAAGGGCCATTCTCCTAACTGAGCAGAAACCAAGACCCATTCTAGATTTATCAAAGTGCCCACAACAAATAATGAACATATTTAAATAATTTCACAGGAAGAATATTGTCACATGCACCAGATTTCTCTGAAAAGCAAGACACCTTTTCATTTTCTTTATGTTTAAATGAGTAAATATTTCCTAAATATGTATGGTATACAGAACACTGCTAAAGCTGAATTTAGATTGAGGGTAAGAAACATTTGTGGTTTTTGTTGTACCTTTTAAATATTTTTATCATGAGTATTCGTGTCAGTTAAACATAACTAGGTTATTTTTCCAAAACATTGTCTAGCAAATAGTCTCTTATAGAGAAAGAAAATATACTCTTTTTACAATTGATCTAATGAAAACTTGTGATATCTTACCATTCTCCTAGGGGCCAGGTGAATGCCATTTTTCCTCCTTTTATGGGGAAAATATACTCCTCATATTCTGAAGAAGGCATTCATACCATTTTCTAGTTGGTGAAACTCTGATTTTAAGTATTTGACCATATCAAAGTCAGAAATAAATTTACTAAATGGTACCCTGCTATTTATTTCCTTCTCAAAATGAGTCAGTAAAAGCTCCATTAGTAAAATAACCAGGAAAGCAGAAATGCTCTGGATATTTTAATTGGTAAACAGGTAATTCTTAGAAAAATGGCTCAGAGGCTGCTGCAAAATCTCGTATCTACAGAAGCCCACACGTCTGCCTGCTGCTGCCAAAGGAATAAAAACATGACTTCCACTTCTCCCCCACCTTGCAAATCTGATATGAATGCATCTCCTTGTGAAATCTAACCCAGAACATGGCTGTCAGGGATTCTGGAAATGCAGTTCCTACATGTCCATTACCCACGTGTCAAGGAGAAGATAGAATGATGCTAAACTGCTAACAGAAAATGTATAGGCAGGAGGTAGGAGGTAGGATTGAAGCAAATTCTGTCCCCATCATATTGGCCAGATTTAAACTGTAATTTAACAATTCTTTTTTATTATTATTATTGTTTAAAGTTTTAATATGTCTTCTTTTTCCCCAATTGACCCCACCTCCTCCAGCCATTCCCACCTCGGGCAAGCCCCTACCGCCCCAGTGTCTGTGTCCATTGGTTATGCTAATATGCATGCATACAAGTCCTTTGTGTAATTTAACAATTCTTGCAATAGTTATAATATAATCCCCTTTCATTTAGGACCGTGGTTGGCAAACTGCGGCTCGCGAGCCACATGCGGCTCTTTGGCCCCTTGAGTGTGGCTCTTCCTAAGCTTTAGGAGTACCCTAATTAAGTTAATAACAATGTACCTACCTATATAGTTTAAGTTTAAAAAATTTGGCTCTCAAAAGAAATTTTAATCGTACTGTTGATATTTGGCTCTGTTGACTAATGAGTTTGCCGACCACTGATTTAGGAAATGAAATTTAGGTTATTCATTTAGGAAATTTTACTCTCTGATCCTCCACTTTTATTTCTTTGACCACTTGAATAGAAAATTTAAATTTTCAAAATACCAATTTCAATGATACAAGCCATACATTAAATGACTATATAGCTATATCTACATTACTACCTACCTATTGAGAACATCCTAGCTGCAAGGCATTTTGCTGGAGGTCACTGTGTGGGATGAAAAAAATGGCCTCTGCCTTTCAAGTGTTCACAGTTATTGGGAAGCAGCTGAAAACACAGTCACTACAACTGAGGTGATTGCATGCAACTCACAAGTGGCAGAGGAGTAATTGGAGCAGGAGAGAGTCCTGTGAAGTGACGATGAGGGACTGAAGGAAGCCGTAGGGAGGAAATGCTTTTTGAGACATGCCAACGCCAACAGGCCAGAGTGAGCGAAGTGAAGAGGTTAAAGAACCTGCTGGAGTTAGACTAGCAACAGGTACCACAAACTCAGATGCCTATAGGGGCCAGCAGTAATGGAAATGAAGCAGCCTATGTGGGGACTGTGGCCAAGAAAACAATGTACAAGCCACCACCTAAGGAGGCCTCCCTGGTGAGAATGTCGATCCAGTGTTATTAGAGCTTCCAATTGTTCAGAAGAAGATGGAAATTCATATTCTAAGGTAAAACTTCCATTTTAAAATGTTGACACCTGCCCTAACCAGTTTGGCTCAGTGGATAGAGCGTCGGCCTGTGGACTGAAGGGTCCCAGGTTCGATTCCCATCAAGGGCATGTACCTTGGTTGCGGGCACATCCCCAGTAGGGTTGTGCAGGAGGCAGCTATTCCATGTTTCTCTTTCATTGATGTTTCTAACTCTCTATCCCTCTCCCTTCCTCTCTGTAAAAAATCAATAAAATATATTTAAAATAATAATAAAAATAAAATGTTGGCATCTAACTAAAAAACAAGCAAACAAACAAAGGCCATTAAATCAAATAAAACACATCGACAGCCCATATATTGCCCAATGGTCATCCGTTTGCAACTTCTGGTCAGACTCCATCTAAGATCTCATCCAAGAAATTCTGGTTTTATTTATGAACTCATCCTCCTTGAATAATATGTATTTATCTTTTAAAATTATGCCTATTAGCCTGGCTGGTGTTGCTCAGTGGATTGAGCATCAACCTATGAACCAAGAGGTCGCCAGTTCAATTTCCAGTCAGTGCACATGCCCAGGTCCCAGGCTGGATCCCCCAGTACGGGCTGTGCAGGAGGCAGCCAATTGATGTTTCTCTCTTATCGATGTATCTATCTCATTATCCTTCTCCCTTCTTCTCTCTATAAAAAATCAATAAAAACACATTTTTTAAAAATATAAAAAATAAATTATGCATATTACCTTAGAAATTTTCTTCCTACAAATTGTGTCTTTAAGTCTCTTCATAAACCATTGCATAGCTCTTAAGATTTTCATTTGCAAGAGGCCTAGAGTGAAGAAGAGAAGTGACAAGGAGAAAAGAAGATAAGACCAATGTAACTAATATTTACCCATCTCTGAAGACTGTAGACTGCTGGTTTTACTTATTTTTACTAACTTGGGATAAAATAATAAAAATTTTTTGTGATAGAGGAAATGTTGACTTTTCTGGAATAATAACCATTAGCTACTTTAGCAGAATAATATACTGAATGCATGTGGTTATTTAAAATCCAGTCTACTGTAATGTATAAAATATTCCCTTCTATTTGTGGATATTCTTTCTTTTCTCAGAATTGCTTATCAACTAATTATTTCTCAAAAACTATGTAAACATATCCTTTAACATAACAGGAAAAAAGGTAATAATCGCAAGGCACGTGTCAGGAAGTAAAATGAACACCTGAGAAGCAGGCACAGTGCTGTCTTGCTATACAAGCAGTTGTAAACCTAGTTGAATGCGGCACCAGTGAAAAATAATTAGATCTATTTTTGGCAAGAAACTTAACAAAAGGAGCAAATAATAACACAAGCCATTACATAAAGAAGGTTTCTACTTTCACTCAAACAGGCCAGTGTTAATATTGAGTTATCTATGTTAATACTTCTGATCACACAAGCCTTGTGTGTGTGTATCTGCCATCTGGGGAAATCACATTTATCTGAGTTTCAAGGTAGGATAGGGCTCCTCAGGAGAATCTCTTTTAATAGTGTTATTACATACTCTTAGAAACATCTCAAACTAGAAACTTGGATAGATATTTGAATTGAGCTTTTCCCAGTAGTGCTGTTTTTTCAATAACATAGTAGAGTACCTAATGGGACCTAATGAAAAAGATGGACAATTTCAGAAAAAGAAAAAAAAAATCTACCTGACAATGTTCTCTTGGCTTATGTGTTCCCGCTTCACAGAACAAGCACTACAGAGTGTAGGTGAGCATACATACTCTGAGCTTCAGAACAAAGAATAAAAATCTAAAAAGGTAAAAATGAAAATGTGTGCTGTTCTGCCACAACGTAGCTGAGCGTTATGAAGGCCCTGTGAGCAATATTGAGTTTGCAGTGGCACAATCACATCACGAAAGATTTACCTTCACTCTGCAAACTCAATCTAGGGCAATAACAGTCTATTACGAGCAGAGCAATACAACATCAAAGGAATGTTTAAAAGAACTAGACAGAACCTTTAAATCAACACAATTGAGTTATCTTCCCCCAAAGGAAGCACCATGGGAGAGCTCCTAGCAGGGTTTTTCAAGAGGTATTACTAATTTACCATAAGTTATATTTAATACACTTTTTAAACGTGGTTTGTAATCTCTCCCCACTTTTTAAAACACAGAGCAATAAATTAAAAGAGAAACAGTCCCCAAAGAGTAAGAGACTTGTAGGGAAAAAAATGACAATCGTTTTATTCCGTAGGGCTAACGTATCAAGTAATTCTTCCACCCCTGAAAAGGCGGTATTGAATCTTTTCTTCCCAATTTCAATAAGATTCTTTAAATCTGAACCTAGAGGAGTAATAGAAATTTCTACTATTTATATTGATAAAGTTAATCAATATTCAAAGTCTGTTAAAAATAACAATATTCATGGTAACATTTTCGTCAAGTGGTAAGAAATTATCTCTAGCATTTTTAATAGAGAAGTAAGCAATTTTATCCTGCCTTCTTATGACTGAAATGAACATTTGAGAGTTTGAGTTTCTTATCCAAGTCATGTCAGAAATGGCAAAAGGATTTATTGTGAAGTAATGCTGTGCATTGTTGTCAGTTCTTAGACATTTTTATTGGCATTTTACTATTTCCCCATACACTCCTATTTTTAATTTTTACAATAGTGTGTTTAGCTTAATAAAGTATTGATATAAGACCTTATTTTTGCATTTAAAGGTGTATAGCCTGAGTTTTGTTGTTATAATTTTAGTCTAAATCCATTCATTTGTGTTTCCCATGAAGATAAATGACACTAGTATTACCAAAGCTTTTCATCATCTATTAATGTCTGATATTTTGCACACATAAAGTCATAATTTTTATATGCTAATAGAACTCTTCCAATTCTTTCAAAAGTTATACCTGTTTGCCTTTTGTTTAGCATTTTTGTTTTGGCTGACAGTATCCTGATTTATACCAGAGATATTTATGCAAAATAAGCTTCAACTTCTAGGTAATGTGTATCTATAATGTCTTTTCAGTACATGAATTATTTTAGTGCTGGAAACACACCCACAGCAGGTGCATGAAACTGCCTGTAACACATGGCATATGGGGGAAGTATGAGGTTTGTCCCTTTTGATATAGAATGGTTTTATTGGTGTCATACTGTAAGATTTTATAATAAATCAGATTGAATATATACTATGTATCTGCTGTTGGAAAATATTTAATTCATGTTTATAATGCTTTTAATTTTATAACTAGCTTCCTACATTTCATTACAATTGACCTTTATGCCAGGACTACTTCATTTGAAATTGCCCATTACCAGATCATCTTTTTTTCAGATATTTAAACAATATTGTTTTTCTTTTTTAAAACATGTTTAAGTCCATCCAACTTCTTCATACTAATATTGTGATTTTAAAGGCAAAACTCTGATTCATATTTGTTATATTCTTGCCTGGGTAGTAGAAAACTAATTTCATCAA
Source organism: Myotis lucifugus (assembly GCF_000147115.1). Lineage (NCBI taxonomy): Eukaryota > Metazoa > Chordata > Mammalia > Chiroptera > Vespertilionidae > Myotis > Myotis lucifugus. The sequence continues at coordinate 13,521,084 of NW_005871060.1, forward strand.
TTATTACATACTCTCAGTGAGTTTTTATGGAGTTCCATTATTTGAAATATGTGAATGTAAAAGAATTTTCATATTTTATATTGATATGCTTAGAATATATGTTGGCAGGTTTATCAAGATTAGCTTATTTATAATTGTCACACATGGTCCATTAAATCACAACTATGAAATATCATTTTCCCCATTCAACCTACATTAATTCTGTCTCTAAGATCCAACTAGAAGCTTCATATCATATGCAGTTCATATAATAGAAACAACCACACTCATGTCAGCACAGTGGTTAAAAGAATAAATACTCTAGAGTCAAACATGACTTGGAAAATCTGCTCAACCACTTAATAGTTGTATTACTGTGCCTCAGTTTCTCTTCAATAAGAGAATATTTATAGATTGCTGTAAGGATTAAACCAGGTATTGTCTATAAAATGCTTAGCACTATGGTATATCATATGAACTCTGGAAATGTGTACTCTAGAAATGTTAGCTATTCGTTTTGGAAAAATAAGTTCAGAACTATGCGATACTGGCTGGGTAGCTCAGTTGTTTAGAATCTCATCCCAATATGCTAAGGTTTCAGGTTCGATCCCCAATCAGGGCACATACAAGAATCAACCAATGAATGCATAAATAAGTGGAAATACAAATCAATGTTTCTCTCTCCCCCCCCTTCCTCTCTCTCTAAAATCAATTTTTTTAAAAAGCAACGTTCTGATGCCTTTCAGTTAACATCATGAGTATTATAAAGTTGTATCCAACCATGGAACACACTGGCTGTGATAACACAGAATAAGACTATTGACTCTTGTGCAGAGATTATAGAACCAGCACCTGTTGCCTAACAGTACTGGGACTTGTACCAAATATCAATGAATGAGTAACCACCCTAAACAGCTATCACAGTCATTAGGCAGCTGGTTCTACAGTCTAGACCTGTTTAAGAATTGAAGGAAGTCACCTGCTAACTATAATAGCTATCCAGAAGAGTGATATAAAAGTTAATGTCAGTATTATCTGCTTTAATACATCATGTGTATATCGCCTTCCAAGTTTTATTTGAAGGACATTTTTTTAAAGTTTTTTTTCTTGATTTCAGATAGGAAGGGAGAGATAGAACCATAAATGATGAGAATCATTGATTGGCTGCCTCCTGCATGCCCACTACCAGAGATTGAGCCCTTAACCTCCTGGTTCATAGATGGACACTCAACCACTGAGCCACACTGGCCGGGCTGAAGGACATTTTAACATTGGTACTTGGGAGTGTTTTGATATTAGGTGTTAAGCACCATCAATTTACTAAGTCTTGGCCAGTGAAAAAACTACAATTCAGTGGTATTTAGTTCATCAGTACTTTTAATTAAATTGGAGGAGAGAATATGATGATTGTCAGAAAGAAACAATTCATAGCAAAATGGCTTATCAGAGAATTTTTAAAAATTAGATTATACTCTTTCAACAGTGAAGATTGAAACAAAAATTTACAATAAATGTTTTATTAAGGCTTTATTCATTTGCTTTCAACATTTGATATTAACTGACCAATTTTATGCTTGAGTTTTATTTGGGAATGTTGTTGCTTCTGGACTGGTATGTCCCTTTTTGTCCTTAACCACCTCCTATTCAACGGTAGACTCTCACAACTATCTTAGAAGACACACTTCCCTCCTAAAACAATTCTATGAATGATGCAAAAATAGCTGAAAGTTAACCCTAACTTGGTAGGAACATTCATAAGTTCATTTATTATGTATATTTAATATATATTAAATTTATTGCTTTCTTTAGTTATTACTTTCATTGTGATTTCATTTGTGTGTTTTTTTAAAATATTTTTATTGATTTTATAGAGAGAGGAAGGGAGATGGAGAGAGAGATAGAAACATCAATCAGAGAGTATCATCAATTGGCTGCCTCCTACATACCCTTCACCAGGGATCAAGCCCAAAACCTGGGTATGTGTCCTGACTGGGAATTGAACCAGTGACCTCTTGGTGAACAGGAAGATGCTCAACCAACTGAGCCATACCAGTCTGTGATTTTGTTTGTGATTATGTATTTATTTGGGCTTGTTCTGAGTCTATTGTTTTCTTTCAAATTTCATGTAGACAGAATCTATGTCTTCCACTTTTGTTTTATATTTCCTTAGTACTTGGTACAGTACTTTTCAAAATCACTTAAATATGGCATATAGTATATATTCAAGAACATAACAAATAATAGTTTTATCTAAGATCCCTTACGTAAAAGATCAAGATGCTTTTAATGGTCTATGTGGTTCAATTTTCTATCTATTATTATTATTGTTTTTATTTTAATAGGGATCAAAACTTATCACTAAAGAATTGATACTACTCTGGCACATTTTAAGATATTGCACAGCAAATATGAATATGCATCAATGAATTCATGCATTAAGACAGGTAGGAAAAGTTCCAGGGTCCTTCAACAAATCATAGTTAACAGTAGTTGATAAGCAGGGTGAGTTTCCCATTTATCCCCATCCTAGAGTCTCTGTTGATCATAAAACAAGTCCAAGGACCTAAAACTTAGTGGAATGCTGCCAATGGCTTCAAAGAACCATTCTGGGTCTACTGTTCTTCAGTCAGAGAAATATCTGAAATCCTGGATGAGGATTACCTCAGCCTCAAAATTAATCCCACCTAAACTCCCAATATCCCTCAAGGTTTTCCTAATCTCTTTTAATTTTTTATAGAATGCCAACATTTTTCAGATTAGGGGCTGATTAACTAATGCATATTAGATCATTCTTATTTCCACTGTATCATATACACTATTCTAATTACTACCTATGTGCTTTCTATTCTTTTCTCCTGCTAACCCTCCTAACAAAATTTTAGGCATCCTTCAAGATATGGCTAAACGTCATCTCTTTTCTCAAATTTTCAGGACTATTTCCAAATCATACTGCTTGTATTCCCATTATCTCCCTCATTAGTCAGCCATTTGATTATTCAACAAATACCTTTTGAACATCTGTCATTAACCAGGAGCTCTTCTTTGTAGTGCTCTGAGTCAAACAGATAAAAACTCCTGCCCTTGTAATGTCTAATTTCTAAAGGAATAATAATTAATTATTCCTTGTATATCCTCATATTACTTTATATTGCATTTATCTCATGTATTGTAGAGAGTTGCTTATGTGTCTCTCTTACTAGATAATAAGGACCAGGTAACATTTATCTTTCAATTTTTATCACCAGCACTCAGCACATTGCCTTGCACCATGGCATAAGGGGAGAGACAAAACATACTTTACAGTTTGGGGGCTCCTTATTAAATTTGAATTTGCTCAATATTTATCTGTTGTTGCTTAAGAAATTAGCCTAAAATTTAGTCACTTAAAAGAATGCATTTATTTTGCTCACAATTTTATAGATCAGAAATTTGGAAAAGGCTCAGCAGAGTATTTCATCTCTCATCTACATGGCTTCAGCTACAGCTTTTTGGTATCTCCCAGCAGCAGCTCTCCTCTCTCTCTCTCTCTCTCTCTCTCTCTCTCTCTCTCTCTCGCTGTGTGTGTGTGTGTGTGTGTGTGTGTGTGTGTCCCTTTCCAGATAAGGTCTCATCCTTCAGGGCCTCTCCAACTCTCCAGGAGGAATGGGCTTCTATAGCATGGCAGTCTTGGGAGAATCACACTTCTTACATGGTCTGTCATTTCTAAGAAGCAGAAACTGCCAGGCCAGTTAAGGGCTACACCAAGAACTGGCAGTGCATCATTTCTACCACATTGTAATGGACAACACAGTCATGAAGACTGCCCAGATTTAAGGAGACATTCCACCATCTCTTGATAGTGGAATGTCAAGTAGTACAGAGGGCAGTGGAATAGGCCATATGTTTGTTAGAATATTTGGAAAATATTGTCTGCCATAATTTATGATATCTGTCTAATATGTCTAATCAGCCATACTGTGTTTAGGGGAAGCAGTTCAGAATTGAAGTGAAATTTAAATTGTTAACAAAGAAGAAAACCTATTCCTATCTTAAGGTTTTTATTTTAAAATGATAAATGAGTGGTGATTAAAAACATTGAGCGAGCAAAAATTCTAAAAATTTCTAATATTAATATTTTTTAAAAATACATCAAAGTTATTAAAGGGGATTTACTAAGTTTTTTAAATATAAAATCTTTGACAACTGAATTACGTTTCTTCTAAAATTTACACAACTTTGAGTTATTTCTCAAATATGTATTTCTCATTAAAATGTAACACAACTGTATCCATGATTCTTGGCTAATTTTAGAAGTTTCCCAAATCAACCCCAATAGGAACAAGAAGGCCAAGCACATGTCACCTCATTTTCTAGACTCTTCATAATGCAATATATTATATGCCCTGATTTCATTCCAGTGACTTACAATTGATTGGGGAACTCAAATGTTGATTAAAGGAAAACTTTCCACATAGTAGAAGCTAAATAATTGTGTTTTCTGGGAAATCATGGGTATGTACATTCATTGTAGTTTGGTGAATGTATTCCTATTTGTGGTATTTTATTTTATTTTATTTTAAAACAGTAAAATGGCCTTTATTAGTTGTAATGGGAAGTGGAAAAGGAGAGGATATGACAGCTCTTGCTCCTGTGGCGGCTTCACAGACTCTGTGGCAGTACTCGGAAAGCTGGTGTTTTAGTTTGTACCATCAACTTTGCATTACCATCGTACAGCAAGTTGTTCATTGCTCTTTGTACTCTATCAGTGTTATACTATTTATAAGATATTACTTCATATTAAATCAATGTCTATTTGGTTTAAGTAATCCAAAGTGGCATGTATAGTTTTATTGTAATCTGAATTAGTCTGAGTTTATTTAAATGGTCAACAGTATTAACACAAGGCAAGGCATTGTCATAATGCAGATAGAGGAACTCTGGCTTATTACCTAAGGTTGAAAGGCCTTTTATTTATAATTTCCCTTAATAAAATATTCAAATTGAAAATATGCCAAATCCCCTTAAGAAGCTACTGAAATGTCTCTCCAGAGAAGAAAATCTGCTATTAAAGCAGACTTTTTGAGAATCAAACTAAGAACTTGGCCATTAAAAAGGCAGAGTATATATGAAAGTCAAATTGGACCTAAGGAGTTGGTGAAATAACCCTAAAAGAATCCTATTCATTCTCTGTGCATCTGCATACTATAGGATGGGCCCTGCTGATATGCCACTCCAGTTACCCATGCAAGTCATAATCCTGTGACGAGAGTGTTATTACTCCTGAATGCAGTCATGTTTTCTGTGTGAAGACATTAATGGACATCAGCATAAACCAAATCAATAGTTCACAATACTACTTGAAACGCAAGCTTCCCAGTGGTGGCTAAACCATAGCAATAAAGTTAGTCTAGGGTGCTAGAGCTGAACTCTTCCTCTTGCATGGTTTTACAAAGTGTTAAACAAAATAATAAAAAACCATTCTTAATTAGGTGTATATTTATTTCTGCTTCTATAATTAAAAATATAAGCTTTAAGTTTTTTCCGAACATTCAAAATAATAAAGTTGAAATGATTTAATGACATCGCAGCTCAATTAAGTGAAATCTCAGGATATCTTCCATCTTCTGAGTCTATTAAAAATAGCCATCTTGGCCCAACCAGCATGGCTCAATAGTTGAACACTGATCTATGAACCAGGAGATCATGGTTTGATTCTGATTAGAGCACATGCCTGGATTGTGGGCTCAATCCCCAGAGTGGGGTGTGCAGGAAGCAGCCAATTAATGATTATCTCTCATCATTGAGGTTTCCATCTCTCTCTCCCTCTCCCTTCCTTTCTGAAATCAATAAAAATATATTTTAAAAAATAGTTCTCTTGGTATAACTCGTGCAGAGATCTTGGTCTCTAATACCATTTCCCATTAAAAGGAATCAGGCTCCTTGGAGGAATGGCTGAGTCCAACCTGGGACAGGAAATATACAAAATGAGGCTAGAAAACTGGTTAAGCCCGAAGTAAGAAAGTGCTCCAAACAAATAAGTTTTACTGAAGTCTGTTACAAAGACTCAGGAGACAATTTGAAGTTTCCACTGGTCAAATCAAGGAGTAATTATGTACACTAATGAATTATAAACAATTCCAAAATCAAAATTCATGAAGTTCATATCAATAATAAGTATAAATAGATAAATAAGTAGGGAAAAAGGGAGTACTCTAAATTACATTAAAAAGGTTAAATGCCAATCCTATCTAATAAAGAAGGAATATGCTAATTGACCCTCACACCATCGTAAAGATGGCGGCGTCCACAGCCAATAAGGAGGGAATATGCTAATTGACTGCCACGTCCTCAAAGATGGTAGATTTGATAAAGGTATTCCATCAATCTTAAATTTACTGAAGTTGTTTACTGAACTGTGGTTATGTAAGAGAATATCTCTATTTTTAAGAAACACCCACAAAAATATTAAAGGATAAAGGGTCATGATATATGTAGCTTACCCTAAAATGGTTCAAAATATATGTGTATGCAGAAAGAGAGTGTGCAGAAAAAGGGAGTGAGAGAGAATTTGAGCCAATGATTAATCAAATGAGGTAAAATGATGATCGGTGATTCTGAGTAATAACTCTCAGGATGTTATTTGAATTATACTGATTCCTGCAACTTTTCTGAAATTTTACAATTATTTCACACAAAAAAGTAAAAAAAAAAAACAAAAAAAAAAGAAAGAAAAAAAAACAGCTCTATTGAAGTAGCATATACAAGAAGAAAAATATTGTTGTTTCCCACCGGCAAACTTATTCCAGAGTGTAATGGAGTATGCCTAAAGCCATTATGCAGAAAACTAGGAATTATTGTGTGCCCACATCTCAGGCGAATTTGATTCTGATTAATGTAGTAGCCAGTCTTGGTAGTTAACTAAACTGCCTGCAAATCAAAGGCAGTGTAGTACAGGCCCTGGGATTGGGTTAACTGTAAAAAGCCTCGTTCTTAAGTCCCTAGGTGATACCTGACACACTCAAGCACTAACTTTGTAGGCTTGGGGACAGGAGATAAGCAAAAAGTCACACAGTGGTTCCTTTGCATTTGGCCCAGCAGCCAAGTTTAAAAGGACAAACAGGCTGTACTGCATAGAAGGTGAAATGCTTAAATGTCAGCGACGCATTGTTAGGACCTATCTGTATGCACAGCAACTATCATGTGTTCCAAAAAGAGTACATTTCATGAAGGGAAATGAGAATAAAAGGCTGTATCCTGTTTTACCATTCCCAGAAGGCTCAGAAAAAAATCTGTAACAATTTAAGTGTTGTTGACTTTACTGACCTGTGTATTGTGTCGGTCTCAAAACCAAGGGAAAATATACAAAGTGTTTACATATTTCTCATCTGAGAGTAAAACAGGGAAGCCAGTCAGCATTGGCCTCCATTTTTAAAGTTGGCTTCTACTTTCTAATAAATGCAGTACATCATTAAAAGGTCTACATCTTGACCAATCCTTTTGCCTTAGATGCTTTCTGCTAAAGGCTTTTATGATAGGCTGGTTAAAGAATTGTTTTCTCTTTATTTGGCATAAAAAGACATTATGTCAAATAAAGATTTTCTTTTTTCAAATATATTTTATTGATTTTTTACAGGGAGGAAGGGAGAGGGATAGAGAGTTAGAAACATCGATGAGAGAGAAACATCAATCAGCTGCCTCCTGCACTACTGGGGATGTGCCTGCAACCAAGGTACATGCCCTTGATCAGAATCGAACCTGGGACCCTTGAGTCCGTAGGCTGATGCTCTATCCACTGAGCCAAACCGGTTAGGGCAAGATTTTCTTTTTTATGTATATTTTCCCTTCCTTAAAAAAGAATTTTTCTTTGTTTTTATGTCATCTTTTTAAAGTACATTTCCTCAACAAATGGAATTATTTAGCTGAAATTCTTTTTAAATGGATTATTTATTATACAGTATGAAGAATTAGTTCTTTATATTTTTCTCAATAATTGAAACTGTTTGGATGAGATTGAGAAACTGAATTAACAGAGAGATGTTTTAAGTAACTGAGAGTTGAAGTCGTCATAACAGAAAGGGGTTGGAGAATGCTGGTCCTCTCAGGAGGCAGTCCTCTGGCTTACTTGAATTGGGTGGCTCACCCAACCTTAAGCACCTCTTCGTACCAGTTAGGAATTATTTTCTCACTTTATAGCACTCTTTGTTCAAAACAACAGACTTTTTCTTGTATCATCTCCTAGATTCATTCCTTCCTTCCTTCCTTCCTTCTTCCCTTCCTTCCCTCCCTTCCTTCCTTCCTTCCTTCCTTCCTTCCTTCCTTCCTTCCTTCCTTCCTTCCTTCCTTCCATCTCTTTCAACAATTCTTTATGTTTCACAAATTTTAAATAAGAGCAAATATTACTTCCTTCCTTCCTTCTTTCCTTCCTTCTTCTCTCCTTTAATGACTGAGAAGATGGCAGTTTGGTTAATTCAGTAAAGCAAAGATGGAAGGAGGACAAAAAAAAAGTCAGAGTCTTCAATTACAATCCTTTCTCTATTTTTAATAGGACAAGTCACTTCATTTCTTTAGAAATATTTGCTCTTATTTAAAATTTGTGAAACATAAAGAATTGTTGGAAGAGATATACACATTTTATATGAGTTTAATTTGCATAATAAGCAAATCCTAAGGAATATAGATCTCTGAGTCAGAACTTCCACCTTTGTGGTTAAGTTTCCCTGAGCAAGTCCCTGGCCTCATTAAGTCCCAGTTTCTTAGCTTGATGGTCATACAAATATCTGCCTCATAAGTTCCTCAAAAGACTAATTGAGATCATGAACAGTGCCTGGTAAATAGTAAGTGTTAACTGATATGAATTATTGGTGTTTTCATTACAGTACATGAAGATCATCTTGTTGATTGTCCATCACTCCACTTGAACACTCCTTGTCCCATTATTGTGTCTCATTTTTCCCAGGTGCTAGTGCAGAGTGAGTCTCCAACACCTTTGGGGATTATAAGTTTACATGTCTGCTTCTTCCCTCTGGAATAACAAGCTCCTTCATGCAGAGATGATGTGTGTTTCAGCTCTGAACCTCAGAGCAGAGCTCAGCCTGCCCTGAATCCAGAACTCGCTAACACACTTGTTGGGTACTAACCAGTGCCAGGCCCTGCTGTAAGCATCTAAACTGTGATATCTTTTCTTCTGTGAATGTTATCTCATTCTACTTCTATGAATTAGGGAGTATTACAGCATGATCTGAATAGTACAGATGGGGAAATTGAGGCACTGGGGAGTTAAAAACTTGATGAAGGTCACACAGTAAGAGATGAAGCTGCCAATTTATTGCCAGGCTGTCTTTCAGAGAAGCTATATCCTTATCCATCTTGCATATTGTTCTCAGGAAATTCACAATATATATAAACACATGGATATCTCTCATTCATCCTCAGGGAATGATGAGATCAAGCTTAGACATCACAACCAACAAACCAAGTGAAAAGTAGCTGGGGAACATGTTTGCGCCTTGTTCTACGCAGAGTATCCTTAATCCTAAATGAGACAACTGAGTCCCAAGGGTGAGGCCACCCTCCTAAAATCACTCATTTGATTTAAGTTAACCATCCCCTAGTCGAGGGGTTCTCAAACTTTGACATGCATCAGAATTACATAGAAGGCTTGTTAAAACACAGATATGGAGATCCCATCCCCAGAGTTTCTTATTCAGTATACCTGGGCTATTTGCATTTCTAGTAAGTTTCTTATAATGCTGGTCTGGAAACCACACTGAAAAGCACTATCCTAGTCCAAAGCTCAACTTACAGTCCTGTACTATGCGCCTTCATGACTGATTCCTTGAATCGTTACCTGAAGCCACACATTTGTAAACTGTGTTTGATGCACAATCATGCAGTCTGGCATCACTGATATCTGATCATGATTTCAGTTTATAAATTTAAGAAAGGGCATTTTAGAATAACCTCCAGCTACACAATAGAGGCATTTTCCATGTGTCCACCACCATTTGCTGAATGACTCAAATTCTCCCTGACTTTAAGGAGAATAAAGTCTGGTAGGGAAATATGAGTTTGTGAATTCCTGGTTTTGTGTGAGAAAAAAGATAAAATTGTTCCACGAACATTATGTAAATTATGTCATATGGATGAACATCATTCTGAGTAAAAAGTAATGTGGCATTTATGGCAGAATAATAATATTGAGCTATAAGTGATTTTTGGCCACCCTGACTTTGTTTCCCCTTTTCCTTTCCCTCATCCAGGCAACTGGTCTGCTTTCAATTCTCTTCAATTCCAGAAGAGATTGGATCATGATGAAAAAATTGTTACAAATCAATGTTATTGCTTTGATATTCTAAAGCCTAGTCCCTTGAGACAATGAAAGATACCACCAATGCAAAATTCATGATGAAATTAAGGAGGTCTTTTTCCCAAGACTTAAAAAAAGATTTCGGAGTGGGAGGATAAAACATCAAGAGAAGGTTATGAGAGCCCAACCAGCATGGCTCAGTGGTTGTGGGTCGACCTATGAACCAGGAGGGTTCTATTCCTAGTCAGGGTACATGCCCAGGTTTTGGGCTCGATCACCAGTATGGAATGTGCAGGAGGCAGCCAATCAATTATTATACACACACACACACACACACACACACACACACACACACACACTAATAAAAGACAAAGATGCTAATTGACCGTACCTTTGCTACACCCATCAGCCAATCAGAAGAGTATGCAAATTAACCCAACAAAGATGGCCATTAAATTTGCATACTGCAGGCAGGGCAGGACAGCACGATCCACCGCCTGCCCACCGCCATCCTGGCCTCCACTGTGCGACCTGGGGCGGCGGGGCAGGATAGCAGTGATCCACCACCCGCCCGCTGTCATCCGGGCCTCCCAGGAGGGCCTGCTCCCGGGTTGCCATGGCAATCCACAAGCGGCAATCCATGAGCAGGAAAGCGCTGGCCACAGGCAGCCCCCAGCAGGCAGCACCCAGCAGGGCCTGCTCCCGGGTCGCCATGGCGATCTACGAGCAGAAAAGTGCTGCCCACAGGCAGCACCCAGGGGGGCCTGCTCCTGGGTTGCCATGGCAATCCGAGAGCAGGAAAGTGCGGCCCGCAGGCAGCACCCAGGCGGGCCTGCTCCTGAGTCGCTGTGGCGATCCGAGAGCAGGAAACTTTGGCCCACAGGGAGCATCCAGCCGGGCCTGCTCCCCGGTTGCAGTGGCGATCCACGAGCGGGAAAGCATGGTCCGCAGGCAGCACCCAGCAGGGCCTGCCCCCAGGTCTCCATGGCGATCCATGAGCAGGAAAGCGCAGCCTGCAGGCAGCACCCCACCTTGGCCACAGCTCAAGGGAGAGAACAACACACAGTGGAGGCCAGGAGCCTGAGAGATCAACACAGAGGGGTGCCTGCTCCAAGCCTCCATGGTGTGGCTGGGGGCAGGCCCCCAGCAGACACACACACTCACACACACATACACACACACACACACACACACACACACACAGACACACACACAGGGCGACTGCTCTGAGCCTCCAATGTGGCTGGGGTCAGGCCCCCAAGGAGGACACACACACACTCACTCACACACACACACACATGGGGTGCCTGCTCCGAGTCTACGTGGTGCAGCTGGGGGCAGGCCCTAGCAGACACACACACACACACACACACACACACACACACACACACACGGGATGCCTGCTCCAAGCCTCTGGACTGTGGCTATCAGTAGGACATCCACTGAGGGCTCCCAGACTGTGAGAGGGGCAGGCTGGGCTGAGGGAACCCCAACCCTCAGTGCACGAATTTCATGCACCGGGCCTCTAGTGTGTGTGTGTGTGTGTGTGTGTGTGTGTGTGTGTGTGTGTGTGTGTATAATTTTTTAAAGGAAGGTTATGAGAGCAGAGGTTTGTGTGTAGTGGAGAGATGTGCCCCATGCTCTGTTCCTGGGCAGATACCTGTGAAGCCAGAGAAGAAATGCTGCACAAAAGAAAAGCCACAGACAACTTCATGGATTTGTACACTCTCATACAGTTTGAAAACAAAAACAAAAAGATTTGCACGTGGTAAAGCATAGTGGAAGGTGATAAGGAACATCGCCCAATTTGACAAGGGCCATCAGATGAGAAACAAGGAACATGTAAGTGGTTAGCAACCTGTTTAGGGGAATAAGAGGAGGCCAGCAACTCCACAAATGATTCCTTGGCCAGATCCACCCCACTCCATTGCCTTGGACTATATGACCTCATCCACCTTAATCCAATTCCCTGCAAGATAACAGGAGATTACAGATTGGCCAAGATGAATGGCCCACAGCCCTAGAAATCAATTTTCACAAGTGAATTTGTGAACTGAGAATTATGCTCCATAACAACCTAAACAGGAAAACCCTAAGCCCTCATACTTAGTAAGGAGCTCTAAATAGAATTTACCATCTCAGGAGGGAAAAGAGGGTTTTATGAATTCCAGGAAATATTTCTAGGAGCCAACATATTACTAGGAGCCAAAAATAATTTACAGGTAGACTGCATTATCAGCCTCAGATATAATTTTTCTTTCTGCATGTCAAAAAGCCTTTTCCACTTACATCAACATTTAAATATTTAAAAATGACAGAGACATACCTAAATTCTGAGTGGTGATTTAAAAAAATAGTGTCTGTCTGGTGTTGTTATTTTACTACTCTTCGCCATGTCCTCATATTCCTTCCAGGACAATACCAGGGTATAATAAGCACTATACTTAGAGAATAATATATGCTAAAATTGGGTGTACAATTACATCAAGTTTTTATTATTAAGGGCAGTGTCCTTTGTTAAGGCACATAGTTAAGCCTTTTACAAAATAATATAGTCCATTTAATCCTTCCATTTTTAAAGGCTGTGAATTTTATTCATCACAAGATGCCATTAGCATTTAGCTTTTCCTTCTGGGGTGCAAATCGTTTTGCTCTCTAATTTTTCAGCTAATTCCTATCCTCTCCTGGCCGATTAGAGAGCTGAAAACACAGCCACTGTGGGGCTCCCTGACATCCAGGCAGACATCTTGGGAACACTGATGGAACTGATAACAGGCCACTCTATAGGGCCTTAAAAGCTACTCCAGAAACGAACAAGGCCCATTAGACTTTCTGTCATGCATATGATGGGGAAAAATATACCACCATAAGATCCACTCAATTGTCTCGCTGCGACAGCGGCAGCTATTGTGTGCCAGCGGTTTGGGGAAGGTGGCTCCACCCTGGTGTTTCTGCTCTGCTGGCTGGTGGGAGTTTCAGGTCCGGCATCCTAACAGAAGGGGCTTTGTGATAGGCTATCAGTGACAAACAAGAACAACAACATGCAGCCCAGTGGTTTGACAAGGAGGAGAAGCTCAACAAAAGGAGAGTGACCTGCTTCAGTTTCCCGTTTCAGTCTAACATTTACTTCCTCACACAAAGCTTAGCCTGGTGTGTTGGTGTCCAAATCACATTCGAACCTTGTACGGAGTGATGAAAGTCAAGCTGCGTTGTTTTAAGTGGATTTCTTTTCTTTGTAGCCTACTTTGAACTGCTTTCAAACCTGCAGATGTTTGGCAGAGCCGCCCGAACTATGTAGCTGAAAAAGAGAAGCATGGAAAAGCTTCATGTTTAATTTTTAAATATGTATATGTAAAAAGTTAAAGCAACATGCTCTGAGCACGACTGTGTGCCACATGCTTCAAAGAGCACTGCTCCAAGACATGGCGAGAGCCCTGCGCACTGATTTCAATGATTAAAGTGACGGGGGAAGGGATGGTTCAGTCGTGTGGCAATAGGGACTGTTTCAGCTTTGGACAGAATTGCCCGGGGTATTCTTTTCCCCAGAGAACATTTTGTGAAAACCACTGGTTTTCTTAATCCCTTGCCTTCTCTGTTCTTACATTTTTCTCTACTCTTTTCCTCTATCCAAACTCATTTATCTGTGTCCAATGCCACAAGTTTGGACCTTGACATCATTAATAAATATACCAGAGCAAAAATTTTAAAAATCTCAGTGTGAAGTTCCCACCTTTTTGACATGCATCCCTTCTCTGCCCCTCCCCTTCCCCACCTCCAATGCCAGCAATTATTCAACTGAGTGGAGGGAAGTGAATGGTTTTCCATCCCCATCATCTCACATCCTCATTTCTTACCTCTCCCAGTCTATATTCCATGAGTGATTATTATAATCAACTTGCTTTTAACTCTTTTGTTCCCCCCTCTCTCTTTCCTATTTAATTGCACTCACTCCAACTCTGGTAAAACTCAACTGCCTACCTTCTCGGCTCCTCTGCCCCAGATGTTGAATGTTCTTGGAGAAAATCAGCAACCATGTAGGTTGATCTTTCCCTGAATTTATGATCACTGATCTTAGACGAGCACTCACCAGCGTCCAGAAGTCCTGCTGCATTTCCATTATTTGAGACAAGCTTCAGATCTTTCTCTTCAAACCTCCAAAACCCCCTCCCCATCACAGCTCATCAACTCTCTGCATTCTTCCCTGAGAAAAGAGTAGCAATCAGATGGGATCCCCCTCAACTTCCCACCACCAACTTTATTAACTGATCTGTATCTGCACTCACATTCCCTGCCTTCTTCTTATTACAATGGTAAAAAAAAAAAAAAAAAAAGTTTCCCAGTACCTAAAAATGCTAGGCCCTCCCCTTACTTTCTGGATTTTATCCCCTCTTCCCATGTTCAATAAATTTAAGTCTGCAATTACCCTGAGACTCTCCGTGTATTATTAGACCAGTGATGGCGAACCTTTTGAGCTCGGCATGTCAGCATTTTGAAAAACCCTAACTCTGGTGCCGTGTCACATATAGAAATTTTTTGATATTTGCAACCATAGTAAAAAAAAGATTTATATTTTTGATATTTATTTTATATATTTAAATGCCATTTAACAAAGAAAAATCAACCAAAAAAATGAGTTGACATGCGTGTCAGAGGTGACACACGTGTCATAGGTTCGCCATCACTGTATTAGACTCTCTCTGTCTACTGGATCATTCCAATAAACATAATATCCATTTTAAAAAACACTCCTTTGACCTCACTTTACCATTCACCCCATTTTTATGACTCCTTCACAGCAAAACTTATCAAGAGGTGCCTAGATTTACTGACTTATTTTATCATCTCACCTATTATCCTCAACTTACTCAGTCAAGTTTATCTCCTCTCCAACCACAGAAATTGTACTTGTGAAGGTTAAAATAATGTCCATGATGTGAAACTAATGGTTATTTCTCTGTCCTCATCTGACTTAAACTTGCAGCAATTTCCTTCCTCCCTTCTTGAAACACTTTATTCTCTAATTCCGTGTTACAAGATAAAAATGGACTCTCTGCTCAGCCTCTTTTGCTAGCTCAGTGCTGGGCCTCACTCGTTTGTTGATTCTGCTGAGATCTCACCAGTCCCTGACTTTATCATCTGTGTGCTGTTGACTCTCCATTTTGAATCTCTAGCTCTGAATTTATTTCTACAGTGTAAATAAAATACTTTCAAGCCCCTTAAAACTCACCAGTGGCTTCCCTTTGCACTTAGGATCAATTGTAAACGTCTTTTCTTGCCTAAATGATTTATCCCAGTCTATCTCTCCCACCTCACCACATCTTACTCCTCCCACTTCTCACATTGTTCCAGCCACACAAGCTGACCCTCTTTGTATTCTTCATGTTCACCAACTGCTTCCAATGCAAAAGCTTTAAAATTGCTTTTCTTTTTGCCAGGCATGCTCTTCAGGTTTCATCTCTAGATTAAGTCATGTCATCGCTAAACACCTTCCCTAACATGAGTCTCTGCTCCAGTCACTATTATTAAATAACCTTTTTATTTTTCTCGTAGTACTTATTATTATCTAAAATTATATCATAGCATCATTTATTATCTGCTCTTCTCACTCTAGGATATGAGCTTTATGACAAGATGGATCTTGAACACTGCCCAATTCAACTTCTATTCAACTTCTTTAAAGACACTATCCTACCAAATAAAAGGTGATTAAAATCATTTGTTAAGCACTTGTGCACTTCTGGTGGGAATGCAGACTGGTGCAGCCACTATGGAAGGCAGTATGGAGGTTCCTCAAAAAACTGGAAATGGAACTCCCATTTGACCCTGTGATCCCACTTCTAGGAATATATCCCAAGAAACCAGAAACACCAGTCAGAAAGGATATATGCACCCCTATGTTCATAGCAGCACAATTCACCATAGCTAAGATCTGGAAACAGCCTAAGTGCCCATCAGTAGATGAATGGATTAGAAAACTGTGGTACATCTACACGATGGAATACTATGCTGCTGTAAAAAAGAAGGAATTCTTACCATTTGCAACAGCATGGATGGAACTGGAGAGCATTATGCTAAGTGAAACAAGCCAGTCAATGAAGGAAAAATACCACATGATCTCACTCTTTCATGGAAAATTAAGACCATTACAAACTTTTGAACAATAATAGATACAGAGGCAGAGTTGCCTCGAACAGACTGTTAAACTACAGCAGGAAGGCCGGCGAGGGTGGGGGGGCAGGAGGGAGGGGTAAGAGATCAACTGAAGGACTTGTATGCATCCATATAACCATAACTAATGGACATAAGACACTGGGGGGTAAGGGAGGGCAGGGGCTTGTCAAGGGCGGGGGGGAAAAAAGGACACTTATGTAATACCCTTTGTAATACTTTTAGCGAAAAATAAAAAAAAAAAAGAAAATAAAAAGATAAATACCAGTAAACGATTGTCTTACTCTCCAAAATTCAAACTGAATGTAATCAGCTATGCAAAAGAGCATGAAATAGAGCTGCAGAGAGACAATATGGACCTCCTCCCACTGAGTGTATGATCAGACAGTGAAGAAAACAGGAAGAAGAACAACTCCTTAAGATGCCAAAAAGAAGAAGGTCTTAAGAGGAAAACCAGCAAAATGTTTAAAATATTGAGTTCTTCATTTTGGGTTGGAAAAGTGAGGGGCACGTCTTTTACATGGGGGCATCTTATACATGGAAAAATACAGTAATTTCCTACAAGAGGGAACAAAGTTCAGATCCGATGTTCGACATCTTTGTTTGTAGGTGTATAAGGAACAAAGCAAGCCTCTCTCTCTCTTCCCTTTCATAAGGAGAGAGTAACTTATTTTAAATATGGATAGTATTAGTTCTTAATAATTTTTCATGTCATTGCTGCTAAGAGGCAAATCTCCAAAAAGCTACATTTGAAAACTTTACATTTCCATTTTGATCATTTATTTTCAACACTGGAGTTCACTCACAATCCTAACATTTTTTTTTTGGCATGGGAAATATTCTTTGGTGTATATGAGTATCAAGATATGGATTCAACTCCCACATAGTAAAATTCACTATAATCCTTTAATGTGCATTGTGATATTTAATGCACACACACACACACCTCTGATTTATAAATTACTCTTCTCACTAAACAGATAAGAAAAATGGAGCCAAGACAGATAAATCAGCTTACTCCAATAAGACCTTACTAGTACTTAGTGGCAAACCAGGGTCCAAACCTGGATCATGGAATTCAAACACCAATGCTTTTTATACTTGTCACATCTATTTTTGTACATTATCAGTGCATCTTGTCATTGAATGTGGGAGCTAGTGTATTTGCATTATCACAAATCTGTTACCACAACAAACAAAACAACTCCGTGAGCACCCCTGATTGATAATTAACCTACATTTAATTCTTGATATAAAATATTATTAAACCTAGTTAAGGATGTTTACATTTATCTTAACAGCCCTGTGTATCCATTCGGTTGAATTTCTGTACTCACAAATGCATGATAAAAATACAAATGATCAAAATATAAATATCACAGCAATAAAAATCTGTTGGCCTATAAGAAAGAAGCTTAGCCCTGACCGGTTTGGCTCAGTGGATAGAGCGTCGGCCTGCGGACTGAAAGGTCCCAGGTTCGATTCCGGTCAAGGGCATGTACCTTGGTTGTGGGCAGTAGGAGATGTGCAGGAGGCAGATGATCAATGTTTCTCTCTCATTGATGTTTCTACCTCTCTATCCCTCTCCCTTCCTCTCTGTAAAAAATCAATAAAATATGTAAAAAGAAAAAAGAAAGAAGCTTGACTGTATCCTTAATGTTTCTCAAAAACATACTGGCAGGAAAATGCTTACTTTTTATTAATGTTGAAACTTATCTGAGTAATTGAAAGTTTTTTCTGTAAGCTGTCAGCATTTATTATGAACTGTGAGTCACAACTGAAATCTTTGTAACAAATAAACAGAAGAGACACTGTCTAAATTGAGAGAAGATAGAGGGCTAGAAAGGGAAAATGGGATGAAAAATTAGATATATTAGATTAGACAGAAGAAAGTATAAGTATATTTTATCCCATATTTTGAATAGCTACAATACTTATGCCCTTTGTGATCCTTTTGTTTCTTTTATTTCTTCTCTGTATTCAATCACATTTTCAATACAAATTATCGTATTATTTTGCAGAAACACTTTGTGTCCCTTGGTGGATTTATTCAGCTAATTAATGCTTTAAAAAGAATTACTGAAAGCAAATATTGCGAGAAATAATTTCCAAACTGAAATTTATACACTTGAAAGCTGATTCCTACAAAATTGATTTGGCTCTATAAAAAAAGAAGCAATCCATCAGCTCCACAGACCCAGACATGGGACTGATAGGATTTCTTTTTCATAGGAAATTACTGCTCTGACTGATTCTTGTTAACCAGAATGGAGGGGGAAATCCAATGGCAGGGCCTAATCAGAGACTGAAACAGAGTGTTCTATTGTCTGAAATGATTATCTTTGTGTAGTAGTTGAAAGACAAAGTAAATGTGTTAGAATCAAGTGAAATATTCATCTTCCCTCTTAACTTCACAAGGCTACCTCACTTTAACTGAATTGCTACTAGGTGCCTTTGCCCCTTAACTCCTCTTGCATCCTGATAATTAAATATATATCCCATATTTCATTTTTATTCAGACTTACAGTGAATACTGTCTGCTGGTGAGAATTAATGAGGCCTGTCCTAGTACGCCTGCCTAGCTATATTCGCGGCCTCAACCATTCCCTCAAACCATCCCATGCTGCTAAGGATCATGTCAGACATAACTCCCTGTCATATAACCCTTTCATAAGTGGATTTTTCAAAAAATATATGTTTTTATTGATTTATTTTAGAGGGAAAGAGAGAGAAACATCAATTGGCTGCCTCCTGCATGCTCCCCTACCAGAGATTCAGCCTGCAACTATGACAAGTGCCCTGACCAGGAATCAAACCCGCAACCTCTTGGGTGCATGGGATGATGCACAACCAACTGAGCCACACTGGCCAGAGCTAGGTGGCTTTCTCTTGAGAGCTGTTAGCACCACCATGACCACCTTCCTGGAAGTCTCTCGCCAGCCCTGGCAACAGGGTGAAGACAAAATGAGAATATTTACATCTAGTAGCTTATTTTGCTGGTTGTATTTATTTGTGTTCCTGTGGACGTATGTTAGCTAAGTAGACCAAGTTATATCTTTCAGTGGAAAATGCAGAGGCCCACCCAGCCAGCATGGCTCAGTGGTTGAGCGTTGCCCTATGAACTAGGAGGTCACAGTTCAATTCCCAGTCAGAGCACATGCCCAGGTTGCAGGCTCAATCTCCAGTGTGGGGCATGCAGGGGGGCAGCCGATCAATGATTCTCTCTCATCATTTCTATCTCTCTCTCCTTCTCCCCTCCTCTCTGAAATCAATAAAAATATATTTTAAAAAAGAAAAGAAAATGCAGAGGCCCAAAACCTTCCTGAAAGTTAAGACTTCTGTGTTATTCTCTGATTTCCGAGGTTTACTAAACATGAAGACAGTATTTTTTAATTTTATTTTTATTATTATTTCCAATTACAGTTTACATTCAATATTATTTTGTATTAGTTTCAGGTATACAGCAGTGGTTAGACAATCATATAGGAGGTAGTATTTTTAAATGTCACAGATCCTTTTCCTCAATCTTCAATCGGAAGTGTTTGTCACATGAAACAGTGAACTGAAATAAACACATCTGAAGATATATTTAAATGTTAAATCATGACTCAGTGGTTTTTCTACATGTCGAATAAACTATGTATTTAATTGTTGGCCTAGTAGCAAAGCATGAGCTCTGGAGTACAAAACCTGTCCGCCCTCCTATGACCTTAAGCAAAGTACTACCTATCCCTTTTCCCCCCTGTGAAGTTGAGATAATGATAGTAACTACTTCCTACTGCGGTTATTAGAATTAGCTGAGATAATACATGTAAAGCACATAAAATAGTATATTACATGAAGTCAGACCTCCATAAGTGTTACTTATTACAATTAATAAGAATATTTTAAATGGAAAGTATCCCTACATATTATTCTTTAATTTGTAGACACTATGAAGGCACAATATTAATTTTTAGATACCAACTTTCAAAAAAAATGTTTATGGTTAAAGATTTACTTCAGATGAGTTCTCAAATTATTCTTATTGGTTCTTTTCCCCTCCAGGCTCTTAGATCTTATTCCTCAGAACTTGCTCTGCTGTCATATAGCTATTTTGAGAGAATGAAGCACAAGTCAAAGACAAAATGCCTATTCTAGAATCATTAATATTTATAGTAATGTAAGCCAACAAGTAAGGATTCCATGTTAACTACTGAAGCTATTACTTGTGATCCTCAGTAGTAACTCCAATGGGATGAACACACTGTTTTAAAAAACGAGACAGCAAAGCAGCTAGCACAATTCTTAAAAGAATTCTTCCTTCTACGTTCTTCTTTCCCTGTCACCACTTTTTTTTTAACCCATAGAAGCGAATATTTTATTTTTTTATTTTAATATATTTTTATTGATTTCAGAGAGGAAGGGAAAGGGGCAAAGAGATAGAAACATCAATGATGAGAGAGAGACTCATTGACTGGCTGACTCTGGCACGCCCCCTACTGGGGATCGAGCCCACAATCCGGGCATGTGCCTTTGACTGCATTTGAACCCAGGACCCTTCAGCCCACAGGCTGATGCTCTACCACTGAGCAAAATCAGCCAGGGCCCTGACAACACTTTTATCTTTGTTTACTGTCTTAGAGCAGTGATTTTCAACTGGTATGCCAAAAGAGGCACACCGGTGTGCCGCAAGAATTTTTAAAACATGCAATACCTGACTATTTAGTCAGGGGCACTGACCTATTTTGCCTTAGATTGTCAAATAAAAAAACAGCCAACACAAAAATAGCCATTGGTATGAGTGCCTGTGTTGAACCATAACTATACATATAGGTCATATGATAGAGTTGCATCTTATTGGTCATGTTGCATAATAAGGTTGCATCTAATTGGTTAATTCTTGATACCAGAAATCCTTATATACAAGAATAGGCACCTGATTTTTTTAAACAGTCACTTTGGAGCAAAAAGGGTAGGTGAATATTATTGTTATATTTTTCATAAACCATTTAAAATTATACCTATTTTCTCTGTCAGATCAGCAAAAAATATATTTTTTGGTGTGCTACAGAATTTTAGTAATAATTTATGTGTGCCATGGATAAAAAAATACTGATGTAATATTTTCAATAATAAAGATAATTTTTTTAAAAGAAAGAACAAGAAAAACCCATTAGTCAGAGGACATTCTACAACTGTTAGAACATTGGGCATTATACTAGTTGTTTTCATGTTTTCCTTCCTTTTTAATGGATCTATAATTTCTCTTTCTGGTTTTTGCTTAGAAAGTAGACTCAAAAAGCATTCCACTACATAAACTTTGTTTGTCTAACATTTAGATTGCCAGAATATTATATACAATAAGAAATTACAGGCATTTTTCATCTGTTTATGCTAAATGTTTGTTTTTCGTCTTTGTTCAAAATTATTATGTCCAGTAAAATCAGGTTCTTTCTCTGCGATCCAATGTTTGTGGTACAATGTAATGTTCAGAACCCATCTTTTCAAAGGCTACAATTTAGGTTTAGTCTTGGTCATGAAATGAGTAGCTGGTGATATCATTGTTCTTTTTTTATACTGGTGAAATCAACATTTTCTCATTTTACCACCTGAATACAACACTGATTAGACTTTTGAAATATATTTGCTTACAAAAGTAAATTAATTCATTTTCCTCTCAGCCATAAGTCAAATCTTCCTAGGAATCTTGCACTTTTTTTTTTGCACTAACTATCCTATTCTTTATTCAGCATTTCAGAGAAAATTGGCTTTGATATTAAAATGTCTGTGCCTAGTGATGGCTTGTTTAAAAAATAAAACAAAAACAAAACAAAAACAAAACAAAAAAAAGACCTGTCCTAACCGGTTTGGCCCAGTGGATAGAGCATTGGCCTGCGGACTCAAGAATCCCAGGTTCGATTCCGGTCAAGGGCATGTACCTTGGTTGCGGGCACATCCCCAGTGGGGAGTGTGCAGGAGGCAGCTGATCGATGTTTCTCTCTCATCAATGTTTCTAATTCTCTATCCCTCTCCCTTCCTCTCTGTAAAAAATCAATAAAATATATTTAAAAAAAAAAAAGACCTTCCAATTAGAGCCTCCTGTGAAACAATTCAAAATTGTTCAGTTGCTGACTAACCTAAGGAATATTTGCTTCATATAATTCCTATTTCCCTACAAGCAACTTATTTGTTTTGATGTATAAACTATCAGAATAAGAACTGAGGCTAACGGTGGTCATTTAAGGCCCTGTCTTTGAGCCTAGTAGGCCATGGGATATAGGTATGATGCTGACTTTACAGGTACCTCTTTTAGTTAGAACTGCCTAGAATCATGTTCTTTATTCTCATTTAAATTCTTATTTCATGTATACCTTACACTTTCTTTCCCGCACATTGTGCACAAATTTTACGTAGCTTCCTTTGAGACTGAAACACTTTTTCCCCCAGAAAGGCTGTTCTTATAGAAATATATACCATGGTTTGGTTTTTTAATAACAGTTCTCTAATCAACATGCTCTTTTTTTAAGGCAGTCATCTGCTGCAACACTTAAATGCTTTGTATTTCACAGCCTGCATAGATAGGTACAAGATCTGTGACATAAGAACTTGCTGTTACTTCTTGTATCCAACAACAACAAAATAACGACACCCAGTGGAATTCAGTACCTATCTATTTCTCACTCATTGTGTCTAGACCTACTTTAAACTATGTTTTAGTTTTTAAAAAACCATATGATGACAAAATTAAAAACTGAGAGAATAAGTAGATTAGCTATCTGGCAAAAAAATAAATAAATAAGTACTCATTCCATTGTCAAACTTCCTGTTAAATTTTTCAATTGGGGAAGAGTTTTTTATTTTTTAATCTCCACACAAGAATATGCTTGTTGATTTTTATTTTTTTGAGAGAAAAGGATAGAGGGAAAGAAAGAGAGAAAGAGAGAGAGAGAGAAACATTGATGTGAGAGAGAACATCAATTGAATGCCTCCCACACAAGCTTCCTGAAACCTAGGTATGTGACCTGACCTGGAATCAAACCTGCAGTCTTTCAGTTCATGGGGGTATATGGGATTATGCTCCAACAAACTGAGCCACACCAACCAGGGTGGAGAAGAGTTTTTATTCTAGTTTCTTAGCATTAGTGAGAAATGGAATTGCTCATTAATACAAAATAAATTTTATTTTATTTATTTTATTTTTTTCAAAATAAATTTTAAAACCTAAAAGTAGTGTGGGAGACAAAATGGCAGCCGAATAGGCAGACGTGTCCTGCACCTTCTCATGGAGCAGATAGAAGAAACAACTAAATCAAATAACATCCACCCAGAATTGGCGAATTAAACACAGCTGGTGAGACAATATGTGGGTGGAAAGGACAGAGGACTCCTGGAGAATGTCGAGTTGTATTTTGTGCCTTTAAGTCAACATGGTAGAGAGTGAGCCACATAACCAGACACCCTGAGAGGAGTTAAAATGGGGAGACAAAGAAACAGCCCCCCTACGAAAGAAAAGGAGGGATCACCAGAAAAGGAAGTAAATGAAATGGAGGCAAGCAATTTGTCAGAGAAAGAATTCAGAGCAATGATAATAAGGATGCTGCAAAGGATGGGAGGCAAATTCAACATGTGTAAGAATCAAGAGAAAATGAAGAACCAATAAGAAATGAAGAATGACATTGCTGCAATAAAAAATATAATATAAAGTGTCAACAGTAGACTAGAAGAAGCTGAGGACCGCATCAGCGAGCTAGAAGACAAGGTAGGAAAAAATACCCAAGCAGAGCAGCAACTGGAAAAAAAAACTTAAAAAGTGGGAGGAGAGCTTTGGGACAACACAAAATGAAACAACATCCACAAAATAGGGATGCCAGAAGGAGAGGAAACTGAGCACGGAATAGAAAACCTGTCTGAAGAAATAAGGACAGAAAACTTCCCTGATATTGGGAAGAAAAAACTCACACAAGTCCAAGAAGCACACAGAGTCCCAAACAGGATGAACCCAAAATGACCGACACCAAAACACATCATAATTAAATTGGCAACACCAACTACGAAGTAAGAATCTTAAAGGCTGATAGAGAGAGACAGAAAGTTACCTATATGGGATCTCCCATTAGACTATCAACTGATTTCTCAACAGAAACACCTCAGGCCAGAAGGGAATGGAATGAAATATACAAAGTGATGCAAAGCAAGAGACTGAATCCAAGAATGCTATACCCAGCAAGGCTATCATTCAAAATTGAAGGTGAAATAAGGAGCTTCATAGACAAAAAAGGTTAAGGGACTTTATTACCACCAAACCAGCAATGCAAGAAATGCTAAAGGGACTGTTGTAAAAAGGAGAAATAGGAAGAGAAGAGTAACACAGACATAAAGAATAAAAATGGCAACAAACAAGTACCTATCAATAATAACCTTCAACGTAAATGGATTAAATGCTCCAATCAAAAGACATAGAGTAGCAAAATGGATTAGAAAACGTTACCCATGTAGCTGCTATCTACAAGAGATCCACCTCAGAACAAAGGACTCACACAGACTGATAGTGAAGGGATGGAAAACAAATTTTCAGGCGAATGGAAATGAAAAATAAACTGGGGTAGCAATACTTATATCTGACAAAATAGACCTCAAAGTGAAGGCCATAACAAGAGATAAGGAAGGCCATTTCATAATACTAAAAGGAGCATTTCAACAAGAGGATATAACACCGGTAAAAATATATGCACCCAATACAGGAGCAGCCTAATACATTAAAAAAAAACCTTTGGAAGATATCAAAGGAGAGATAGACAGCAATACAATCATAGTAGGGGACTTTAATACCCCACTAACACCACTGGATAAATCCTCTAAACAAAAAATCAGCAAAGAAACATAAATTCTAAATGACTCACTAGATCAATTAATTGACATCTTCAGAACATTTCACCCCAAAGCTACAGAATATACGTTCTTCTCAAGTGCACATGGAACATTTTCAAAGATAGACCACATATTGGGTCACAGGCAAAGTCTCTCCAAATTCAAGAAGATTGAAATTATATCAAGTATCTTCTCAGTTCACAATGGCATAAAATGAGAAATCAACTACAATAAAAACAATGAAAACAAATCAAACACTTGGAAGCTAAATAGCATGCTATTAAATAATGATTGGGTTACCAAAGAGATCAAAGAAGAAATAAAAAACATCATGCCAACAAACAACAATCCAAAATCTATGGGACACAGTGAAAGCAATCCTAAGAGGGAAGTTCATAGCTCTACAGGCCTACCTAAAAAAAAACACACACACACAAGAAAAAATGGTAATAAATTATCTAATCCTACAACTTACAGAAATAGAAAGAGGGCAACAAGAAAAGCTCAGAGTTAGCAGAAGGAAGGAGATAATAAGGATCAGAGCAGAAATAAATGACATAGAGACCAAAAAACCAATACAAAAGATCAATGAAACCAAGAGCTGGTTCTTTGAAAGTATAAACAAGATTGATGAACCTCTAGCCGGGCTCACCAAGAAACCCAAAGAGGACCCAAATAAACAAAATCAGAAATGAAAGAGGTGAAGTAACAACAGATCCCACAGAAATACAAGGATTGTAAAAAAAATACTACGAACAACCATTCTCCAACAAACTGGACAACCTTGACAAAATGGACATATTCTTAGAAAAATACAAGCTTCCAAAACTCAATCAGGAAGAATTAAAAAACCTGAATAGGCTGATAACTACCAATGAAATTGAAGCAGTAATCAAAATCTTCCAGCAAACAAAAGCCCTGGTCTGGACAACATTACAGGCGAGTTCTGCCAAGCATTCAAAGAAGAACTAAAACCTATCCTCCTCAGACTATTCCAAAAAATTCAAGAGGAAGCAACACTTCCAAGCTCTTTCTAGGAAGCCAGCATTACCCTAATTCCAAAACCAGATAAAGACACCACAAATAAAGAGAACTACAGGCCAATATCCATGATGAACATAGAAGCTAAAATCCTCAACAAAATTCTAGCAAATCTGATCCAGGATTACATAAGAAAGATCATACACCATGACCAAGTGGGATTTATTCCAGGGATGAAAGGATGGTACAATATCCGCAATCAATAAACGAGATACATCACATAAACAAATTGAGAGACAGATTACATAATCATAACAATCAATGCAGAAAAAGCACTTGACAAAATCCAACACCCTCTCTTGATAAAAACTCTCAGCAAAGTGGGAATAGAGGGATCATACCTCAACATAATAAAAGCCTTATATGACAAACCTATAGCCAACATCATACTCAATGGGCAAAAACTAAAACCCTGGGAACAGGAGCAAGACAGGGATGCCCACTTTCACCACTCCAGTTCAACATAGTAATGGAAGTACTAGCCATAGCAATCATATAAGAAGAGATAAAAGGAATCCAAATTGGAAAAGAAGAAGTAAAACTATCATTATTCGCAGATGACATGATATTGTATATAGAACACCCTAAAGGGTCCATCAAAAAACTACTAGACTTAATAAATGAATTCAGCAATGTAGCAGGATATAAAATTAACACCCAGGATTCTATGGCTTTTTTATACATCAATAATGAACTTGCACAAATAGAAACTAAAGAAAAACAAACAAATAAACAAAAAAATCCCATTTACCATTCAACCAAAAAAATTAAGATACCTAGGAATAAACTTAACTAAGGAGGTAAAAGACTTGTACTTGAAAAACTTCAGGACATTGAAAAAAGACATAGAGGAAGACATAAACAAATGGAAGACTATTCTGTGTTCATAGATTGGTAGTATCAACATCATTAAAATGTCCCAAAGCAATTTATAGATTCAATGCAATCTCTGTCAAAATACCAACAGCATATTTCACAGACCTAGAATGAACTCTCCAAAAATTCATCTGGAATAAAAAAAGACCCCGAATAGCCACAGCAATCCTGAGAAAGAAGAACAAAGTTGGAGGGATCACAATACCAGATATCAAATTATATTACAAAGCCACTGTTTGCAAAATTGCCTGGTACTGGCACAAGAACAGACATATAGACCAATGGAACAGAACAGAGAACCCAGAAATCAACCCAAGCCATTATGTTCAATTAATATTTGACAAAGGAGGCAAGAGCATACAATGGAGTCAAGACAGTCTTTTCAATAAATGGTGCTGGGAAAATTGGTCAGATACAGTGGAGCCTTGATTTACGAGTGTCCCGACTAACGAGTTTTTTGAGATACCAGCTGTCTCTCGGCCAATTTTTTGCATTGAGTTGATAGAATAATTTGAGTTAACGAGCTCCTTAACGAGCTCCTTAACGAGCTCGGTCTCAGAACGAATTAAACTCGTAAGTCAAGGCCCCACTGTACATGCAAAAATAATGAAACTAGATCACCAACTTACACCATACACAAAAATAAACTCAAAATGGTTAAAGGACTTAAATGTAAGACAGGAAACCATAAAAATCTTAGAAGACTCCATAGGCAGCAAAATAGCAAACATATGTTGTAACAATATCTTTCCCAATACAGCTCCTAGGGCAGTGATGGCGAACCTATGACACGCGTGTCAGAGGTGACACGCGAACTCATTTTTTTTGGTTGATTTTCTTTGTTAAATGGCATTTAAATATATAAAATAAATATCAAAAATATAAATCTTTGTTTTACTATGGTTGCAAATATCAAAAAATTTCTATATGTGACACAGCACCAGAGTTAAGTTAGGGTTTTTCAAAATGCTGACACGCCGAGCTCAAAAGGTTCGCCATCACTGTCCTAGGGCAATGGGTATTAAGGAGAAAATAAATAAATGGGACTACATCAAAATAAAAAGCTTCTGCACAGCCAAAGAAACCATCAACAAAACAACAAGAAAGCCCACTACATGGGAGAACATATTTGCCAATGCTATGTCAGATAAGGGTTTAATCTCCAAAATTTATAGGAAACTCATACAACTTAACAAAAGAAAGATAAACAACCCAATAAAATAAAAATGGGCAACGGACCTAAATAGATACTTTTTGAAAGAGGACATACAGAAGGCTGAGAGACATATGAAAACACGCTCAAAGTCACTAATCATCCAAGAGATGCAAATCAAAACAATAATGAGGTACCATCTCACACCTGTCAGAATGGCTATCATCAACAAACGACAAGTGCTGGAGAGAATGTGGAGAAAAAGGAACCTTCATGTACTGCTGGTGGGAATGCAGACTGGTGCAGCCACTGTGGAAAACAGTATGGAGATTCCTCAAAAAATTAAAAATGGAACTCCCATTCGACCCAGTAACCCCACTTCTGGGAATATATCCCAAGAAACCAGAAACACCAATTAGAAAGGATAGCAGTATATGCACCCCTATATTCATAGCAGCACAATTTACCATAGCTAAGATCTGGAAACAGCCTAAGTGCCCATCAACAGATGAATGGATTAAAAACTGTGGTACATTTACACAATGGAAAACTATGCTGCCGTAAAAAAAGAAGGAACTTCTACCACTTGCAACAGCATGGATGGACCTGGAGAGCATTATGCTAAACGAAACAAGCCAGTTGGAGAAAGATAAATATCACATGATCTCACTCATATGTGGGACATAATGAACAACATAAACTGATGAACAAAAATAGGTCCAGAGACTAAGAAACACTGAACAGGCAGTCCAACCTCAGAGAGAGGGCAGGGGAGAGGGAGGGTGTAAGAGATCAACCAAAAGACTTATATGCATACATATTAGCTTAACCAATCTACACAGACACTGGTGCGGTGGAGGCTTGTCCTGGGGGGTGGGAATGGCAGAGGGAGTCAATTGGTGAAAAAGGAGACATATGTAATACTTTAAACATTCCTATATAATAAAAGCCTAATATGCTAAGTGTCCAGTCGCTGGTCGGCCGTTCAACCAATCAAAGCATAATATGCTAATGATATGGTAAGGCTACTCAACCACTCGCTATGTCGTGCACTGACCACCAGAGGGCAGACACTCCAACCTGTAGGTTAGCTTGATGTTGGGGCCTGGCCAATCGGGACTGAGCTAGATGGGCCAGACATGCCCTGGAGCCCTCCCCTCGTCCTTCCCTGGCTGACCAACTTCCCGCATCCCTCCTCAGCCCTAATTGTGCACCGGTGGGGTCCCTAAGCCTGGCCTGTGCTCTCTTGCAATCTGGGACCCTTCAGGGGATGTCAGAGAGCCAGTTTTGGCCCGATCCCACAGGCCAGACCAAGGGACCCCACTGGTGCACAAATTCATGTACCGGGCCTCTAGTGAAAGCCACTCTATCAACACAGGGAAGCAGCCAAAATGCAGAGACAAAGAAACAGGTCACAAATGACAGAAATGGAGGAAAGCAAACTACAGGATATAGAGTTCAAAACCACACTTATAAGGTTTTTCAAGAATATTCTAGAAACCGCCGATAAATTTAGTAAGACCCTCAACAAGTCTAGTGAGACCCTCGAGGTTATGAAAAAGGATCAACTAGAAATTAAGCATACACTGACTGAAATAAAGAATATTATACAGGGTTCCAACAGCAGACTAGAGGATTGCAAGAATCAAGTCAAAGATATGAAATAAGAAGAAGCAAAAAACACCCAACCAGAAAAACAAAAAGAAAAAAGAATCCAAAAATATGAAGATATTGTAAGGAGCCTCTGGGACAACTTCAAGCGTACCAACATCCGAATTATGGGGGTGCCAGAAGAAGAGAGAGAGCAAGATATTGAAAACCTATTTGAAGAAATAATGACAGAAAACTTCCCCTACCTGGTGAAAGAAATAGACTTACAAGTCCAGGAAGCACAGAGAACCCCAAACAAAAGGAATCCAAAGAGGACCATACCAAGACACATCATAATTAAAATGCCAAGAGCAAAAGACAAAGAGAGAATCTTAAAAGCAGCAAGAGAAAAACAGTCAGTTACCTACAAGGGAGTACCCATACGACTGTCAGCTGATTTCTCAACAGAAACTATGCAGGCCAGAATGGAATGGCAAGAAATATTCAAAGTGATGAATAGCAAGAACCTACAACCAAGATTACTTTACCCAGCAAAGCTATCATTCAGAATTGAAGGTCAGATAAAGAGCTTCACAGATAAGAAAAAGCTAAAGGAGTTCATTACCACCAAACCAGTATTATATGAAATGCTGAAAGGTATCCTTTAAGATGAGGAAGAAGAAGAAAAGGGTAAAGATACAAATTATGAACAACAAATACACATCTATCAACAAGTGAATCTAAAAACCAAGTGAATAAATAATTTGATGAACAGAATAAACTGGTGATTATAATAGAATCAGGGGCATAGAAAGGGAGTGGACTGACAATTCCCAGGGGGAAAGTGGTGTGGGGGGTACGGGAAGAAATGACAAAAATTATACACCTATGGATGAGGACATTAGGGGGGGGCGGGGAGGTAAGGGCAGAGGGTGGGGTGGGAACTGGGTGGAGGGGAGCTATGGGGGGAAAAAAAGAAGAACAACTGTAATAATCTGAACAATAAAGATTTAATTTTTAAAAAAGAATTTATGTATATACTAGAGGCCTGGTGCACAAATTCGTGCACCAGTGGGGTCCCTCGGCCTGGCCTTGCCTGTGGGATTGAGCCAAAACCAGCTCTCCAACATCCCCCAAAGGGTCCCAGATTGTGAGAGGGCAAAGGCAAAGCCAAGGGACCCCACTGGTGCACGATCAGGGCCAAGGAGGGACTGCAGGAGGGCTCCAGGGCGTGTCCAGCCCGTCTCACTCAGTCCTGATCAGCCAGACTCCAGCAGCAAGCTAACCTACCAGTTGGAGCATCTGCCCCCTGGTGGTCAGTGCATGTCATAGTGAGCAGTTGAGCGGCCTTAGCATATCATTAGCATATTACACTTTGATTGGTTGAATGGACGACCAGACGACCGGACACTTAGCATATTAGCCTTTTATTATATAGGATTTTATAAGTGGGAGTATTTTCCATTAGAGCAGTGGTTCTCAATCTTCCTAATGCCATGACCCTTTAATTCAGTTCCTCATGTTGTGGTGACCCCCAATTTCATTGTTACAAATTGAACATAATTAAAGCATAGTGATTAATCACAAAAACAATATGTAATTATATATGTGTTTTCTGATGGTCTTGGCGACCCCTGTGAAAGGGTCGTTCGACCCCCAAAGGGTCGCAACCCACAGGTTGAGAACCGCTGTATTAGAGGGTTCTAAATTGTCCAGATTCTGGCTCTGCAGTGAAAACTATCACCCAAACTAAAACCCGGGTTATGACAAGGAAGCCCAGTCCTATACTGTGTGTGACATTCATTTCCAGCCATCCTCAACTGGATGGTAAGTTACTGCCACTACATTTCTGACCCTAACACAGCAGGTATGCAGGGCACCCGCTTTGCAGGGCAGATGCTTCTCCTCTCTAGCAAGAACAGCAGAGTCTACACCAAATGACCTCTTGCTCTGAGTCATGGCTCAAAAAGACTAAGAGATCCCCCAAGAACAAGCAGCAGTCAAGCCCTTTGAGCTGGCAATAGCATTTAACCATCAAATTTATGGTATATACAGAGCAAAAGAGAAAATATTAAAAGTTATCAAAACTTTTGAATACAGCTCTAGCCCTTTGCTCAGTGGATAGTGTCAGCTTGTGGCCCAAAGGGTCCCGAGTTCAATTTCAGTCAAGGGCACGTACCTTGGTTTCAGGCTCCTCCCCGACCTAGGCCCTGGTTGGGGCTTGTGCAGGAGTCAACCAATTGATGTGTTTCTCTCACATCAATG
Organism: Myotis lucifugus; assembly: GCF_000147115.1. Classification (NCBI taxonomy): domain Eukaryota; kingdom Metazoa; phylum Chordata; class Mammalia; order Chiroptera; family Vespertilionidae; genus Myotis; species Myotis lucifugus. The sequence continues at coordinate 13,553,291 of NW_005871060.1, forward strand.
TTTCTGTCTGTCTTTCCCTCTCTCCTCCACTCTTTCTAAAAATCAATGGAAAAATATCCTTGGGTGAGGATTAACAATAAATAAATAAATAAATAAATAAATAAATAGTTTAAAAAAAAAATTTTGAACACATAAAATGTCTCATAGGTTGTTGTTTTTTGTGTGTGTTTTTTTACTCTTCTGAAAATAAAATGTGATTGAGGATCAGCATCCTTCTAAAAAATATATATATAAACCTGTTTCAGTAACTACTAGTCTTAAAAAGGATATAATTACTTTGTATACCATCTGAAGATTGTTGAAATTTTCCCAACAATACCAATTTGGCAGATAACCTGTGAAGAAATATGCTTTTTTTTCTAATTTGTATTTATGATGAGGTGTCTATGCAAAAAAAGAGAAAATAAATAAAAGAAAAACAATCCAAACTAAATTGATAAAGGGGTGTGACCTACCAAGGCGCTTATTGTTGAGACAATTTGGAATTGTTGAGAAAATCCAATAGCCTTTAAAATTAATAGTCATATTTATTTGGTAAACCTTGCTCTGAAGATATAAATCAGTCAACTGAGTCCCAGAAAAAGGCTGAGTTCTTTTTATGTTTTGCCTTTTTATTGCCAATGCATTGACAATAGATGTTTGTTTTCTGTAACTAAGAGAAGAGAGGTCTTTGCTGTTGGCAAAGGCTTATGTCAGATTTATTTTCTACAAATAACAGTGTTGAGGGACTTTGAAATAACTATCAACAATCGCCTCAAACCAGTGCTACATGGGTTACTGACACCCGAAACTTCCACTGCTTATAAAATCACGATCTTCAAAAGTAGTGGCTATTGGATCACTTGTCTCTGAACGCCATCACTAAAAACAATAAGCTAGATTCTCAACTCAAAGAGTTCTTTTCTTCTTTTGAATCTCGCAGGACGAAAATCTGACCCACTATGTAAATCCTCACTAGTACATCCTTTACAATGTATATTGGATTGTATACAGTTTGAGCTTTGAGTTTTTTTTCCTCTTTTCTTTATCATGTCCAATAGAGATCTCTGAGAAGAGTAACCTAGCCCTTACCGCACTACCATTTTCCAGGACGCCTGCCAAGTGAGTACTTAGGAGGATGGCCTTTGGGCTGGGAGGAGAGCGTTATCCTCTATCTGGGCACGAGACACAATCCGGAGGGTCCCTGGAGGACAGGCTCTGTTATCTGAGAGCTCTGTTCCATCTCTGACTGAATAGATGTCAGGAGTTTCCAAGGGGTTAATATTTCAATTCGGACCAATAAATACACTTCTTCAGCAGCTTCCTTGAATTTAGCACATCATATGTGTATTATTTTTAGTTTCTTATTCTCAGAAATGTGGGCTCTAGAAATGATTTCTGTAATTAGAAAAGAAAACGCAGATTTTCAACTCTTTATTGAATCCACTTAGCAACCTCCCCGTGCCTCTCCATCTGGGTTCATAAGGAAAAGAATGGTTCACTTCTTCCCTTCGGAATTTATCATATTTTGAGGGCCTTGAGAATTCTATTTTGTCATAATCATAATGTGTTAAAATAATATTTATCCTTTCTATGTTTTGTCAATTTAATTTGACAAATTAAATTGGTTTATGTTCTTTTTTAAAAGTCACTTTACACAACTATTATTACATTTTAAGACCCCAGTCCAGCACAGCATGAACATCATAGTGACATTTACAATTTAGACCAAGGTTTGCAATCATCACTGTAGTAAGTTAGAAAGTTTTTTTCTAATACGATGCCAGAGGCCCCTGATTTAATAAGTCTAGGTCAGGGCCCTAGCATCTGTATGTTTTTAGAAACCTTAAAATAATTGTATTACTTTAAAAATATTGTTGTAAGTGCTCCAGATATTCTTGTGTAGCCAAGGCTGAGAACCACTGACTTAGTGTCTAAAGAACTTAGATCCCTTTCTATATGTTAATGATTTCCAAGGATCAGAGTGAACTATAACAATGAAACTTCACAAACTATTTAAAAACAATAATCTTGTAAACAAAACAATAACCATCTTATTATGAGGTTTAATGATAAACATTATACAGAATGTCAAAAGATATTCCCTACACTTTAAGGATATGTTTCCCACTCCCCTTGAGTAATGGGATTATTACCTGGCTACTTGGTATTTTTCTTCTCCTTTGTTCCCTATATTTTGGAAATTTCACAAACCATTAACAACTGAATCAAGAGGTAGAGAAGAGAGAAGAGAAAGTAAGGAGAGTGAGGGGGAGAAACTGACATTTGATGAGCTAGATCTACCAGGAGTCAGCACTGTCATTGCCTCTGTTTCCTTTCTTCCTTTTAACCACTTTGAGGTGTATGGTATTAAATCCATTTTATGAGTGAGAAAACGACTTCAGAAGGATTGTGTGTGTTTTCCAAACGTACATCACAAATAAATGGTGGAAAAAGGATTTTAAACCAAGATTCTTTGACTCATATTCATGTTATTTCCACCAGCTCCAAAGAAAAATCTAAAATTTGTTTTGTTATTTTTCCCTGGCAATGGTGAAGGGGGAAGGAAAAAGAGGAAGGGAGTTCTGAAGAAATACGTCAGCAGTGTTGTGGTTATTTTGGGACCTGACACCATTGAATGTTCATGCCACTATACACAACGACCAGTTGATTTTACACTAGTGCAAAAAGCCAGCTGCTGCAGCACATTGCAAACCACGGGGTAGAGAGCAGTGGTGTGTGTCTGTGTGCAGAAGCACAGAGAGAAAACACACCTCTCCTGATACTGGAGCTGCTGCAGTGCAGCTCCCTCTGCCTTCACGCCTCACTGGGGGGCAATCTCCAAAAACAGAGATGTAAATTAGGAAGAGCACACGGGAGAAAAGTAAGTTCTTAAGTCATGTCACTCAACCACAATGCCTAGGATACTCTGATTAACTTGCTCTATGCACTAAAGAAAATTAAAATGTTCTTCCTCACTCTCTACTACCCTCCGCTAGGCAGACAGCTCTCACTGCCCCAGACTGAAGGAGAGTTTGGAAAGGCCGTGTGTGTGTGTGTGTGTGTGTGTGTGTGTGTGTGTGTGTGTGACATGAGGGGCCTCTAATAATCCCTGCAATTTCATATTGTGAGTGCATGAAGAGAGAACAATATGAAATCAAACTCCCATGCAGCAGCTAGAACTTGCAAGAACCTAGCCCAGCAGTCCAAGATGGCAGTGGAGTGGGTGAACGCTATGCTCATCCCTTCCCAGGACCAAACTGGAATTACAACTAAAATATAAAACAAGCAACCTGAATAACCCGCTGAAGACTAGCTGAAGAGAAGTCTTATAAAAAGGGTTTACAGAAGAAGCCATATCAAGACTGGTGGGAAGGGTAGAGACAGGAAAAGGACTGGCCCACTCCCACGGCAGGGCTGGGATTCCAGAGGGATACCTCATCTGCAAAGGTTCCCCCTGAGGAGCATGGGGTCTCAACCCCACACCAGGCTCCCCAGCACAGAGCACCAGAGCCAGGAAGAGGCACCCATATAACATGTGACTGTGAAAATCAGCAAGGATTCTGTCTGCCAGGGAGAAACAAGAGTCCGCTTAAAGGACCAGTGCCATTAAAAAAAAAAAAATGGCAATCTTACCTTTTGCGACAGCATGGATGAACTTGGTGAGTATTATGCTAAGTGAAATAAGCCAGTCAGAGAAAGGCAAATACCATATGATTTCACTTATATGTGGAATCTAATGAACAAAGTAAACAAACAAAATAGAAACAGACTCATAGATACAGATTACAGAGTAAAAGCTGTCAGAGGGGAGTAGATTCGGAAAGTTGGGTGAAAAAGGTGAAGGGATTAAACAACACACAAAAAAACTTATAAACAGACAACAATAAGGTGACTACCAGAGGGAAAGAGAGGGAGGTTGGAGAGGGTAAAGCAACACAAATGGTGATCAAAGGAGACTTGACTTGGGGTGGTAAACACACAATACAATATACAGATGGAGTATTATAGAATTGTACACTTGACACCAACATCATTTTATTAACCAATGTCACCCCAATAAATTCAATAATCTCTCTATATAAAAGGCTAATATGCAAAGTATCTCCTCAGGAGTTCAACTGGGAGACTGGGAGTTCGATCACTCACTATGATGTGTGCTGACCACCAGGGGGCGATGCAGAACGAAGGAAGGCCCCGGCCGGCAGCCAGGAGGCCCCAATTGGCCCTGATTGCCAGCCAGGCCTAGGGACCCTACCCATGCACAAATTTTGTGCACTGGGCCTCTAGTAATAAAAAAATAACCTAGCTTCAGTGGCAAGGCCTTGAGACTGGAAGCTCTGAGAAATCAGTTAGGGTATTTTGGGGAAGGCAAAGAGAGAAACTGGACAACTTACATGCTATCAAAGAAAGAAAATATGAGAGATGAGTATGCAGGTCGTTAGTATGTGCTTCCACGATTCTAGTTTAAAATACCAAATCCATTATGTATGGGGCACTGTAGGGAGTGCCAGGGAATATAGAGGTGATTGATATAAACATTTGCCATCAGGAAGTTCACTGGCCAACAGGAGAGATAAACATATAATCGGACATTTCAATAGTGATCATTAGCCCCACAAGAGTGGTAAGGACTAAGTAACATCGTTGGACCTGAAGAGGGAGGGTGCACCAGAGAAGGTGTCACATTCTATAACTGGGTCTTAAAAAATGAATAAGAATTTCTCAGGCAGACACAAACACAAAGTTAATCTAGGCATGGGGGATATGTAAAGGGATAGAGGAATGAAGCCACATAAAACCACTAAAGCTCATAATTATTGAGGTAAAATTAAGCATATGAGAGGCTACTTTGAAATAATGGTGGAAGCCAGAAGTTTTGAATTTAGGGTCTGGCTCTGATATTTTATAAATGTGCAACACTGGTCAAGTTAGGCCCTTGATTTTTGTTTCCTTTTGTATAGAGACAATAATGCCCGCACAAGATACAATAGAAGTACATAGAGGGTACCCAACCCAAACTTGGTGAGTGGTTGGTACCTTTTGGTAAAGCAAAATGTGAGGCTGAGATCTGAAGGATGAGAAAGTGGGATAAAATGTCCAGGCTGAGACAGGGCAAAGCTTGGAAGTGAAAGAGCAAACATGGCACTTTTGAAACATTGAAAGTTTAATATGGCTGCAGCATGAAGTGGCCATAGTGAAAACTGAGCCTGTAGTGGTAAGATCATGACATGAGTTGAGACCAGTTGATGAGCTAGTGATTAAGTACTGAAGATATTTTTTGTTTAAGTTTTGGTTGATTTTATTTTGCTTCGATATTTTATTATTATTATTATTATTATTATTATTAATTTCTATTATTATTTTGCAGTGTAAAAATTTCTATTTAGAATTAGCCAGCTGGACTCAGTTTAAATGATCTCAATTTTGTTGGCAACATCCAACTCATCATAGTCCAGAGCCAGTTGAACATAGGCCTTCTTCTCTCCATCAGGTCTGATCAGGGTGTTGACACTGGCCATGTCAATGTCATAGAGCTTTTTTATAGCCTGTTTGATCTGGTGCTTGTTGGCCCTAAAATCCACAATGAATACAAGTGTATTGTTGTCTTCTATCTTTTCATGGCTGCCTTGGTAGTTGGAGGAACTTGATGATGGCATAGTGGCCAAGCTTGTTTCTTCTGAAGGCGCTCTTCCCAGGACATTCAGGCTGCCTTGGGAGCTGCAGTGTCTTCTGCCATCGGAAGATGGGTAAGGTGAGGATCATTTTTTGTGTGTGGCTGTGGACACCTTTCAGCACTGTTTTCTTTGCCTTCAAAGCCTTTGTTTGGCTTGGCTTTGGGAGAATCGGGGAAGGTTTGGGGACATGGAACTGTGGCCTCCAGGTGCATGTATCTCCGCAGAGTCCACAATTGGGTTGTCCCCTTCCTTCCACAATCCTCTTTAACTGGAGCCCAGCCCATGCTGTTGGGCCCACCTGTGCCCCAGCATGGCCGAAAAGTACAGTGGGGCCTTGACTTACGAGTGTCCTGACTAACGAGTTTTTTGAGATACCAGCTGTCTCTCGGCCGATTTTTTTGCATTGAATTGACAGAGTAATTTGAGTTAATGAGCTCCTTAATGAGCTCCTTAACGAGCCCGGTCTCAGAACGAATTAAACTCATAAGTCAAGGCCCCACTGTATTTTGCTTTGATTTTAACTGGGTCAGATGAGCCCTTTTTATTTTTTTATTAAGTTTTATTGGGGGTGACATTGGTGAACATGAACATATAGGTTTCATGTGTGGATTTCTAAGTTACAAAATCTGCATATAGCACCGTGTGCCCACCACCCAAAGTCAAATCTTCTCCTGTCACTTCATTTTAGGACCCCTTTTCACCCCACCCCCTTCCCTCTGGAAACCACCACACTGCTGTTTGTGTTCATAAGTTGCAGTTTTATATCCCACATATGAGTTAAATCATATGGTTCTTAGCTTTTACAATGGAATACTACTCAGCCATAAGAAAGGATGAAATAGCGTCATTTGCAACAACCATGGATGGACCTTGAGAACATTATGCTAAGTGAAATAAGTCAGACAGAAAAGATTAGCCCTTTAGAAAGATGGATTATGCTGCAGGTTGGGGAATTAAATGGAGGAGAGTTAAGCTGGACTCCAACAAACTAATGAGAGACAACTTCAGTCAATGAGATGAGACCTGAAGGTGGGTGAACTAATGTAGTAGAAATCAAATACTCTGGTTTCTCTTCAGGTTGCAGAAATCTCTCATCTTCCCCCAAGGATCTTATTTATAGTTACCATTACTCACTGTTCACTTGTCACATGGCAAAGGTTTCTACTCCTTGGCTCAGTTTTTGTTCCTTGCTTTTACTTACTTGAATCTAGATTCGTTTTTTAAAATTTGTTTCAAATATCTTTCAAATCAAAATGAAAAACTATCATGAACACTGTGGAACTACAAAGTATAATCAGAGATGTGTATGAGTGTCACACTTGTATTGACAACCAAGAGAAATACAGCATTTGTTGTAGCTTGCAAGTCTGGCTGATTGGCTTGGAAAAGTTGTTCCCATGGTCTTTAAATTTCAACAGCTACTGAGCAACATTAACACAAGACAACTTTTTCACACATCTACTCTTTAATCTACCTGACAAACTTACATGTTGTATTTTTATTGCTTTATAGAGTGTATGACTTTATATAATAAATATAAATTTTCAAAACACTAGGTGCACCAGGGTTATATTAGTGCTAAAAGAACAGGGTCATCAAGGTTATACCAAATGGCTTGATGATGGATTACCCTAGACAGCATTTCCCAAAATCTTTATACAGTATGTCACAAGCAGGTCAAAGATCATGTTACTCTTCTCCTGGGCACTCTATCTTGAGATGTTCACTCTGACTCTGGGTTATATACCAGAAGAAGGCAAGAGCGTTTACAGAGGTTTAATAGTCACATGAAAAGTCCTAAGAATGCAGGCACCTAAATTGCAACTGCAGTGTTGCCTAAGAACCTAGCAACATAGCATCAAATCAAAGGCAAGCTAAGATCTAAAATAACAGAATGGCAAATATTAAGGGAGGTGGGCCTCCTTGGTTTGGCAAAATGTAGAGAGTGCCTTCAATTTGCTCATTACCTACAGAAAGCAAAATAGTTATTTTTGCCCATGAGGAAATAGTGCTAACAATGTTTCTTTCCTTTCTAAGAGTTATTGTTCTTTCTATGAACTACTATTTTTGCCATGAGGTAGCATGATCTCTCCCTTCTAATAATTCCATATGATTTAAAGTTCTTCCACATTAAACTTTATGCTTTAATGTTATTTATAAATTAATTTTGAAATTAAAGTAAAAATATTGAGATTTATTCATCTCATTCATTTCAATAGAAAATGAATGAGATAGAAAAATGTAATATTTTAAATATATTTTGGCAAGCTATTCTTTTCTTTAAGCACCAGGTATATGTCAAGAATTTTATCTCCTTTTTGCAGATAAAAATACTGAGACTTTGAGGTTAAGGAAGTTTATAAAGATTATAAATATGCTAACAATTGTGCAAAGATTAGAAGCAGAAATGTCTGCTATTTTGAACATAGATCTATTAACAGCTACTCTATTGTACATTATAATTAATTTTTTAAACTGTATGGGAGAACATATTTGGCAATGATGCATCTGATAAAGGTTTAATATCCAAAATATATAAGGAACTCATACAATTAACAAAAGGAAGAGAAACAATCCAATTAAAAAATGGGCAAAGGACCTAAATAGACACTTCTCCAAAGAGGACATACAGATGGTCAACTGACATATGAAAAAATGCTCAAAGCCACTGATCATCAGAGAGGTGCAAATTAAAACAAAAATGAGGTATCACCCCACACCTGTCAGAATGGCTACCATCAACAAATCAACAAATGACAAGTGCAGGCGAGGATGTGGCGAAAAGGGAACCCTCGTACACTGCTAGTGGGAATGCAGACTAGTGCAGCCATTATGAAAAACAGTATGGAGTTCCCTTAAAAAATTAAAAATGGAACTCCCATTTGACCCAGTGAATATATCCTAAAAAACCTAAAACACCAATCAGAAAGGACATATGCACCCCTATGTTCATAGCAGCACAATTTACAATAGCTAAGACCTGGAAACAGTCCAAGTGCCCATCAGTAGATGAGTGGATAAAAAAATGCTGTGGTGCAATCATACCGTGGAAGACTATGCAGCAGTAAAAAAGAATCTCTTACCCTTTGAGATAGCATAGAGGGACCTGGAGAGTATTATCCTAAGCAAAATAAGCCAGCAGAGAAAGACAAGTATCACAGGATCGCACTCATATATGGAATCTAAGTAACAAAATAAAGTGATGAATGGAGTGGATCTAGAGACATGGAAGCTTGCAACAGAGTGCAGAATCTCAGAGGGAAGGTGGGGGAGGTTGGGTGGGTGGGAGGTAATCAACCAAAGACCTTGTATGCATATATGCATAACCCATGGACACAGACAATAGGGTGCTGAAGGCCTTGGGCAGGGGGGTGGGGCGGCATGGGTTGGGGAAGGGGACATATGTAATACTTTCAACAATAAAGAATTTTTAAAAAAACCTAAATTCTAAAAAAAAATCAAACCTTAAATTTCTCCACATAATACTTCATATATATATATATATATATATATATATATATATATACTGAATCTCAAATATTACTACTAAAATATTTTAAAAAATGCTTTATTCACTTCTCAGTGACACTATATATAAAATGCTGTGTCAATCATCGTGTCAAAAAAATGTTCTTTTATTTCAATCCAGGAGAAAATAAGCTTTTCTTCCTATATTTCTAAACAACCAGAATGGTAATTTGCATTACATTAATAAGAATGTGTTAAAAATCTTTAAAGGTGTGTTTATTCTATTTTTCTATTATCAAAATGAAATATAACATTTGAAAAACTTTTAATTTCACTATCTTTATCATATTTTTATACCAAAATTGAAAACATTATTTTATAAAACTGTTGGTTTTGCCAATACAGAAGCAATCTTTGTGCTTTTAAATTATAAAAAGATTAAATTTTATTCCTAATTTATTTTATTTATTGATTTGAGAGAGAGATCAATTTGTTGTTCCACTTATTTATGCATCCATTGGTTATTTCTTGTATGTGCCCTAACTAAAGATCACATCCCCAACCTTGACATATCGGGATAATGCTCTAACCAACTGAGCTACTAGGCCAGGGCCTCTAATTTTTTTTTAATTAAAATAAGTCTATAAAGTCATTCAAGTGTTTACATATTTTATTCATGTATTATTAGACTTCACTTTGTTCTTTGAAAATGTATAAGGAACCACCATGTTATATATTTGATTTATGGTGTTTTATATT
>NW_005871060.1:13563274-13566289 GCF_000147115.1 Myotis lucifugus
CGGTGCATGGATTCATGCACATTGAAAAGGAAATTAATTAGAAGGTGGCCGGCAGGACTGGGCAATATGGGCCGAACCATGCCCTAGAGCCCACCTCCCATGGTCCCTCCCTGCCGGCCTCACCTGGGGCAGCACCATGGCTCACTCTGCAGAGTGGAGCAGGGTCCCTCCAGCCGGGTGGGGACCCTTGCCCTGCCCGCGGGGGATCGGGGATGGGGATCGGGATGAAACTGCTCCCCGAGGGGTCCCAGATTGCGAGGAGGGTGCAGGCCAAGCCAAGGGACCCCACTGGTGCATGAATCCATGCACCAGGCCTCTAGTATGCATATAAGATCTTTGGTTAATCTCTTCCCACCTTCTCCCCTCCCTGCTTTCCTCTGAGTTTCTTCAGTCTGTTCCATGTTTCCATGCCTGTGGTTTCTGCTCCTGCATTGAGCATCTTCCTCTTGGGGGTTAGTGTGCATCATAGCTACCTGTCAGATGGTCGAACGGTTTGGCCGGTTGCTTAAGCTTTTATATATATAGATAAGAACTTAAATGTGTATGGGCCTCCAAGAGTGAGAAATCTCATCTTCAAGTAATCATTAAGATAGTGGTTCTAAAGAAGTTGGTTCCTCCACTCCATTAAGGCCAATCAACCTCTCTGAAGTTTTACATCTGCTGTGAGTGGACCAAAAGAGCCTGCACTGACTAGACACTGTCAAGAAAAGGAAACTGTCTACATGGGGGTTGGATGGGGGATGCAGATATTGCAAAGCAGCCAGATGCACAGACCTGAAGTGATTACTCCATCTGCAATACCTGCTCTACCATCTGCTACACGTATGACCTGGAGCAAGTTACATAAACTTGCAAATATTTTGTGTCCTAATCCATTGGTCAGAGGTAATAATTGCACCTTCCTCTTAGGTATATTATGAAGATTCAATTAAATAACCCATGCACCACACTTGATATAGTGCTTCACACAATTTATAATCAGGCCAAATAGAGGAGATGCTAATCAAATTAAAGATGTAAGACTAAATGAAGTCCTAAATCCCTTTGGTTGTCAAGTTCTAGAAACTACACACTTTTATCTCTCTGAGACCACTTATTCTGTAGTTAGAGAGTGAGTAGGGCACATTTTCCTTGGTGCAGTATTTGAATATGCAAATTAGGAGTGGAGTAGGGATCTAAACATGTACTTGTCATTTGCTTTGTGGAGAAATGGAATTGGTCCATTTCAAAATGTAACAAGTGAAAAGAGATGGAAGGCAAAAGTTGCTAACAAGACTTTAGGTTATTTTTGCTGTTCACCTGGGATCTGAGATAGTAACTTCAACTGGATAGAGTTCTATCCTATGCCCAGTCTTTCTGTGGCAATTAGCACTTGGCTTTTTACTCCAGGATAATAAAAGGAGGTTCCCTAATTAAAAGTGAAATGCTTCTAAGTTCATCTCAGTTTATTTACAAATAGCACAGGTATGATTCTGACCAGCAATAGATATGTGTCTCCCAATTCACATTTCTTCTTTTTCTTTAAATTAAATCTTTATCGTTCAGATTAATACAGTTGTTCCTCTTTTTTTTCCCCCATAGCTCCCCTCCACCCAGTTCCCACCCCACCCTCTGCCCTTACCGCCCCGCACTGTCCTCATTCATAGGTGTACCATTTTTGTCCAGTCTCTTCCTGCACCCTCACACCCCTTCCCCCCTGGGAATTGTCAGTCCACTCCCTTTCTATGGCCCTGATTCTATTATATTCACCAGTTTATTCTGTTCATCAGATTTTTTATTCACTTGATTTTTAGATTCACTTGTTGATAGATATGTATTTGTTATTCATAATTTTTTTCTTTTCCTTTTCCTTCTTCTTCCTCTTCTTAAAGAATACCTTTCAGCATTTCATATAATACTGGTTTGGTGGTGAACTCCTTTAGCTTTTTCTTATCTGTGAAGCTCTTTATCTGACCTTCAATTCTGAATGATAGCTTTGCTGGGTAAAGTAATCTTGGTTGTAGGTTCTTGCTATTCATCACTTTGATTATTTCTTGCCACTCCCTTCTGGCCTGCATAGTTTCTTTTGAGAAATTAGCTGACAATCATATGGGTACTCCCTTGTAGGTAACTGACTGTTTTTCTGTTGCTGCTTTTAAGATTCTCTCTTTGTCTTTTGCTCTTGGCATTTTAATTATGATGTGTCTTGGTGTGGTCCTCTTTGGATTCCTTTTGTTTGGGGTTCTATGCACTTCTTGGACTTGTAGGTCTATTTCTTTCACCAGGTAGGGGAAGTTTTCTGTCATTATTTCTTCAAATAGGTTTTCAATATCTTGCTCTCTCTCTTCTTCTGGCACCCCCATAATTCGGATGTTGGTAGGTTTGAAGTTGTCCCAGAGGCTTCTTACAATATCTTCATATTTTTTAATTCTTTTTTCTTTTTGCTTTTCCGGTTGGGTGTTTTTTGCTTCTTGGTATTTCAAATCTTTGACTTGATTCTTGTGATCCTCTAGTCTGCTGTTGGATCTCTATATAATATTCTTTATTTCAGTCAGTGTATGCTTAATTTCTAGTTGGTCCTTTTTCATATCCTTGAGGGTCTCACTAGATTTCTTGAGGGTCTCACTAAATTTATTGGCTGTTTCTAGAAAATTCTTGAAAAACCTTATAACCGTGGTTTTGAGCTCTATATCCAGTAGTTTGCTTTCCTCCATTTCTGTCGTTTGTGACCTGTTTCTTTGCCTCCACATTTTGGCTGTTTCCCTGTGTTGATAGAGTAGCTTTCTGTGCTAGGTGTCCTATAGGGCCCCCAGTGGCTCAGCTTCCCCAATTACCTGAGGTGGACACTCTTGGTGCACCCCTTTGTGGGCTTTGTGCACAGTCTTGTTGTAGTTAAGCCTTGATTGTTGTAGGTATCACTGGGAGGAGTTGACCTCCAGGCCAGTGCTGTGAGAATCAGCTGTGTCTGCAGTGGGAGAACTTCTGTGCTGAGACACCCTCTGGGCAAGACTGCTTCAGTGGGCTTTGGTGCTCACT
>NW_005871060.1:13566389-13576971 GCF_000147115.1 Myotis lucifugus
GCTACCCAGCAGGAGCTATGGAGGAGATCTGCAGATTCCTCTTCTTTGTTTGGGGTTTGGAGGTGCCCAGATGAGGCCCAGCTGTGAAGCAATGCAAGCTGCTGTGGGGCCTTGGGCCTTCTTTTGGATGTTCTGGGTCTCTCTGACCCAGCTGCAGTTTGTTAGGTAATTTTAGATTACAACGGGCCAAGCCATTCATATGCAAAAGCCTCTGCACACAGCTTGGGTGGGGCATGGTCTCAGGGAATCAACAGGGTGGAGCAAACAGCTATGGCTGATCCTCAGTCCTGCCCTAAGAGGCCCCGGGTCTCAGTGTCCCGTGATAATCGCTTCAAGCACCTCTGAGAGAAAGCCGCCCTCGAGTTCCGCCCACTGCCAGACAGTCCAGTTTTTCTCCGTGTGAGTCTGGGTCCCCAGAGACGCACCTGGAACTGGAGTTCAGAGCAGTCGGGAGCTTGAGACTCCCTCCCATTTGAAAAAGACAACCGTGTCCTCAGTTGCCAACCCTTTCCACGTGCGCCTCCGTACCTCTGCACTTTACTTCTGCACCTCCTCTGAGTCTCAGTGTGCTTTTCTCTTTCCTTCTAGTTGTAGAATTTCCACTCAGCCAGCCTTCCTGTGGTTCTGGATGATGTCCATTTTGTCTTTTAGTTATATTTTTGAAGTGGTTGTGGGAGGCAGCAATTTCCAATGTTTACCTATGCCGCCATCTTGGTTTTCCTCTCCACATTTCTTCTTATCACCTGAGGGCCAGCCCACAGAGTCTCTGGCTTATTCTCAGTGCCCAAGCTCTATCTTATTTTGAGGCATCAAGTTTTCTGAAACTAAGGAAATGTAATTTACTATAATTTTATAACTTAATGAACTTATTGCTACTTTTTTAGGTATTATCCTTTTAATCAGTAAACCAAATATTTGTGCAAGTGCACCTGATAAAAAATAAACTGTTATTAATAAACATGTTAATAAATATGTAGGTAAAAAATTATATGAAGATTTACACAAGGAAATCACAAAATTTCCTATTGCATTCATGTCATTTATGTAACATATACCTTTTGAGTCTCTAATATATGCCAGGCATTGTACTTGGCATTGGAGATTGCCAAGTCTAATGAAATGGATGAAGCAGTTATCTCTGCCCTTCTACTCCCCTCCAACGTAAATGATAGCGGGAAGAGTACTATAATTAAATTCATTTATCATAAACAAAATGATGAAAACAGTGAAAATGACAAAGGTGTCATTTATGTGAGCTTACTGCCAGAAAACTGGAAATAAAAACCCAATGGGTCTTCAAGCACCAGTGTTTGTACTCATACAGCAAGGCTTAATAGAATTTTTTAATTTTAGAATAGAAGACATGTCAAATGCAATTTACATTTCTCAGCCAGTAATTATATTTTCTTACAAGTGGCTATTACATTTTTAGAGACAGACACAACAAATAATAAGAGGTTTTATTTGAGGGGAGAAACAAGCATGGTGGGTTGTGGGGTTTTTTTAGATGAAAGGGGTATAATAAATTTATGAGACCTCACATACAGCTATAATATAATAAATTAGAAGGATTAATAGAATTGTGAGCTACAGTAACCTGCACTAGTAGAATGCCTATTTTATGGAGCTCGATAATACAGTTTATCATTGACTCCATGGGAATTCCCACAATATATTAGCTGTGGTGTAACAATAAAGCACACACAGTAAGGGGCATGTCCCTTTTGACACACATTCTCTTCCCACACTTATTTTACCAGGGAAACAACTCTGGTGCAGTTTAATTAAACTGCACTGCAATGAATTAGTCCAGGTCTTAGCCCTCTGACAGAGAGGGGCCTGGCAGTACCACAGGGGTTTGTCCCCTTATGACACCAGAGAGACTTCAGAAAACCCAGCGGGGAAAGTGTAGGGTCCCTCAAATGACAGTATCACTGGGCAAGTCTAGAGCTGTCAATCAGGCCACTTAAGGAAGCATTCATCCCTTTGGAGAAATTTTATATTCCCCCCATTTGTTGACTATCAGTCAGTCTTTTGGGGAACATCTAAATGTCTTAGGAAGGTTATGTTCTATTCCCCTAGTTGGGAACAAGTCCACGATTGCTCATTTTAAAGAAAATTAGCCTTGCTCTTTTAAAGCCCACTGTGTATTCATAATAAATTCATAGCCAGCTTTGGAAAGGCAAGCAGGAAAGTAATAACTGGAAATAAACTTAAGATGATGGTGAGTTCAAATAAGCTCTATTGGAAAAAAAGGTATGAATAAAAACATTGTTGTTCAAAGTAAAAACGCTCCAACTAAACATGATCTAGAAAAATCCAAGATGGAAATGTATTACAGAGGATATGTTATTTCCCCAGAGTTTCTGATCATCAGTAGAGTAAGATTATATTCCCCCAATGACACGAAAAACCTTGCATTATTGATGAATATTCTTAGTTTATCTGAATGCTGTTTATTAATTCATGAGGATGTTTTGGGATTGAAAAATAAAAATTTACAAAACAATTATATTTTTAATAACTGCTTCCAGCTGGATACATTGAATATTTAAGTAAACCAACACACAAAGACCTCAAAAGAATTTATTAGACAATGGCAATTAGATCTCTAATAACTTGGCTCCGCTGGAATTACTGAACTCCATTTAGATGCCAGACATGGCACCTTAGTGATGGGTACACCATGTCGCCACCCTGCCTTTGGCGAGGGACCCTGAGAAATGACAGTCACATTAGGTGTCATGTAAAGCAGCTGACCTCGCACTCTGAGCACTTGATCTTTGCACTGCAAGTGACCATTTGTCATTGTTGCCCAGAGATAGCACTCAGGTGACTCAATGTCACCATTGCCTTGTCAAAGAATAAGATAACTGTGAGTTCTTGCCAAGCCTAGCACAGAAGATGCAACTTTGCTTAGAAAAAAAAGGATGGGCAAATTAAAAGCAAGGAATCGAATATTTTACTCATAAGGAATATGCTTTCTAATCCTTACAAAACTTACCTGGACTTGGACATTTTTTGATCAAACATAAAGAAGATTTATGGTTGCCTAAGTGGGTCACAGAGAATAAAAGTATTTCTACCAGAGCAAACACATCAACATAGGATACCCACAGAGGCTCATTTACAAAAAGTAATACTGCTCTTTCCCTCTCAAGCAAGGATTCGTTTTCTGTAAATTGGGGCTCACAGCATAGAAAAATTCCCACCACCCTATTTTCACGCTTTGGGAATAATATCATCTCCTCTACTTGTGCCCAGGCACCTCAGAAGTTGCGCTACTCAGATAAGAGATGCGCTCCTCACATTTCTAGTCTTTTGGAGTCTTTTTCACCTCAAGTGATTCTGAAATCTCTGTGTTGATTTCAAATAGTGGCTGTTGTGCATCAGCGATCATCACACACAGGCACTGCGCTAAGTGCTTTATATACTTTATGTGTATTTCACTTGAACTCTCACTAGAAGCATGGGAGTTTGGTATTATGACTGTCATTTTATAGATAAATAAACGGAAAGAATTTATGTTATTTGCCCCAAAGCAACAGATAGTAGCTAGCAGAGCTTGGAATCAAATTGAGTGATTTTAATGTTAAAATAGGTGCCATTAAATTCTTATCTACATTAACTCTCAAAATTAAAAGTTTAAAGATTTTTTCCCCTGCTTATAAATATTTCCATACTATATTCTACTTGAAAAAAAAACGAGTCTAATTTTTTTCAGCAAGATTCTTACGAAATTAAGTCATGGCTTATCTTGACCCTTCATACTATGTAGTGACAGAAGCTGAACTACTGTTCCATTGCGGGAACTTTACTATTTAGTTTGAACTATGTTTCCTTAGAAAAGAAGTTGTTCACATCATTGTGCTCTTGCCCCTTCTTCATGTACCTGAGTCTCCACAAGAAGGGAAAAAATGGAAAAACTTCTTTCCATTGGACATGTAACTCTGACACCCAAAATAAAACATTGCCTTAAATGTCAAAGAAGAAACAAGTGAAGCTCAAAGTTAGGATAAGCAACCTTAAGTATTTTCCCCTCCACCACTACCTCCAACATCCCAGTCAACCCTTCATTTGAAAAGTTGGGATTGATTTACACTTGGAATGTATACTTTAATCACTTTTAATTTATTGGAACTAGAATAGCAAGAACAATCTTTTGTGAATTCAGCATCTCAGTTTTAGCATCCATGGCCTTTGTTTTCACAATTTATTTTATATTCTCACATTTTCCCACTTTATAGTACTTATCAAACAAAGTATTAATTATCACCCCTTGAATTTTTATTCTGAAAGGCCAAGCATATCAATGAAAAATAAAATTTTGACAATCTTAATGTTTCCATATATTTAGAACAAATATTTGGCTGACCTTGAACATGGCAGTCTACAAAAAAAATTTTTTAAATAAATTATAATTTTAAAATATGAAAAATATGAAAATGCTAAGTACATACATAATGAAAAGACTTAAATATATAGCTGATGTCTATTGAAAGAAAGAGAAACATTCAGGTGCCAGAGAGAAGGCAGAACTGGCAGCTCACAAGACAAATGGAATGAGTCAGGGAGATGTGGGAGAATTATAGACCCGGGGGCAGAGGCTACGGCTTCCATTTCCATACAGGGATAACAGATGTGGCCTTGAACCCATTCCCTGGGAAGAGGTAGAAATAAAACCTTCCATGAAGTTAGAATCCCAAAAGACCACTTCTTCAGTGTAAGATAAGGATTCCACCAAAAGTTCAAGGGACAAAAAAGGAAATTGTACCTTTCAAGAGCTCTGTAAGACTTAAAAAAATAAAAATTTATTTGTGAAAGTGAATGTTCAGTCTGTGTTATCTTGTGGCATAGGAATCCTTAAACTAAAAAATTAGCATATACACTCATTTTCAACTATTAAATTTAAAACAACCGGTAGAGGAAAATGCAAAGCTACTCTGTATTAGCATTACAGATTTCTAGGTTGACAGTTATTTTCCTTCAGCATTATTCTCTAGCCTGGACAAATAAATACACACAATCATCAAAAAGATGATATTGAGTCCAAAGTACAAATCCAAAAAGGAAATACTCCAACATAAATACAGTAAGCATTACAACAGAGAGATAATCTGAAAGAAACTATAAAATAAGCACATTTTAAATTATTAAGGAGATTTTTAAAAAGAACAAAAACTATAAGGAAAGAGCAAAACATGATAAAAGCTCAAGATATAAAAAATAAATAGGGGGACTGGATGAAAGAAAGTGAAAGGATTAGCCAAGGAACATATATGCATAATCCATAGACTCAGACCACAGTGTGGTGATGGCCAGAGGGAAGGGCGTGTGGGGACTGGGTGGAGGTGGGCAAAGGACAGGGAGTGGGGAGTTGGGTACATAACAATATCAACAATATTATAAATAAAGTTTAAAAAGATAAATAGCTGCAAATGCTTCCAGTCCAAGCTACCTTTGAAATTTATGAATACTCCTCAATCTGAGATGGCTAATTTGCCTATTTGAGTACACATGTGAAACTTTTGGTAATAAAAATAAAATCTTAAGTGGCTGTTTTATTCCATAATGTGTACAAAAATTTTAAAAAGAAAAGGAAACAAATAAAATGATCATCAGAACCATGAAGGAGAATTAAAAACAGTTTTTAGTGACTTTTTTATAATGGCTAAATATTTTTAAATGAAATTGACTTAAATATCCAAATTTAGATTGATAGTTGTGCAAAATATAAATTCAGAATGGAATATTAAGCATATTGAAAAAATGTTAAGGAAAAGGTTTATTTTTATTATTTTTGTTTTTTATTTATTTCAGAGAGGAAGGAAGAGAGAGAAAAAAAAAACATCAATTATGAGAGAGAATTATTGATTGGCTGCCTCCTGCACACCACCTACTGGGGACTGATCCCCCAACCCAGGCATGTGCCCTGACCAGGAATCGAACCAGCAACCTTTGGATGCGCAAGACAATGCCCAATGAACTGAGCCACATAGGCCAGGGCAAGGAAAAGTGTTTAGCAATGACAGGAAATTCATATGATAATTGAAGCAAAAAGACTAAAATATGATGTAACATAGCTATGTTTCTTAAGATGCAGTAACATATTAAATAGTAATATAATACTAACAATTGTTCCTGGAAGCTGCAATCATGGATGTTTGACTGATCAATGGATAAAAGGATTGATATTAGATCTTTATACTTTCAACACTTTCCAAGATGTAAATTACAATAAAATTATTTTAAAATTCTTCTTTAATAAAAATTTCACAAAGCAAGTAAGCCTCTCCTTCTGAACTAGAAGTGGTTCTCAAAACACCCATAAAATTGGGCAACAGAGTAAGGCCTGTTGTTGGTGAGGACCTTTCTGAGAAAGCGTATCTAACATCACACTTACCCATCCTCAGACTAAGAGTAATAGGGAAAGACAGGAGCCCATGATCCCCACCAAAGCAGCTTCCAGTAAATCCTGCAGCAACTCTTCCTCAAACCCCACTCCCCAGCCCCACCCCCACCTCCCAGCTCCTTGTACTCATAATGGAGAATTTGCCAGAATGGAATTTGCCTGTTGCTTCTATGTCATTTACTATTTTGTAACATGGTGAAAAATATACTAAATCATTCCTGCAACATTTGGTTATCATGTATATAAGACTTCTTTAGTAAACAGTATTATTTGATAAGGATCAGGATAAATTATTTATAAATAACAAGACTAAATAACCAAAACAAACCAAATGAAAAGAAGCAAAATTAGAAAGAATAGAAAATTAACAAGTATCAATTTAAGTCATTCCTTGGAGGTGGTGTATTTGAAAAATATTAAGATATCAATGAACCTATATTACTGTTTTTCTCCATAGTTCCATTATTTAGAAGTTGGAGGTCTATAAAATAGCTCAGTATTACTTTTAATGTAATTAAATAAATTTTAATAAATTCAAATAGACTAAAGGGTGTAAAATAAATATATTCTTCTACTCCAACTTGAAGTCTCACTTTTTGTAAAATTAATAATTTGTTGGGTCTCATTATAAAATTTGGGGGCATATACAAGAATACACACACATACACATTTATTTTATGCATGTGAGAAACAAAATGTGCCTGTTATCTACAGTATCTTTTCTCCCTAAAAATATATATTAAGAAATTCTTCATGTTGGCACATAAGACTTCATTCTTTGTAATAGTAAAATGTTATTGCATACATGATTGTACTTAATAATTTCCTATTGATATATATTTAAGTTGCTTCCAGTTCTTACATTGCAATCTACTAAAATGAGCATCCATGTATATATATATTTGCATATTAGCTCAAATAGGATAAATTCTTAGCAATGGAATTGCTGGACCAAAGGCATATGTATTTCAATTTTTGAAAGATATTACCAAATTATTTTAATATAAGTTTATACTAACTGATCCTCCCAAGGACAGTGTATAGCAATAACTCTTTTCCTACAGCTTCACTTAGCAGTATTATTCTATGACTGCAAAACATATACTCTGAAAATAAGTACCATTTCATCCACAGTTAGCCATCATACCAGAAGACTTTGGTCATGTATTCTTCTATGTTATTCTTGCCATTGGAAATGTTTTGTTTAAGTTGCATAGTTGAATTTCTGGTTTGGGCATTAACTGTGGAATCTAATAGTAATGGATTTTGACACCCTCACTATAATGGAGGCAATAACTGTATAATCTAATTTTCCAGAATCTTAGGTATGTTAAAGCTGGCTTAGATTGTACATCTAAAGTGGTCTTTAAAGAAATGTTTTAAAAATAAACATTCATTTTAATAATATTCTTTTATTTCCATTTATATTGTTTTCAAAATAGAATTTTTAAAACTTTAACATTCTTCATGCCCCCCAAATTAACTTTTGAAATATTTATCAAATCTTATACTTACATCTCCCAAAAGTACATTTTTCAAACCTTACTAATGAAAAATTAGCTTCCTAATTATCAACAATATAAAAATAAACAATTTCTTACCTGAAATTCTTGAACTTCTCTAATACCTCCCTTAAAAGTTCTATAAAGTAGGCACTGTGGAAGCATATGGTACACCCAAGAAGGAAATCTTTAAATTTGGGAATAAGCACAAAGTGGTGGCTCTTTTAGAAGAGGATTTTCCCAACTGCAGATCAGCTGTAGGCACACTCTAGTTATAGCCCTCAGAAAAGCTGAGCTGTGATATATTAATTTACACCTACTGTGCATTGAATGAGAAGCCAAAGGCCATGGACTAGGCACATAACTTATTACCCCAACATAAAACAGGTATTACATCTTCTAATAAAAATATTTAAGGTATGATGTCTTGGAATTTGTAATGTGACAGGTAATAAAGAGCCAAGAATTTATGGTATCATCAGCTATCCCACGATGCCAGAATGTCCTTAATAGGAAAATGATCAACTAGAGCTTAAAAATTGAATCAAATAATGCCACAGTTGGTAATTACTAAAATTATGAAGGCCGTAAGTCAATGTTTTCACACCAAATCTATGACATGTAATTGGCATCAACAAATCAGGCTGCACGATGCTTAGTCTTATTCCTAAAAGCAGTATGGAAAAGCAGTGATTCTGAAATAGCAAAGTCCTGTTTCACAGGAGCATAATAGTAAATAATTATAACTTTCTCATTAAAAAATTCCATTTTATTGGGCTACTTTTACATGAGAAAATATACTTAAAAGAAAAATACTATATTACTCAGACACTATTGATGCCACCCCACATTGTTGACTACCCATACATTAGGGCATTGTTTATTGCCTTTTCTCTCTGTGTTTCCTGGGATGGCTTCCCAAATAGGTTAACTGCATCCAAATCCTTGTCTCAGAGCATGCTTTGGGGGTAACCCAAACTAAGAAAACAGTTTAAATGTAAAGAAGTTTACTGTTCTTTTGCTGTTATTGTTGTTAATTCTCACCTGAGGATATATTTTTCCCATTGATTTTTAAAGAGAGTGGAAGGGAAGAGATGAGACAGAGACAGAAAAATATCGATGTGAAAGAGACACATCAATTGGTTGCCTCTCACATGAGCCCTCCCCCCCCACAAGAGGGTGGGAGATCAAGCCTACAAACCAGGTACATGCCCTTGACCAGAATCAAACCCAAGACCCTTCAGTCCTCAGACCGACATTCTAACCACTGAGTCAAACCAGCTATGGCGCTTACTATTCTTTCTCGAAATCAGAAATGTATAGTCGAGGGCTGAGAGGGTAGTCCAGCCATCCTCGACGAGTTTCTTCATCTAATTACAGGATGTCTACGTTGGCTGCTCCACCTCTCACCACGTCCCAGCCTATGGAAAAGGGGAGAAAGCAAAGAGCACACAAGAGCTCCCACCCAATACCCTGTGAATTATGAGGTTTTCTGTTCTAGCTGAAGGGACCAGGCTCTCAAGTGGCCCTATGTGAGCCCTGGGTGCAGTTCCCTCCAACCCTTTAAGCTGGTTCTTTCCCTGACTTCTGGCAATTCCCTCCTGTGCATGTACACAGCTGAGCTCTCTGGGGCAGCCCCCTGCAGATCTCTGGAGATGGGTTCTGACCTTCGTAAAGGCTGAGCCAGCCCGGGTGAAGATAGGGATGCTGTCCCTCTAAAACAGGAGAAGACTTTCATCTGGTAGAGGGGAGAGTGAGTTCATGTGGGTGACTGAGATGTAAAAAGTCCCCCTATTCACGCTCTCATCAGCTGTGTCTGGAAGTCTGGGTCCCAGGCACAGATACAGGTGCCAGGAAGCCTCACAAAAGATGGTAAATTGCACATGGGAGTCACTGCCCCTTGAAGAAGTTCCACAGTGCTCCTCCCCAAATTCTGATGGTGGATTCTTAGACTACAATAGACATTTTTGCAAGAGTTTACAAAAATCTACCTAGAAAATATGGGTGGATAATGAACCTTTAACCAGCTTGAAAAAAGTCCAGAAACTTAGCATAGATAGCATTTTTAATCCCCACTCCCAAAACTTATTTGTAGCCATTGATGTGTTCAGGATATTTTTTTGTTTTTATTTGTTTTTTAGTTGAGAATAGAAAATGTTTGTGATTGGAGCAGGCTCAGAGAACAGATGAGTGAAAAAATTAAATAAGGAACTGCCATTTGACCCAGTGATCCCACTTCTAGGAATATATCCTAAGAAACAAAAAACACCAATCAGAAAGAATGTCTGCACCCCTATGTTCATAGCAGCACAATTTACAATAGCTAAGAATTGAAAACAGCCTAAGTGCCCACCAGTAGATGAGTGGAAAAAAAAGTGGTGTTACATTTCCCCCTTGAAATTCTTTCAAAAATATTAAAAAAAGTCCAAGGAGAGGGGGGTGAAGGGCAGCCTGAGATGCTGAACGGACCTAAATTCACAGGGGCCCTAGAGGGCCCTGGGGAGGGGGGCGGGGGGAGCGGGAACGGGGGGGGGGGGGATCAACATGCTCATCACCTAACAAACTTTTTCTGTGTCTATATTAAAGATTAGATTAAAATACTAAGTGGATTTTCCAATGTTATGGGTACCCTTAACCTTTATAAGTAGATTGTTTTATTAGATATTTT
>NW_005871060.1:13577071-13602398 GCF_000147115.1 Myotis lucifugus
CGAGCTCCGGTCTATGAATGAATTAAACTCGTAAGTCAAGGCCCCCCCGTCCTATAGATTGGGTGGCTAGACAACAAGCACTTATTTCTGCAGTTCTAGAGGCTAGAAGGTCTGAAATCAAAGCACCCAGCATAGTCAGGTTCTGGTGAAGACCCCTCTTCTGGGGTTTGCAGACTTCTTGCTATGTCCTCACATAGTGGAGAGAGAAGCTCTAATCTCCTCTTCTTTAGAAGGACAGTAAATTCCATCACACGGGGCTCCACCCCTCAATACCTCCTATAAACCTAATTACCTCTCCAAGGCGACACTCCCTAATACTATCACCTTGGAGATTAAAGGTTTCAATGTACAAATTTGTAAGGAACAAAACATTCTATCCATAACAGTCAGTTTCTTTATTAAGGCTGAAAGTGTGTGTGTGTATGTGTGTGTGTGTGTGTATGAGTGTGTGTGGTGTGTGTGTGTGTGTGTCCCACATTTTGTTTACTCATCTATCAATGGACTCTTGAGTTGCTTCCATCTCTTGGCTATTGTGAATAGTGCCACTATGAACATGAGTGAGCAAATATCTTTAAGATCCTGCTTTCAATTATTTTGGTTATCTATAATAATAAAAACATAATATGCAAATAGACCGAACGAACGAACAGCAGAACGACCATCTGGATGACCTTCCGGACAACCACGCTATGACATGCACTGATGCCAGGCCAGCCAAGGCAGGTGCGATGTGATTGGTCAGGGGGATCTGCCATCGCCCCACGATCGCCCTGCAGAGGGAGGCCTAGGCACTGGCCAGCAGGGGGATCAATCAGGGGGCTCCGCGATCACCCCAAAGAGGGACGCCCAAGCCATCCTCTGCAGGACCATCACTGGGGGGCTCCATGGTACTGGGAAACCCGGGGAGTGTGGCGGCAGACGCGGGCAGCGGCAGGGCCAAGGCAGGTGCAGGAGGCAGCTGGGGCTGCGAAGGGCCTACCCTTGCACGACTTTCATGCATTGGGCTTCTAATATCCATAAGTGGAACTGCTTATTCATAGAGTAAATCTAGTTCCAATTTAGGTCTCAAGTTTAGGTCTTTGATTCATTTGAGTCAATTTTTGTTATATGGTGTTAGATTAAAATCCAATTCAATTGTTTATATGTAGACTAGAGGCCCAGTGCATGAGATTTGTGCACTGGGGAGGGGTCCCTCAGCCCGGCCTGTGCCCTCTCACAGTCTGAGACCCCTCGGGGAATGTCCACCTGCCAGCTTAGGCCCGATCCCCCCAGGGGGCATCGGGCCTAAGCCTGCAGTCAGACATCCCTCTCGCAGTCCAGGGCTCTCGCAGTCCTGGACCCATCGCTCCTTACCGCCCACCTGCAGCAGAGGCAGGAGAGACTCCCATCACTGCCACTGTGCTCGCCAGCTATGCGCCTGATTTCTGGCTGAGCAGCACTCCCTCTGTAGGAGCACACTGACTACAGTGAGTGTCTGCCCCTGGTGGTCAGGGCACATCATAGCAACTGGTCGGTCCACCGTTCGGTTGATTTGCATATTATGCTTTTATTATATAGGATATCCAGTTTTCCTAACACCATTTGTTAAAGAGACTGACCTTCCCCTTTTGAATGATCTTGGCATGCCTGTAGAAAATCATTTGACCATATATGTGAGTTTATTTTTGGATTGCCTAATCTGTTTTATTGGTATGTACATCTGTCTTTATGCCAATACTACACTGTTTTGATTATTATAGTAAATTTCAAAATTAGGAAGTATAAGACCTCCAACTTTGTTTTTCTTTTTCAATACTTATTTGGCTATTCAGATGACATACAAATTTTAACACATTTTAAAAAATAAATCTAAAATTAAAAGTAGCAAAAATGTCATGGATATTTTTCTGTCAACAAATATAGGTATTGCTATGTATTTAATGACTACAAAATACAATACTGCAGGGGTCCTCAAACTTTTTAAACAGGGGGCCAGTTCACTGTCCCTCAGACCGTTGGAGGGCCGGACTATAGTTTAAAAAAAAAAACTATGAACAAATTCAGCAACAGGCAGCGGCGGCAAAACACCCGGCGGGCCGGATAAATGTTTTCGGCGGGCCGCATGTGGCCCGCAGGCCGTAGTTTGAGGACCCCTGCAATACTGTATAGTTGCACTACAATTTCTTTACATAATTGCTTGTTAATGGACATTGGGTTTTTGCCAATGGTATGCTCTCCAAACTGTTTCAGTGAACATCCTTATGCAGATATCTTTTCTAATAAGGGCAATTACCTTTTTAGAAGTTAGCACTTAGAGATAACTTTATTTTTTACTTTCCTTTTTTTAACTTAAGGGAAATTTTAGTTTTCTTTTTAGAGCAATCTAGTTTGGGGGGGGTACATATTTAATACTTTCAACAGTAAAGATTTAAAAAATAAGAATAAAATAAAGCAACCTGGTTTTAAAATGAGTTGACATTAGAAAAAGAGAAAGAATATGGTACCTTTTAACATAGTCAGGCAGACAGCTAAATTAAAAGATAACGCTCATTTTAAATGTTGATTTATACTAAACTGTACTATAGGTTGGTATTATAAATTTACATCCTATCAACAATGCATAAGAAAGTTTGCCCTTCTCTTCTTAATGTACAGTTCTATCATTTCATCCTTGCTAATTTGATGGGCTAAATTAATTTTTTTCAATTACAGTTTACATTCAATATTAGTTTGTGTCAGTTTCAGGTGTACAGCCTACTGGTTAGACAATCACATACTTTACAGAGTACTCACCTGGCACCATATATAGTTGTTATAATAATATTGAATATATTTCCAATGATGTGTTTTACATCCCAGGGACTATTTTGTAATTACCAATCAGTTGATGGGCTAAAGTTTGATATCTCCTTGTTGCTTTACTGCATTCATTTGTAATCACCTAAACCTTACAATTCAGTGTTGTTTCCTCAGATTATCATGTAAATTTACAAAACTTTAACTTTTCCCATTGTCTTTAGTAGAAATGTTCCTTAGTTACAAGCCATAGAAACTGACTATGACTAACTTGTGTAGAAGAAAATGTATCTTTAGTAGAAGATATTTGACAGAGGTTAAAGAATCAGATTTTTAAAATAGGAGATAGGGACTTCTGAGGGTGAGGTAAAAACATCCACATCATCTGTTGATGGGCACTTAGGCTGTTTCCAAATCTTAGCTATGGTAAATTGTGAACAAAATCTTACCATAGCTAAGATTTGGAAACAGCCTAAGTGCCCATCAACAGATGAATGGATTAGAAAACTGTGGTACATCTACACAATGGAATACTATGCTCTTGTAAAAAAGAAGGAATTCTTACCATTTGCCACAGCATGGATGGAACTGGAGAGCATTATGCTAAGTGAAATAAGCCAGTCAATGAAAGAAAAATACCACATGATCTCACTCATTTATGGATAATAAAGACCATTTTAAACTGATGAACAAAAATAGATACAGAGGCAGAGCAGCATAGAACAGACTGTCAAACTACAGCGAGAAGGCCGGGGAGGGTTGGGAGGGGGGTAAGAGATCAACTGAAGGACTTGTATGCATGCATATAAGCATAACCAATGGATACAGGACACTGGGTGGTAGGGGAGGGCAGGGGGAAGGTCAAGGGGGAAAAAAAAAAGGAGACATACTGTATGAGCTCTTTGTAATACTTTAAACAATAAAACAAAATTTTAAAAAAAATCCACATCAGTGGTTCCTAAACAAGAAAGATTTTATTTGGTGAGCAAATTGCCACAGAAGCAATAAATAACCTTCTGCTACCTTCTGTGTCTTTCATTCAATATTCCAAAATGCTGAGAGAGAGAAGTATCTGATTGGCCAGGTTTTAAAGCACATGCCTGCCCCTGGCTGCATCCCTTCAGTTTCCAGAGTGGGAAGTGAGTTCTGCCTCACATCAAGCAGATATCTCCAACTGTGAGGATTCTCCAACAAGGAGATGAGAGTGAAAGACAGACTGAGATGCTGAACTGACCTAAATTCACATGGGCACTAGATGGGCCAGGGAAGGGGGGGGGAGGGGGGGGGAATCAACATGCTCATCACCTAACAAACTTTTTCTGTGTCTATATTAAAGATTAGATTAAAATACTAAGTGGATTTTCCAATGTTATGGGTACCCTTAACCTTTATAAGTAGATTGTTTTATTAGATATTTTGGACATATGATATCTTCAGCAAAAGCTAGTATGCAAATAAACACATGAGTTTATATTTCTAATATATAAATTTCTATTTGGTATTGAAACTTAAAAGTCAGGGGTGTCTTTCTTAGAGTGGACACTATAGACTACTTTTTCTTCTGTTCTCCATATCCTACAGTAAATCTAAGTTAGATGATTTAAATTGTATTGGGGATCAGCCTGCCATGTAGTGGATCGCAGCCTATCTTCGTCTTCCTTCCCAGCAAATTTTCCTACCACTATTAGTTTCTGAAATGTTTTGACAGTTTTAAGTTCTGAAAATATACCTGCCTACACCTATATCAAGTGTTGATATGGTGAAATTCTAAGAATTTTTCTAATTTAACTCACAATGTTCATCATAAAAATACTTGGTTACTAAGAGAGTTGATGTTTGTGTATCAGTAAACATATTTTTAGATGCCCAATGATTAAAGCTAAAATAAAGCAAAGTAGAAAGTAGAAAATGTTAACTAAATGCTATACAAGAGACATCTACATGTGATACTGTTCAATAACACTAAGGCAATACCTAGAAGCCATCTATTAACTACAAAAAAATATTTATTTTATTATTTTCAATTTCACACTTAGAAAGAGCATCCCTTCATAAATACTTGCATTAAATTTGATAAAACTGGTATAAGTACATTATTAAGCTAAATTATTTGATGGTTAAAATAAATAACCAACAATTCACAAAATAAAAATATTAATTAAAAAACTAAATAATGTTTTACTTCATCAGTAATCAATAAAATATAAAGTATTTTTCACTCTACTGGTCATAGAATTTTTAATTTTTAATAGGTAATTCAAAATCGGTGAATATGTACCTATTGTTCACAACTAAAAAAGTATAATTTCAATGTGAATCTCCCCAATATAACCTATTTTGTATTCTTGCCAAAAATGATTAACTAATCTAATCATGAGAAAATAATCAGAAAAATCTGTATTGTGCAACATTCTACAAGACAATTGGTCTAGACTTTGCAAAAATATAAAGGTCATGATAAAACAGTGGGAATATGATTACTTAAGTAGTCTTGTTTAATCTAATGACAAGTATATACATGTGATTGGAACTGGATTGAAAGGGAGGGTAAGAAGGGAGGAAGGATTATAACTATACAAAGGGTATTTTGGGGACAGTTGAGGAAATCTGAATATGGACTACATTTTATAAACTAGTATTATATTAATTTTAAATTCTTGGGGAAAAGTAATATTGAGCTTTTGTAGGAGAATGTCTTTGCATTTGGGAGACACATACTAAGATATTTAAGAATAAAATATCATGATATCTGCAACTCACTTCCAAAGGGTTCAACAACAACAACTACAAGAGATTCCAATACAAGGCATTCATCACAATATAATTTATATGGTGAAATAATGATTACAGTTCAAATGTCCACAGTTGAAGTCTTTATATAACAGTAATGAGGCTTTGCTTTGGTTATTTTTCTATTTTTCCTCAAGAAACATATATTACTTAAGGGGAGCCTTTCTAGAAGGTTGCTTTTTCAAAATAAAATAATTATTAATGTGATTTCTTTATATAAGAAGTACCAATGAATCACCAAACCTAATGCAAAGACCAGTAAATTTCCAAAGTAGCATTTCAGTTTCTCATGGATAACTCCTTCAGATTCAGGAATTTCGTGCAAACAAGCCCATTGGCAAAAATTAAATAAACAAACCCATGACTTCTTCAAACCTTGGTTGCTATAGTCAAAACAAGGACTGAGTAGGAAAGACAGAAAGGAGAGAATGAAGAGCTGGGTAAATACTGTGTAGATTAAGAAGACTGAAATAATAGACTTCCTGACACATTCAGATTTTCTGGAATAGGTCACACAAAGCGATTATGAGCTAACACTTTACTAACAAAATGCAAGAAATATTCAAAAACAGTAATCATGTGAAAGAAAAAATAAAGTGCTGAGGCATAAAAAGTCATAAAGATAAACTTTTCCTACTACTTTTTTTTCTAGGGTCAGTCCCAGCACCTACATAAAACTCTCTCTGGATTCCTTTCCATTGTGTACTGAACAATGGTGTCGTGTCATCTTTGGCACATGTGCATAGGTTAGTGATTGTTCCATCTCCCTGTTGCCAAACAATAAAAAGGGTAGAGAGAGTTGAGTTGCAGTGTCTTGGGTCTACAAGTGGGACCATTTGGAAAGGCAGTTTTCCTGTGGAACCTGTCTTCTCTGACTGAAACCTATTCAATAAGACTGCTCATTCCTGACCTCTGCCCCGCTGACACTGATCTGTCCTAAAGAGGATGCCAATATATTGTCTGTCAAATGTATATTAGAAAGCCATGGCATAAGGTCCCTATTTCTACATGGCACACAATGCTTTATGTCAAAGTTTGATAAACATGAAATCACATTTTCAAAGGTTAAAAAAACAAGTGTCAGTCAGTCAAAAATAGCTGACCACTCTGAGTGTCTCTCTGCTTGACCTTGAACTCTTCCATGACTCTGAGGTCAACGATATGTCATAGGAAGAATTTCTTATAGAGTTATGATAAGCTCACTTCTTTGACTCTGATCTTGACATTAGAAATAATTTTAAGTTGTCTATCTTCAAACACCTACCTAGTGAATGAAAACATCAAGCTGTAAAGGAATCAATCTTCTTTTCAATTGTGCAAAGAACTAACAATTTTCATGCAATGAAATTGATGTTACTAGGAATTATATATGCATATCTATGAGACAAAGGACCCTAAGATTTCAATAGAATCTAAGACTCAATAAAAGAGACAAAAAGGTAGAAGAAAAACAAAAAATTTTTAGTATTTACCACAGACTCCATTTCCACCTCTATTTTATTTTATATACAATAGAAGAAAGTTAGCAGGTAGAATTTTATACTAGCATCTTCAAAGGTCTGAAAGAATTGTTTAACTTCACTTTTTATTTTATTATGGCTATGGTATACCTTTGAAATATTGTTAGTAATTTATACTATGCCATAAAGTATATTAATTAATGCTATCCAAGGGTAGTCAGGAACTTTTTAATATCACATATTAAGGAATTAAATATTACCCAAGACAGGGGTCCTCTAGATAGTAGAAAGTGTCATGTACTCAATTACTCTCAAAGTGCAGTGTTTTCTGAGAAATAATGTTTTTTGGGGGTCATTTTCATTATTTTGTTTGGTTGGTTTTGCCTACCTGAAAAAAAAGAAAGAATTTTTGTTTCCCTTTCTTCAGTTTCTCCAATGTCAAAATTATAAGCAAACAGAGAGATTGTAATGAATGGCAAAGATCTATTTCAGACACTCACAGATTATAATGAACATCCTTATGTGTGTGTGATTTTTTTCATCCTTTAAACGTTAAAAATTAGTTTACCATCCTCCCAGGGATGCACAATGGGCATAAAATATATCTTATAATTTCTCATCTATGATTTAAAAGAAAGTGATATACACTTGAGTGCTCTGCAAAGGTACAAGGGCATAAGTATAGGCTGCTGTCTTTAAATATTTGCTAAGCTATGTGTTTCCAGCCATGTGATACTCTCTACTGTGTGTTTTATATATATATATCACATGGAGTGTGACTGAAAATTTAGGAAGCTAGCCAGCTTTATTATTATTTAGCAAACACAATTCTTCCATCCATTTGAGTTTCCAACTCAGAAAACCAAGTTCATTACACTTTCGTGTCTATGTACATTTCCTTACTGCCAATTGTTAAGACTTGAGTAGAGACAGTCGCTGAGGGGAAGACAGCCCTTAAACCCTATACTTAGTAACTTTAGACTCACAGCTACTTGCAGGAGAAATACATGACAGATCTATTGTTCTGTATTAGCAGGACATTGTCCCAGTATATGAACACATGCAAACTACTCAGGAAGGCCTTTGAATATTTAAGGCAAGACACTAGTGGCTCATCCCAGTGGGAACCACAGAAGAGGGGAACCTGATTAAATTTAATGTCGTTGTCACTTTTTTTCATTGCGAAGAATTATATAGGTAGCCATAGCTACCACGCTGTTCAGACAGCATGACCACAATATTCCCCCTCAGAGGTTGGCGTCAAGGACTGAATTATTCACTCAAAGAATGTGATTCACTGCTGGATGTGGTTCTTACGAGATTAAAAGAGTCATCAGTATATAAAATATACATACATAGAGTAAAACAATACTATGGCAATCTTTTGATCACTGATAGGGCTTTGAAAGAATAATATGTTTTTAAAAACTGCAAATATTTATATTTTGAATATAATTTGGACTGAGCGCAGGTCTCTCTCTTTGAAAATCAATATATAGTTTAAAATTTTTAATGTAAATTATAGGAGGAGTTTAGAGCAAAATTCTTTTCTTATTCCCATTCCTTTTAAAAAGTAAGCCATTTACTCAATATTTAATTATGCTCTTCTGTGCAATGCAGCATCTCTGGGTAAAACCTGATAATTCATAAAAAGACTGCTTGTTGAGCAAACTCAAATAAGCATTATAATATCCTAGCAATGTTTACCAATTACAATGTCCTTTATTAAAATGTGCTATCTCTTAAGTCTCTAAATTTACAATTTTCTTTGTCTTGGGTAAATTTTTTCAAGTGTCCAGTCATTTAAACACATACTTCACCTAATTAAGTCAAATAAGTATGTTTTTTAAGTAAAATCATTGACAATTAAAACTTCAATTTTCACATCATCTAATCAAATAATATTGCAGAAGAAAACATTATTTAGCCACCTATGTTAAATTGCTTAGACTTCTTTTTTTTACTACAATGAAACCCTGCTCTTTTAAAGGCACTATAGCCCTCTCTGGTTTGGCTCAGTGGATAGAGTGTGGGCCCTCAGGCTGAAGGGTCCCGGGCTTGATTCTGGCCAAGGGCACATATCTTGGTTGCAGGGTTCATCCCCAGCCCTGGCTGGGGTGCATGCGGAAGACAACCAATTGATGTGTCTCCCATCAATGTTTCTCTCTCTCTGCCTCTCCCCTTCCCTTCCACTCTCTCTAAATATCAATGGAAAAATATCCTCTAGTGAAGATTACCAAAATATAAAATAAAATAAAAAGCAATATAAAACTAAAGGTTATCTGCTGCAGAAGGTACGTCACCAAAGAAGTAATTGCTGGCTTTTGATAATCTCAGGGGGGCTAGTAACAAGCTTTCCTCTTGCACGTCAGCTCACCAGTTGAAACGCAGTCCGTGTGGGCCTGACTGAAAGCCACGCCACCTGAGTGTCGCTCACTGGAGTTTATAATATGAACTGGAGGCAAACTCAGTCTGATTTATGGGGGACACAAGTCGACAACCCAGCACCCACTATCATAATTGGATCCCTCGTTTGAAGTCTCTGGAGACTGAATGGGCAATGGAGTTTGAACTTATTCTGGTCTCACCCGGGAAAGATGAAGGCTCCCTGGTGGGGCTGCTTGGAGAAGCCAGTAATGCTGCTGTTGTGCTTTGGGCCTGTCCTCTTAGCTTATGCACCTTTGAAACACCAAGTAATTCATTTTGCATATATAAGGTTTAAGTAATGTTCTTTTGTGACTGCCTCCAAAATAAATATGCAAATGATCTTTGCTTTAATCTACATGGTAACAATTTTGTTAGAGAATATTTATAATATTACAAATAACAATTTACACTCTAAATAAAACCTAATTACATTTTATTTACTGAGATAAAAATCAAATCTAGAATTTTCCTAAATACAGTCATGCTACAGTATGCAAATAGGCTAATATCAAATTCAGAAATCATAATTCTTTTTTATTTTAAAAAATCTCTATGAAGATTCTGTGTGTTGATTATTTAAATTAGATGGCTACAGAGATATCACTTAATTGAAAGTTGAGTTGATTACCACGGAATTTCTGCGAAGACAAGTGCAAACAGAAAAACTTTGGAGATGCAGCTTTGCCCTTGAAATACCAATGTGTATTTTCCTCGGTGAAATGTTAAACAGTGTGCCTTCAACAATAAACTGACAATGCCTTTCCTGAGGCTTGTGGTGTGGTCACGGTGTTGATCTTGTCTTTTCTTCTGAATGTGCTCCCATACCAGAGACATTACAATAGTCATTCACAAAAACTACAGTACGGAGAAGTTAGGATGCTTCTTCTCTAATGTTTCTTTCTTCCATCTGCAGCTGGGGGCTTACAGCTGGTGTTTGGTTTTTTTGGTTACCTGAAAGGATTTCCGCTTCTGAACTGTACCAGCTTGACATTCATTGTGATGATAGGATCAGTCAGAATATTTTAGTATTCTTTGGCTTCTGAGTTGCCTTTCACCGTTTAAACAGTTGTAAAGCAAGTTTTGCTAATGCTGAATATTTTCTTATTTCGTGATCTCAGTTATGTTCCTTTATGATTATCTGCAACTCCCATATAATAAAATGACTAATAGTTGCAAATAAAAGTGATTGAGAAATGTTTTCTTTTAATCCTTACCCCAGGATATGTTTTATTGATTTTTACAGGAAAAGAGAGGAAAGGAGAGAAACATCAATGTGAGAAATAAAATTGATTAGTTGCCTCTAGTACACAGCCACATGAGGAATCAAACCCAAAACCTAGGTAGGTGCCCTGGCTGGGAATGGAACCCACGATCCATGTACAGGGACATGTTCCAACCAACTGAGCATCCTGGCGAGAGTAAGAAAGTTTTTATTTATTATTTTTTAATATGTTTTATATTGAATTTATTTCTCTTTTATATATATACCTTTTTATTTCAAAGAGGAAGGAAAAGGAAGAGTCCCCTGAGTTTAAGAGAGAATCATTGATCAGCTGCCTCCTGCACACCTCCCCCACTTCCTGGGGATGGAGCCCACAAAACTATGACCTCCTGATTCATAGGTCAGCGTCAACCACTGAGCCCACTGGTCAGATGAGTAAGTTTTTTGTTTTTTTTTTAATATATTTTATTGATTTTTCACAGAGAGGAAAGGAGAAGGATAGAGAGTTAGAAACATCAATGAGAGAGAAACATCAATCAGCTGCCTCCTGCACACCTCCTACTGGGGATGTGCCCACAACCAAGGTACATGCCCTTGACCGGAATCGAACCTGGGACCCTTCAGTCCACAGGCCGACGCACTATCCACTGAGCCAAACCGGTTAGGGCAAGACGAGTAAGTTTTTAAGTAATGTCTATGTGTAAAGGTTTTTTCTCTTCAAATGTCTATCATCAGAAAAGAACTTCTTTTTTTTTTTTTTTTTTTTCCTTTTCTTTTTTTATATATTTTATTGATTTCCCACAGAGAGGAAGGGAGAGAGACAGAGAGTCAGAAACATCGATGAGAGAGAGAGACATCGATCAGCTGCCTCCCGCACATCCCCCACTGGGGATGTGCCCGCAACCCAGGCACATGCCCTTGACCGGAATCGAACCCGGGACCCCCCAGTCCACAGGCCGACGCTCCATCCACTGAGCCAAACCGGTCCTGGCCAGAAAAGAACTTCTTAAAAATCAAATTACTTAACCAGTTTCTAATATGACATCTGTAAATATTTATGGCATTTACAGAAATAAGGAAAAATGAAGCATAAAGTAAGTAAAATTAGGTTGTCTGCTTCTTAATCTAGATTCGATCTAGGACCAGCTATGGAAGACTCAATCCAAGGTCACCACCAGGATTGTCCAAAACCAAATATTGAAACACCACAAACTTGAGTGTTTTAATGACTGTACTTTACATATTTATAATAACAACAGCTACCATTTATGATGTCCTTATTATGTACCAGGCACTGTACATAGTAATTCACATCACAATATTAAATTAATTCTCACATTATCAAAGCTTTGAGGTAGATACAAATATGCCCATTTCACAAATGAGGAAACTAGTGATTAGATAGGCTACATACACTGCCCAAGGTACATAATGATCTAGGACAGTGATGGCGAACCTATGACACGCCTGTCAGAGGTGACACGCGAACTCATTTATTTGGTTGATTTTTCTTTGTTAATGGCATTTAAATATATAAAATAAATATCAAAAATATAAATCTTTGTTTTACTATGGTTGCAAATATCAAAAAATTTCTATATGTGACACAGCACCAGAGTTAAGTTAGGGTTTTTCAAAATGCTGACACGCCGAGCTCAAACGGTTCGCCATCACTGATCTAGGAGAACTTGAATTCACATGTTCCTGACTTCAAAACCTTTGCTCTTAAATGCTGCATTATACAGTCTCCCCATCCTATATAATAAAGAGCTAATATGAAAATGGTCATCACGCCCTCACGCCATCACGCCCTCACGTAACAGCTCAGACACTCAACACTGGGGAAAGAGGAATGGGGACCAGCCAAGCACAAATGAGCTTGTGAGAGAGGAATGGGGACAAGCCAGGCTGCGGCCCAGGAGAGGGACAAGCTGCACGCCCCGAGGTCCGAGGCACCAGCAGCTGGGGCTGTGGCCCAGGAGAGGGACAAGCCGCCCGCTCCATGGTCCTAGGCACCAGCAGCTAGGGCCGTGGCCCGAGACAGGGACAGGCCACCCATCCCATGGTCCCCGGCACCAGCAGCTGTGCCTGCATCCTGGGAGAGGGAAAAGCCGCCCACCCCACAGTCCTGGACACCTGTGGCTGCAGCCCGGGCACAGCCACCTGCCCACGGTTCCCTGTGGCTGTGGCTGACATGGGTGAAGCCAGCCTGGGTCCTGGGTGCCTGCAGCCAGCCAGAGGGAGGGAAGCCCGGGTTCCGGGTGCCTGCAACCTGCCGGAGGAGGGAATCCTGAGTCCTGGGTGCAGGCCAAGGCAGAGGCAGTTAGGGATGATCAGGCAGGCAGGCAGAGGTGGTTAGGGGCAATCAGGCAGGCAGAGGTGGTTAGGGGCAATCAGGCAGGCAGGCAGAGGTGATTAGGGGCAATCAAGCAGGCAGGCAGGTAAGCGGTTAGGAGTCAGCAGTCCCAGATTGCGAGAAGCAGTCAGACATCCCCCAAGGGGTCCGGGATTGGAGAGGGTGCAGGCCAGGCTGAGGGGACCCCCCCTCCTGCACAAATTTTGTGCACTGGGCCTCTAGTATTTATATAAACAATTGGATATTCATTAATTGTGGATATTTTGACAAACTATTACTCAAGTATTATTCCTTGGGAGATATCCCCTAATATTTCTTAACATTGTCTTTGATTTGTTTTTGTTGACAAACTTAAGACTTACCAGATAGGTGACCTTGTGTATGTCATTTTATCTCTCTGAATCTCAACTCTATGAGCTCAAAAATTAGTTAAATAAGTCCAGCCAGGCCCTAGCTCAGTGATGGCGAACCTTTTGAGCTCGGCATGTCAGCATTTGGAAAAACCCTAACTTAACTCTGGTGTCATGTCACATATAGAAATTTTTTGATATTTGCAACCATAGTAAAACAAAGAATTATATTTTTGATATTTATTTTATATATTTAAATGCCATTTAACAAAGAAAAATCAATCAAATAAATGAGTTCGAGTGTCACCTCTGACACGCGTATCATAGGTTCGCCATCACTGCCCTAGCTGGTTTGGCTCAGTGGATAAAATGTCAGCCTACGGACTGAAGGGTCTTGGGTTTGATTCCGGTCAAGGGCACATGCCTGGGTTGCAGGCTCGATCCCCAGTGTGGTGCGTGCAGGAGGCAGCTGATCAATGAGTTTCTCACATCATTGATGTTTTTATCTCTCCCTCTCCCTTCCTCTCTGAAATCAATAAAAATATATTTTTAAAAAATGAGTCCAGCCAGTGTGGCTCAATGGTTGAGCATTGACCTATGAACCAGGAGGTCACGGTTCGATTCCCGATCAGGGCACATGCCTAGGTTGTGGGCTTGATCTCCAGTGTGGGGCAAGAGGCATCCAATCAATGATTCTTTCTCATCATTAATGTTTCAATCTCTCTCTCCCTTTCCCTTACTCTTTGAAATCAATATATATATATATGTGTATATATATATATATATATATATATATATATATATATATTTTATTTAAAAAGCAGCCCTATCTGGTTTTTCTCAGTGGATAGTTCATGGGCCCACAGACTGAAGGGTCTTGGGTTCAATTCCAGTCACGGGTGCTTACCTGGGTTGCAGGCTCCATCCCCAGCCCCATCAGGGCTCATGCAGGAGGCAACAAATTGATGTGTCTCTCTGACATAGATGTTTCTCTCTCTCTCTCTCTCTCTCTCTCTCTCTCTCTCTCTCTCTCCTTTCCTCTCTCTCTAAAAAAATCCATAAAAACATTTTAAAAATAATAATTATAAAATAAAAATAAACAGAGATCATGAGGAGAAATATTTTCATTTTCTGTGTAATATAAATTTCTTTTGCTTAGTTTACATGTATGTATTACTTTTATAATCTCTAATATTTTTCATAAAATTTACTTTTAGTGTGAATTCCTATAACTATATAAATGTTAGTATCTATAATATGCACAAAAGATACTGCTGTCATATAAAAAAATTTCAATGTAAGTTTGGAGGATAAAGAAGAAGAATATTAAAAATAGGGGCAGTGCCCTCGGCAATCCCCAATCTGTCTCTTGCTTCAACAGTTTTTGGACGGAACAGACTCAGGTCCCGGCCACCCTCCTGCATCTCATCCAGTCACCACCTTCAAACCACCTGCAGGACCAGCCAACACACCGGGTTTTTTTTTTCTACCTTAACTTTCTTATTGCCAAGCAACAATGAGTCCCAACTTCATCAGAATTATCCCACCGAGGTGGAGGCTGCGGTCAACCGGGCATCTGCGGGCTCCACACCTACCTCTCGCTGGGCTTCTTTTTTGACCCTGACGATGTGGCTCTCGAGGGCGTGGGCCATTTCTTCCGCGAGCTGGGGGAGAAGAAGCCGAGGGCACTGAGCGTCTGGTAAAGTTGAAAACAAGCGCGGTGGCCGCATTCTCTTCCAGGACGTGCTGAAGCTTCCCCAGATGAGTGGGCAAAACTCAGGACGCTGTGGAAGCCACCCTGGCCGTGGAGAGGAACATAACCAGGCCCTTTTGGAGCTGCAGGCCCTGGGTTCTACCCAGGCAGACCCTCATCTCTGTGACTTCCTGAAGAACCACTTCCGGAGTGAGGAGGTGAAACTCATCAAGAAGATGAGCGACCACCTGATTAACATCCGCAGGCTGGCCGGCCCCCAGGCTGGGCTGGGCAAGTATCTCTTCGAAAGGCTCACCCTCAAGCCGACTAGGAGCCTTTGAAGCCCAGAGGCCTTTGAGAGGCCCCTCCTCATTCCCCTGGTGTCTGGCTTTTACTTGAGCCTCTCCCCAAAACTACTAGCTATTCTTTTAATCACCCTGAAGCCCTCTCCCATGCATTGGACCAAATGAAACAATAAAGCTTTTTCCAGCAAAAAATAATAATAGTAATAATAATAGGGCCATGAGCCCTAGCCAGTAACTCTCAGTGGATAAAGTATCAACCTACGGACCAAAGGGTCCTGGGTTCGATTCCGGTCAGAGCTCCTACAGGAGGCAACCAATTGATGTGTTTCTCTCACATCGATGTTTCTCTCTGTCTTTCCCTCTCTCTTCCACTCTCCCTAAAAAAAATTAATGGAAAAATATCCTCGGGTGAGGATTAACAACAACAAAAAATAGGGCCATGAAAGGACTTGTATGCACCTAACATGAATGCACTTTCAAGACTCCTGTTTTTATGGCCAAGGTGAAGAAGCCTCTGTGGAAGTTGAGCCTGGTCAGGTCTGCTCAATGCTAATACCTCCTGCAGGGTGAACCTGAACATGGGCATGGAATCAGAATATAGGAAGAAAGAGGATCAGTCAAATTTTAAACTTAAGGGCTGAGCTACTAAATACTTTTCTGTTTTTCCAACACTTTTGTAGGAAGATTATATAAAGTCTCCTGAGCCCAGGCATTGCGGCTCAATGGTTGAGCACTGACCTATGAACCAGGAGGTCATAGTTCAATTCCCAATCAGGGCACATGCCCAGGTTGCAGGCTCAAGCCCCAGTAAGGGGCATGAGGAGGCAGACAATTGATGATTCTCTCTCATTGTTGATGTTTCCCTCTCTCTCTCTCCCTCTCCCTTCCTTTCTAAAGTCAATAAAAATATATATTTTTTTAAAAACCAATCACAGACCTCACCCCTTTGTTGGAATTTCTGTCTTGCAATTTAATAAAGTGTAAACATTTTTAAAACAAAATAAAATAAAGTCTCTTTGTTTATCCTACTAACTGGTAGGGGATGACAAAGGGTGTGAGTAAAGAGAGAAGGTAACCCAAAAAGGTATCTGAGCATCCAAAATTTAGGACTTTCTTATCTCCAAGAGAGAGGATAAAGGCCCTTATGAGCTTCTAAGTTCTTCCTGTTGTACTCAAAGGCCTGAAAGTGGATGTGCACATGTAGTAGGTAGTTAATAGGTATTTCTTCTAACAATTGTAATTATTCAAATTATTACTAAGAAATTCCTTCTATAATGTACACTTATATTAATAGAAAAACATTAATACTAACATATTCCAACTTGAATGCTTGTTTAGATATTCTATTAATACTTCTGTATTGTTTGAGAATTTGAACAATGAACATATTCTGCTATTAGAGTTTAAAATGCTTAAGATCTTAACAAAAAGAGTAAAAAATGAAAAAATAATAATAAAAAAATAAGATGTTTAAGATCTTGTTGCTTGCCTAAGAAGAGCACTCTACCCCCAAGACACACCAGGCTACCCTGACACACACACCTTTGATTTAATTTTTAGCAGGATCCAGATCTATATACTAGTACATTTCACTCGTCGCCAACATGCATTAGTTTAGCTTAGCTCTAATTGTATTCACCTAAAAATAAAAAAGCATTTCAAAATGAGAGACAATAAGCATCTATTTGAAATCAATAAGAATAGCTACTAGCTATACATTGATTTAGGCAGAAACCCAAATAATGCTCCAATTAGGAGACAAAAGCAATGGGTATTTATGAGAAAGGGAAGGAATTACATCAATAGAAGGAAGACATTGCCCAGCCAGCGAGTCTCAGTGGTTGCGCATCGACCTATAAACCAGGAGGTTTGATTCCTGGTCAGGGCACATGCCCGGTTGCAGGCTCAATCCCCATTGGGGGGCGTGCCCTCACTGGAGATGGAACCTGCCACCTTTCGGTGCATGGGATGACATTCCAACCAACTGAGCTATACCAACTAGTAACTCTGTTTACTAGTATTTCTATTTTTATATTTTTGACAATTGGAAAAGGAATTCTCCAAGCACTTTATTTATACTTTCCACGGCACTTAAAATGATGTAAACGATAGTCTTGATGCTCAATTATGTTCATTGTCTGACAATTTCTTTCTATGTGATTTCTGACACAGACACAATTTTCTTGAAAAATCCAAGGGTTAATGGTAGTTTGTCATTAAAGCAGACTCTGTTTATCTTAGAATTCAATGGAAATAAATTACAGTATATTTGCCATAGTAGCATCATTCAAATGTGGGGGGAAATTATTCTTGAGGACTTAGTTTCTAGGTGTCCTTCACCTATAAATAACACTTTGGGCTTTCAGTGCATACTCTTAAAAGACAATCATAAAGAAACTAGAATGAACAGCAATCTATTCTTACAGTAGCTTTTAGCAAGTGTCAAACATTGTTATCTTGCTTTGTTTACATGAACCCTTTTTACAAAAGCACATTTTGATTCATCAGTTTTCTCTAGTTTCCTTTGGAAAGTTATCACAAATCACATATGTTTCTCAGTGAATGGAATCTTTAAAATAGAGACTATGACCCAGCTGGTGTTACTCAGTAGTTGAGCATCAACCTATGAACCAGGAGGTCACAGTTCAATTCCTGGTCAGGGCACATGCCCGGGTTGCAGGCTGGATCCCCAGTGTGGGGCATGCAAAAGGCAGCCAATCAATGATTCTCTCTAGTCATTGATGTTTCTCTCTCTCTCTCTCTCTCTCTCTCTCTCTCTCTCTCTCTCTCTCCCTCGTCTTCCTCTCTGAAATCAATAAAAAAATATTTTTTAAAAAAATAGATGCTATGTACATAGGAAAAAAATTACTAGGAAAAATGTGAAATAACAGGAATTATTTTGATAACATCCTGGTACAGATATACAAATCTTTCAGATTGACAGTTCAAAGCAGTTTCCTTGATTTGTTTGTTGTTTTTGTTGTTTAGCTTGGAGATTTGTTTAGTTGAGTTTTTTTCTTCTCTTCAGAACTTATTTTATTCCATAAACTGGCCAGTAAATTTGATAGATCTTATGTCAGTTATCAAGAGAGACCTTTTTATACAGGTTATATTGAAAAGGATTTATCTGAAAATTAGTCTTTAAAACACATCCATTTAGAAAAAGAAAAAAATTGCAAACCAACTGGTAAATCCAGTAGTTACTCCAGCAACTAAAATAAGTTTGAGTGTGAAAAAAATATGTTTTTATTGATTTTTAGATAGAGAGGAAGGGAGAGGGGGAGAGATAGAAACATCGATGAGAGAGACACATCGATTGGCTTCCACCTGTACACCCCCTACTGGGGATCAAGCCAGCAACCCAGGCATGTGCCCTGACAGGGAATCCAAGCTGGAAGGAACCTCTTGGTCCATGGGACAATGCTCAATCCACTGAGCCACACCAGCCGGGCAGTTTGAGTGCGATTTTTAAAAATTTACTGTAGATCCCTTAACGATCAGATACAGTGATCACATCCTCAAAATATTTTGAGAATAAGAAAAACACAATTGCTATAAAGTTGTAATTTCCTAGAAAAGAATTGCTCAGGTGACTAGTAATCTGAAGGAAAACAAAGAATAGGCCTCAGCCTCACACTATCATGTGAGTAAGGTATGCTATTTACTTTATATCACCAAATACTAACCTTAGATTACATTCCCAT
This sequence comes from Myotis lucifugus, assembly GCF_000147115.1. NCBI lineage: Eukaryota > Metazoa > Chordata > Mammalia > Chiroptera > Vespertilionidae > Myotis > Myotis lucifugus. The sequence goes on from NW_005871060.1 coordinate 13,596,154, forward strand.
AAAGATGCCATAATTGACAATTCACAGGTACATCAAATATTGTGACTCAAACTAAGTATAAGTACTCTGAATTCTCAATAGTCCTGTTAGGTTTAACTCACAGCATAGGGTGGGAGCTTGTAAAATTAATGCCTCATTCTTCTTTTTTATTTTTATTTGTAATGTTGACACTCTTGCAGATGCACCCCGTTTCTCCCCACCCTGCCTACCTCTATCCTGAATTCTATTCATTTCATTATTGAATTCAGCCTACTAGAAATGTCAATGATAACTGATAGATCTTTATTTTTTTTTTCTGTTTTAAAATGACTTGATCTTTAAAATCCGTAAATGTAAGCTCCTTGTACTCCTTCAGAAGGATTTTAATAGAACTTTACAAGCTACCACTACTCTGCAACTTTTGGATAATTAGGCATATTAATGGGAAAAGGACATCAGAGAACAAATATAAGGAAAAAGCAGCTGAATTAGGGCCCGGTTACCAGATACAATAGCATCTGCATCAAGTTGCCAAGAAGCCAAAGTACTGCTTTCTCTGCAAAGGAAGTGTGGCATCTAGTGGACATTTCGTTTCTGCAATACCTTCCTGTGTTTTGCAGAGAAATAGATGCGATATGGATCTTTGAAGTTTAACAGTTCTGTTGTTATTGTCATTTTAAATAAGCTATGTTTTCATCTCCCATGTTGTGTGATTTTTTTATACTACCTTAGCAATAAAATTCAAGCTGCTTTTATTAAAAAAAAAACACATAGTTTAGAATCTATAGTTCTACATTCTTAACTGACTGTTTACCTTTAATTTGGAAAAATACTGCAATATGAGATTATTAAATTATATTTACATTAAATAAACTCATTTCTGTTTTTCTTGGAGTATTAGGTCTCACAAAATGTAAAATGCTTTAAGAAAGTTAGAACAAACAGTATTCAAATGCATTGCTTCATATCATGAAAATATTTTACAAATCAGAGATTTCAAGCAATGGCAGAAATATTGAACTTGAAATTCAGAGTTCTAAAGTGCATATTGATTTCATTTTGGAAAACAAAATTTTCAAAATAAGGTATTTTTTTTAATTTCTTTATTGGTTAAGGTATTACAAATGGGTCTTCATCCCCCCATTAACCCCCATCCTCCCCCCCGCCCCCCACTCATGTTCTCATTCCCCTATTGTCCGTGTCCATTGGTTTGGCTTATATGCATGCATACAAGTCCTTTGGTTGATCTCTTCCCCTTACCCCCTCCCTCCCCTACTTTCCCTCTGGGGATTGATAGTCTGATCGCTGTTTCTCTGTCTTTGAAATGTCCCTGTTCATCAGTCTATTGTCAGAGAAAGATAAATACCACATGATCTCACTCATTTATGGAATATAGAGAATATAGAGAAAATAAGGTATTTTAAATTAGAAATTGCAAACAAATTTTAGGATTTGTTGATTTAGTAATTCCCTGACAAATAAAACAATTGGACATGGTTTCAATAAATATTTACTTCTGAATATTCAACATGACCTATAATATACCAGCTCACTACTTTATGGAGTCATATTTCAAAATTCACCTTTGTCTTTTAGTCAAATGTTTTAAAAAGTTTTTAAATATATATTTTTTTTATTGATTTCAGAGAGAAAGGGAAAAGGAGAGAGAGAAAGAAACATCAATGATGAGAAAGAATCATTGATCTGCTGCCTCCTGTATGCCCCACACTGGGGATCGAGCCCACAGCCAGGGCATGTGCCCTGACTGGGAATGGAACCGTGATCTCCTGGTTCATAGGTCGACGCTCATTCACGGAGCCACGCCGGCCTCGCGAGTCAAGTGTTTTAAAAGAAAACTTATAAGGGTACATCTTGCTACCCTTTTATTAAAAGATAAACAATTTCAAAATAAGTTTAGTGCTTTTCTATGAATTGACTAAACTTTCAAATTATCAAAGACTCTAGGCAACCTTTTGCTCTACTCTAACCTATTTGTCTACCATTGATTCCTCAATGTTTCCATAGGTTTGTTTGTCTATCCTGATAGAGTTGGCCTTTTAGCACTAGGAAATTTTGAAGAATAATTTGTGAATATCAGAGGGGCAGTCTGAAGTGGCTTGGGTTTTTCACCACTTTGGGGAATAGAAGCATATACTCCTGTTTGTGCTTTGGTCCCCCCTAGTGGACATCAAGTAACACTGTAAATTGAAATTCCTGTATAATTACCTAATGGTCAATCAAAATAAGACTAGTTGTAGGTTCAGCTGAGGGAACTGAAGTAATGTTCCTGTGAATCTTACAGTCCACACTTAACTTGGTATCTAACCATCTATTGTTCAAAATGTGGGTAAAATAATTTTAAATATCTGCAAATCCGTTAAGAAAATTATAAACTTCCTAAGTTAATATCTTAATAATTTGAAAAATATTGAAATAATAAATTTATGTATTTGGAAACTTTTTGGCTTTTATTTAAATAATCGGCCATGCTTTTTCCCAGGAGACTAGCAAATTTGGAAATATCCTTCATCCACTTCCTAAAAAATACCTCACTCTTAAGATTATGCAGCGGCTTCTAAACTGTGCAACAGTATTTCTCAAATGGGAAGCTCTTCTTTCCCATATAATGATACTCCTTAGAATATAATATTCCTTCTGCATTTTTATGGACATGATGAGTAAGAACATAAAATGAAAAGAATCTGTGATTGTTAAATGTAATATCTGTGTTTCATGAATTTGCTCTTTAAAAGTTTAGTAAAAGCTTTGGGGTGGGGGGAGGGACTGGGAAAGGAAAGAAGTGGAAGGGAGCAGAGACGTGAAGGAGTTGCTCTGCACCCTCAGGGAAAGGGAAATGCCCTGGAATAGACAATTGAGCACTATCCAAATAGTCACGGCAGAATGCAACAACTTAACATAAATGCACTCCCTGTGCATAGCTGCAAACGGCTTCAGCATCAATTACAACAGGGTTCCTACTGGTATTAAATGTGAAACTTTTCTATAATGTCTAAGGCACTACAAATATAAGATAAATGCTATTAGTATTGCTACTTTTATCAGCAGATCCTTAAGACTAACAGGATCTTACCTACAAATAGTAAACACATATATAGATATCTATACCTAGGTCTATATCTATATATCTATGCCACTTTATTTGATTCTCATAAAAGCCCTGCAAGGTGGGCTTTATTCTGTCCTTATTTTACATAAGAGGAAAAGGAAGCACAGAGAGTCTAGTTGCCCAAAGCCACACAATTAGGAAATGGTAGCGTATATCAGCCAGCAATCCCAGCTCTTAAATCTGTGTGGTTAACGTCTGAAACCCTTAAATAGAACATTAGTAATGCTAATAATAGTAAAGGGAATAAGAATCTAGTAAAAAAAAATATATTAAGTGAATAAATTAAAACCAAATTATTATAACCTCAATTTTAGGTAAATTCTCATTCAAAATTATACGCATTACTATCATACATTATAGATCTTGGTATTGTCCTTCAGATTGATTTGTTTTTGTTGTTGTTGTTGTTATTAATCCTCACCAGAGGGTATTCTTCCATTGACTTTTAAGGAGAGTAAAAGAGAGAGGGAAAGACAGAGAGAAACATCAATGTGAGAGAAACACATCAATTGGTTGCCTCCTGCACTAGCCCTGACCAGGACCCTGCAACCAAGTACTTGCCCTTGACCAGAATTGAACCCAGGACCTTTGGTCCACAGGCCAATGCTCTATCCACTGAGCCAAACCAGCTAGGGCTAGATTGACTTGTACATTTGAGAAAGAAAGCTGCAAAAAAATGCCCACTTGAAGAATCAGCTTGTTGCTATAGATCAGTGATTTTCAACCGGTATGCTGCAAGATTTTAAATCATGCAATACCTGACTATCTCATCAGAGGCACTGACCTCTTTTCCCTTATATTATCAAATAAAAAAATGACAACAGCCAATACAACTATAGCCATCCTGTGTGAATGCCGTCTTGAAGCATAAATATATAGGTCATATAATAGAGTTGGCATCTTATTGGTCATGTTGCATAATAAGGTTGCATCTGATTGGTTCCTTTTTTCCCCATCACCATTTATCCCCCCTATTCCCTTTTCCACCTCCATCTGCAATCACCACACTGTTGTATGCGTCCATAAGTTCTTTGTCTTTTTTTCTTCTTTGCTCAATCCCTCCATCACCCTCCATACCCGCCACTCTACCAGACCTATCTGCCTGCTCTCTATGAGTCTATTTTTATTTTTCTTGTTAGTTCAGTTTGTGCCACTTCTGGGAATTTTTCTAAAGAAACCTGAAACAATAATTCAAAAGAATATACGCACCCTATATTCATTGCAGCACTATTTACAATAGCCAAGATTTGGAAGCAGCCCAAGTGTCAACCAGTAAATAAGTGGATAAAACAGCTATGGTAGCTTTACACAATGGAATACTACTTGGCCATAAAAAGGAAGAAAATTTTATCCTTTGCAACAGCATGGATAGACCTGGAGAACATTATGATTGGTTAATTCTTGGTAACAGAATTCCTTATATACAAATATAGGTACCTGATTTTTTTTTAAGTCACTTTGGAGCAAAAAGGATAGGTAATTACTTTCATTATCTTTTTGTAAATCAATCAAAATTATACCTATTTTTTGTCAGATTGGCAAAAAATATATGTAATATATTTTTGGTGTGCTGCAGAATTGTAGTAATTCGTTCATGTGTGCCATGAAATGTGAAAGGTTAAAACCGTTGCTATAGATTAATATTTAGAATGAAAACAGTAACATGACAAGGCTCTGTTCCTACTTGTAACAAGAAAAAATGTATTTAATCCAAGATATTCATTTATTCTTCTTTTTTAAGTTGTTTTTTTTTTTAAGTAATGAACTACTTACAACCTTTCAAAGGCATTGGATTAAAGGAGATTTACCTTTCTCTTTAAAAACAGCTTGCATGCAAAGGTTTGGAAGTTCCCCAGTTCTCGGTGATAAAAGGTGAGGGTTATATAAATGTATTATTCTTCAGAAATATTTGGAAGTGAATTAGTTACATGAAACATTAAATAAATAACAGTATTTTCAAGGTATTTCTTAAAGTCATAAAAGGTCAAAATATCCAATCTGCCATTGATACACTTTAACACAAATATTTGTAGTATTCACTATCACTTTTCCCATAATGAAAATGTTTTTCTGTTTTATGACATTGATTTAGTTCTCTCTCCAGTAATAATCTTCATTTTAGTGACATGACCTGATATGAGAAATTACAGATTCCATAAATTTCTTGTACTATAAAAGATTAAAAAATGATCTTTTATAAATTTTCTCTTTTGAAAACTGGTATGTTCCTGATTGCTTTGCAAGTGGGGTATTTTATTTTTAATAGACCAAAACACATAACTACCAATATATTAGAGTCAACACCTAAAGTAACCCAACAGAGTAGGTTATTCAAAGAATAAATGGCCTAAAAGGAAAACATTTTTTAAATTAAAAAAACCAACGAACAAACAAAAAGAATAAATAACCGTTGAGTAATAAAGGAAGAGAATAGAAGCAACAATAAAGAGGCACTGCCCTGACCAGTATCTTTCAGTTGGTTGGAGCATCCTATACAACAAAAGGCGGCAGGTTTGATTCCTGGTCAGCGCACATTCCCGGGTTGTGGGTAAAATGTATACACACTTTAACAGCTGACCCATTGATGTTTCTTTCTTTTCGGATTTAGCCTGTTGAAATTAAGAATTATTCAAAGTATGTATACATTTCTTTTGCACACCCTATATACATATCATGTAATTAGTAACCATAAAAGAGTTGTAAGTGGGTACATTAATATCAGGCAGAACAGGCTTTAAGTAATATCAGGCAGAATAGACTTTAAAACAAAAGTATTTCTGGAGACAACGATTGACATTCACCCTGGCCAGTATGCTCAGTGATTAGAGCATCAGCCATACACCAAAGGGTCATGGGTTCAATTCCCAGTCAAGGCCACATACCTGGGTTGCAGGTTCAATCCCCACTCCAGTAGGGGGTGTGCAGAAGACAGCCAATCAATGATTCTCCCCCTCTCCCTTCCTCTTTCTCTAAAATCAGTTTTAAAAAAGACATTTTTTGAAAATGTCAATTCATCAGGGAGATATAACAATTACAAATATATACCCATCTAACACTGAGTCCCAACCATATGAAGCAAAAAGTAACAGAATTTAAAGGAAATAATAGAAATTCAAGAATAATAGTACGTGGCTGGGTA
>NW_005871060.1:13602498-13617870 GCF_000147115.1 Myotis lucifugus
TGGGGGGGGGGGGGGGGGACCCCCCCGGGGGGGGCTCCTTCTCCAAAAAATCCCCATTTTTAAATGTTTTTGTCCCCGGCGCCAGGGGCAAAATCCAAAGAAATCCACCCAATGCCCCCTAGGCCCATTGTCCGGCAAAACCGCAGCTCACGAGCCCACATTGCCGGCTCTTTTGGCCCCCTTGAGTGTGGCTCTTTCCACAAACATACCCACCGTGCGGGCGCACACATACAGTGCGATTGAAAACTTCATGGCCCGTGCACAGAAGTCGGTATTTTTGTGGAAGAGCCGGTATTTTGTGGAAGAGCCACACTCAAGGAGCCAAAGAGCCGCATGTGGCTCGCGAGCCACAGTTTGCCGACCACTGCAGACAGTTTGGCTCAGTGGATAGAGTGTCAGTTTAATCCCCGGTCAGGGCCCATGAGTGCATAAATAAGTTGAACAACAAATCTCTCTCTCTCTCTCTCTCTCTCTCTCTCTCTCTCTCTCTCCCTCTCTCTCTCTCAAATAAATAAATAACTTTTTAAAAACTGAACACACAAACAAAGAAACAAACATAAGAGACAAAGAATAAACTGATGGTTGCCAGATGAAAGGAGGTTGGGAAGCTGAATAAAAAGAGGGAAAGATTAATAAATATAAGTTGGCAGCTACAAAACAGCCATGGGATATAAAACATAGGAAATATAGTCATTAATATCATAACAACTGTGTATAGTGTCAGGTGGACACTAGATTTATCTTGGAGATCAATTCATCAGTTATCTAAATGTCCAACCACAATGCTGTACACTTGAAACTAATATTGAATGTCAAATCTAATTTATATATATAAAAGCCTAAGCGACCATCCAACCATTAAACCATCCAACCGGTAGCTATGACACGCACTGACCACCAGGGGGCAGATGCTCAATGCAGGAGATGCCGAGCTGTGGTGACTTGGCAGCTGTGGTTCTCGGGTGACGCACCTGGAACCAGAGAGGAGGGAGCCTGATTCCAGGGTGTGTCACCTGAGAACCACCCTCTCACAATTCGGGACCCCTTGGGGGATGTCGGAGAGCCGGTTTCAGCCAGATCCCCACAGGCCAGGCTGAGGGAACCCACCAGTGCATGAATGTGCACTGGGCCTCTAGCCCATTGGCTCCCCTCTTCGGGTTGGGCTCCCCCTGGGCCTCTAGCCCATTGCAGAGGTCATGGGTCTGGCCCTTATAGAAACTTTTCGACTCAATTAGCTAAATGATAAGACGTACAGGACCTACTGGCTGCGGCCCCGACGTCTGACACCTGCGCTGGCCCATCTGCTTAATATCAATTTCCAGTGAAGGCAGCAAATTTTCCCGCTACCACTGTTGACTGGGAAACCAGCCACAGCTTCCCTTGAGCAACCTCTGGGGAGGGAAGGAGGTGAAGGAGTAGCTCAGCTGGGAAGAAGGCGGTACCTGCCACCACAGGACTCTGCCTGGACTGAAGGGCCTGGGAAGGAGCGCCTGGGCAGGAGCCTGACATTGAGCAGGGTCCTGCCCTAGGCTGACTAGGTTCCAGGTTGAGCAAATCCTGTCTGCTAAATAATTGCATTTTGCAGCTAAATGCCCATGAGTCATCAGTTACCACCAAACTTAGGTAAAGTGAGATGAAAGAAGCAAGACCAATACAGAGAAAAAGTGGCATAATATTGGGAGAAGAGAGGATGTAGCCCGATTCCAGGGTGCGTCACCTGAGAAATTCCCTCTTGCAATCCAGGACCCCTCGGGGCATGTTGGAGAGCCGGTTTGGCCCTATCCCTGCAGGCTAGGCTGAGGGACCCTTCCAATGCACTGGGCCTCTAATTGAAAAATAAAACAATAAGGGGGGGGGGGGTGCGGGGAGAGGGGATCTTCACACAAAGAAAAGCTCAGGCCCAGGTGACTTCAAACATTGAACTAATAATACCAAACCTTCACAAATCCTTTTAGAGAATAGAAAAGAGAATAATACAGTTCATTCTATGAGATGAATACTATCTTCATATTAAAAATGAATGAAAGCTGACCAAGAAAAAGAGAAAACACAAATTACTAAAATCAGTAATGAAAGAGGGGACATTACTAATGATTTTATACAAATTAAAATTATCATAAGGGAATACTATCAACAACTCTATGCCAACAAACTAGACAACTAAGATGGACAAATTCTTAATAAAAATACTATTAATTGAAATTGACTCAAATAAAACAAATAATCTAATATACCTACAATAGATAAAGAAATTGAGTTAGTAATTGAAATCTTCCCACAAAAATGAAGCCCAAGTCTAGATGGCTTCACTGATGAACTCTAACAAACATTTAAAGAAGAAAGATTATCATTTCTTCCCAAACTCTTCCTTTAAGACAAAGGAGAAGGGAATACTTTCTAACTCATTCTATGAAAACAATATTATCCTATTAACCTCATATCAAAGACAAAGATATCACACCAAAACTATAAACCAATATCCTTCATGAATATACACACAAAAGTTTTCAACAATATATCAGCAATATACAAATAGGATAATGCATCATGACTAAGTGGCTTTTAAAACTGGAATGTGCCCTAACCGGTTTGGCTTAGTGGATAGAGCGTTGGCCTGCGGACTGAAGGGTCCCAGGTTCGATTCCAGTCAAGGGCATGTACCTTGGTTGCGGGCACATCCCCAGTAGGGGGCGTACGCGAGGCAGCTGATCGATGTTTCTCTCTCATCAATGTTTCTAACTCTCTATCCCTCTCCCTTCCTCTTTGTAAAAAATCAATAAAATATTTTTTAAATAAAAATAAAAAGATAAAACCTGGAATGCAAGGTTGGTTTAGTGTCCAAATAGCAGCTAATGTGATATTTCATTAATAGAATTAAGAACAAAATACACATTATCCTCGTAATAAATTCAACATAATCCTGATCAAAATTCCAGAAACCTTTTTTTTAATGGACATTGACACACTGATCTTAAAATTTATACAGAAATGCAAACTATGGATACTTTGAAAAACAGTTTGGAAGTTTCTTTAGAAATTATGCCCTATGCCGAAACCGGTTTGGCTCAGTGGATAGAGCGTCGGCCTGCGGACTGAAAGGTCCCAGGTTCGATTCCGGTCAAGGGCATGTACCTGGGTTGCGGGCACATCCCCAGCAGGAGATGTGCAGGAGGCAGCTGATCGATGTTTCTCTCTCATCGATGTTTCTAACTCTCTATCTCTCTCCCTTCCTCTCTGTAAAAAAATCAATAAAATATATTTAAAAAAAAAAAAAAAAAGAAATTATGCCCTAGCCAGTTTGGCTCAGTGGATACAGCATCGGCCTGTGAACTGAAAGGTCCCAGGTTCAATTCTGGTCAAGGGCACATGCCCAAATTGTGGGATTGATCCCCAGTGGAGGGGGGCTTGCAGGAGGCAGCAGATCAATAATTCTCTCTTATCATTGTTGTTTCTATCTCTTTCTCCCTCTTCCTTCCTCTCTGAATTCAATAAAAATAGATTTTTTTTAAAAAATTAAACTTACCCTACAAACTTAAATTTCTATTTTTAAGTATCTACCCCTGAGAAATGAAAACACATTTTCATACACAGACTTGACCATGAATATTTATAGTAGCATTATTCATAACTATCGAAATTGGAAAATTTCAAATGATCACCAACTGTTGAATGGATAAACACTATGTGATATGTCTATATAGTAGAATTCTACTATGCAATAAAAAGAAACAAACTACTGAAACAGGTGGACCTAATGAAAGAAGGTGGCCACAAATATTAGGATTTATTTCTATTTGAAATGTCCAGAAAAGGCATAACTATAGAGACAAAAAAAATTTTTTTTTTATTAGTGCCTGCTGGGGCATGGGGATTGACTGAAAATGGGCAGAAAGGAGCTTTAGGGGGTGATAGGAATACTGTTAAATTAGGTTGTGGTAATTGTTTCATAACTGTAAATTTACTTTAAAAAAAAAAAACATTGAATCATACACTGAAATGGTTAGATCTTGTGATATCTAAATTATACCTCAATCAAGCTGTTAAAAAAATTATAGTGTTTTCACCTTAAGTGGTGGGCCTAGGATTTAAATCCAGGACTAACTTGCCTTTAAATCTGTGTTCTCTTTTATGATGATAAAATTCCATAAGAAACAGACCTTTCAGGTTTAGAGGTAGCTGAGACTGAAATATTTTAGCAAAGGTGCCTTTGAGCCTGGCCGGTGAGGCTCAATGGTTGATCCATGAACCAAGAGGTCACTGGTTTGATTCCCAGTGAGGGCACATGCCCAGGTTCTGGGCTGGGTCCCCAGTAGGGGGCCTGCAGGAAGCAGCAGATCCATGTTTCTACCTATCTTTCTCCATTCCTTTCTCTCTAAAATCAATAAAAACTTTTTTAAAAAGGTGTCTTCGACCTTGTATGCATATATGCATGGTCCATGGACACAGACAATGGGGCAGGCTGGAGGGGGTCAATGGGGGGAAAAAGAAGACATATGTAATACTTTCAACAATAAAGAATTATATTAAAAATAAGTACCTTCTATAACAGTAGGCTTGTGAGACTTTTTTTCACATTTCTTTGTCAAAGCATGTGTCCTTAAAAGTCAATGATTATGATTACTGCCCTAGCCTGTGTGGCTCAGTTGGTTGAGCATTGTCCCATGCACTGAAAGGTTGCCAGTTCCATTCCCAGTCAGGGCACATGCCCAGATTTCGGGTTCAGTCCCTGGTCGGGTTGCATGTGGGAGGCAACTGATCAATGTTTCTCTCTCTCTCCCTCTCTCTCTTTAAAATCAATAAAGAAAAAAACATTTTTTAAGTCAATGATTATTTGCAGGTTAATATCCTTAATTTGCTAACAACTTTATTAACAAAAAGGCATAGAAGAGATGTTGAAATTCAAAACATAATACACTTTTAAAAGTGATTTGTTTTCCTTTATTCAACAAAGTAACAGATCATATCAGCAGCCCACTCATCCTGATTGCTGCTCTCTGCATTCTTCTTGGAGCCAGAACATCACAGGCTAGGAGTGAGTCACCTTATCCAACACCTGCATACAACAGAATCACCCCAAAACTAATTTCACTAAGATTTTTATCTACCTCATTTTTCTACACCTCTAATGATCCAGGTTTAATAATTAAATATATACATATATCAGAAAAACATGGTTTCTTTACAAATATATATATATATGAATATTCCTATGTTTCACAAAACAGAGTAACGTAAATTTCTAATTCAATATTCATGACACCCTTTACTAAGCTAAGTACAAGAAAACCTTGTGGTCTTATTTTAAAAGTTACTTAATTTAGTCGGGGTTTTTTTGTTTGTTTTTGTTTGTTTTTTGTTTGTTTGTTTGTTTATACCAACTGCATTTTAGAGACAAGTTGCTGCAGCTATTCGGAGTATTTTTATTCCAGATGAATTTTTGGAGAGTTCATTCTAAGTCTATGAAATATGCCGTTGATATTTTAATGGGGAGTGCATTGAATCTATAGATTGCTTTGAGTAGTATGGACATTTTAATGATGTTGATTCTACCAATTCATGAGCATGGTATGTTCTTCCATCTGTTTATGTCTTCCTCTATTTCTTTTTTCAGCATCCTGTAGTTTTCTGAGTACAGGTCTTAAGCTTCTGCACAACAAAAGAAATCATCAACAAAACAACAAGAAAGCCCACTGCATGGGAGAACATATTTGCCAATGCTATCACCGATAAGGGTTTAATCTCCAACATTTACAGGGAACTCATACAACTTAACAAAAGAAAGATAAACAATCCAATCAAATAATGAGCAATGGACCTAAATAGATACTTTTCTAAAGAAGACAGAAGGAAGGCCAAGAGACATATGAAAACATGCTCAAAGTCACTAATCATCCAAGAGATGCCAATCAAAACGACAATGCGGTACTATCTCACACCTGTCAGAATGGCTATCATCAACAAATAACAAGTGCTGGTGAGGATGCGGAGAAAAAGGAACCCTCGTGCACTGCTGGTGGGAATGCAGACTGGTGCAGCCACTGCAGGAACAGTATGAAGTTTCCTCAAAAAACTAAAAATGGAACTCCCATTTGACCCAGTGATCCCACTTCTAGGAATATATCCCAAGAAACTAGAAATACCAATCAGAAAGGATATGTGCACCCCTGTGTTCATAGCAGCACAATTCACCATAGCTAAGATTTGGAAACAGCCTAAGTGCCCATCAGCAGATGAGTGGATTAGAAAACTGTGGTACATCTACACAATAAAATACTACACTGCGGTAAAAGAAAAAAAAAGAAGAAGAAGGAATTCTTACCATTTGCAACAGCATGGATGGAACCGGAGAGCATTATGCTAAGTGAAATAAGCCAGTCAGAGAAAGATAAATATCACATGATCTCACTCATTTGTGGAATATAATGAAAAACATAAACTGATGAACAAAAACAGGTCCAGAGACAGAGAAGCATCGATCAGACCGTCAAACCTCAGAGGGAAGGTAGGGAAGGGTGGGGGTAAGGGGGAGAGATCAACCAAAGGACTTTCATGCATTCATATAAGCCTTACCAATGGACACAGACACCAGGGTAGTGAGGGCATGGTGGGGGGGGGGGAATGGGGGGATAAGGACACATATGTAATACCTTAATCAATAAAGAAAATAATTGAAGCCTGCAACTCAACACCAGAAAGAAAAAAAAACAATCCGATTAAAATATGGACAGAGGACCTGAATAGACACTTAGGTGGCCAATAGACATATGAAAAGATTCTCAACATCACTAATCATCAGAGAAATGCAAATTAAAACCACAATAAAAATGGGTGGTGTTGCTCAGTGGTTGAGCATCAACTCATGAACCAGGAGGTCATGATTCGATTCCCCATCAGGACACATGCCCAGGTTTCGGTCGATCCCCAGTAGTAGGTATCAGAGACAGCAGGAGCGCTGCTCAGGACTGCTGCTCTGAGTTTATCTGAGTCCATACATTCTTCTAAATTCTTCCCGACTATGCCAGGGCAGGTCCTTCTCGAACCCTGCCCACTCTACTAATTGTTGGGAACATAGTCCAAGTTCCTCCTTTATCCTCTGCTCACTAGTTACAGGTGTTGGGTCCAAGCCCCCCTGCCTAGGGCTGGAGCTTCTTGGACGCCAGCTCTTAGCCAGAGATGCCATGAGAAGTTGTGAGTATATAAGAATGAGTCTTTATTGCAGAAGCCAGTGGCACAACAGTCCTATACAGGCAAGACAGTCCTTCACAGCAAAGTCCATACAGGGAGGCAGCCAGACACCAGCTGGTGAACAGATACATCTTTCCCACAAAGCAGCATTAGTCTCTGTACCCACAGCTATGATCTGAGCAACCACACGCTGCCTCACATAGTAGCTTTCTGCCTCAGAGCCTCTCTGGCTCAGCAGCTTCTCCTGTCTCCCCTGCCCAGCACGCTGGCTGGCTAACATGGTAGCTATATCTGAGCTCTCTATGAGCTCTTAGCCTTACATAGTAGCAGTATCAGCTCTCAGCTCTGTCTGAGCGCTCCTCTCTCCTGTTCACTTAGGAGCTACATTCTCTGTGCCTACCACCTCTGCTTCTTCTCTCTCTCAGCTGGTCAAATAACATGTATTATACTCCTTAGATAAAGAAGGCCAGTTGCCAACAGTGACATCAATCATTTTGGCTGCAGAAGGTCACAGTGCATTGTGGGTCCATGCACCTGCTTATGGTATCTTAGCCTAGGTGCAGAGTGGCCTTGGACAATTTGGTATATTGACAACAAGGCCTCTGTGCTTTCACTGCCCTTGACTATCAGGCACCTCTGGTGTAGTTCCCACAGGGAGCATCCAGGAGGGGGCATGCAGGAATGATTCTCTCTTATCATTGATGTTTCTATTTCTCTCTTCCTCTCCTGAAATCAATAAAAACATGTCTTAACACACACACACACACACACACACACACACACACACACACACACACACTGAGGTATCACTTCACACCTACCAGAATGGTTGCCATCAATAAATCAACAAACAACAAGTGCTGGTGAGGATGTGGAGAAAAGGGAACCCTAGTACACTGCTGGTGGGAATGCAGATTGTTGCAGCTTCCGTGGAAAACATTATAGAGTGTCCTCAAAAAATTAAAAATGGCACTACCTTCTGACCCAGTGATTCCACTTCTGCATATGTATCCAAAGAAATCCAGAAGACTAATTTGAAAACATATATACATCTATATGTTCATTGCAGTATTATTTACAATAGCCAAGATATGGAAACAACACAAGTGCCCATCAATAGACATGTGGATGAAAATGTGGGGGTACATTTATACAATGGAATATTAGCCATAAAAAAGAAAAAAATCTTACCATTTGTGACAGCATGGATGGACCTACCTACAGGGTATTACACTAAGTGAAATAAATCAGTCAGAGAAAGATAAATACCATATGATTCCACTTATAGGTGAAACCTAAATGACAATATATATGATCAAACAAAACAGAAACAGACTCATGGATACAGAGAACAGACCTGGTTGCCAGAAGAGAGGGGGCTTGGGGCACTGGGTGAAAAAGGTGAAGGGATTAGAACCACAAATTGGTAGTTACAGAATACTGCAGTCACAGGGAATGTTGTCAATAATATTTTAATAACTATGTGTGGTGCCAAGTAGGTACTGGAAATTTTGGGAGAACACTTTATAAAGTATGTGATTGCCTCAGAATGTCATATACCCATGTTCCCTTTTTATCTCTGGATCTCTCCTTCATGAGGGGTCTCTGACTCTCTCCTATGTGCTGGATTCCCATACATATGTATGCATTAAATTTAGGGGGTTTTTTTCTTGCTAATCTGTCTTCTATTTTTTTTAAATATATTTTATTGATTTTTTACAGAGAGGAAGGGAGAGGGATAGAGAGTTAGAAACATCGATGAGAGAGAGACATCGATTAGCTGCCTCCTGCACACCCCCCATTAGGGATGTGCCCGCAACCAAGGTACATGCCCTTGACCAGAATCGAACCTGGGACCCTTCAGTCCACAGGCCGATGCTCTATCCACTGAGCCAAACTGGTCAGGGCTTCTGTCTATTTTTTAAAGTTTTGACTTTATTGACACTCTCATGAAAAATCTGCACAATTACCACAGATAAACTCACCGAGGAATCTGTACTCCTTTTTGTCATCACCAACAATGGCCTTTGCAGTCCCCATGACTTTGCTCATTCTGTTCTAGCATTCCTTTTGCTGTTTTCTTGAGGTCTTCTTTTCATATAGGCCATGTCTTTGGGTTCATTCTTCTTTGCATAATCCAAGGAATCTAAAATCATGCCAAAGCCAGTTGTCTTGCCATCACTAATATGGTTCTAAATCTAAATACAAAGATGACATCTGGTGTGGCGTTGTACATTTTGACTAGTTTTTTCCCAGATTTCTGTCTTAGGTTCTGTTGCCTTCCCAGGGGGAAGGACATCAATGACCATTTGTTTCCACTGAAGTAGTCTGTTGGTCATGAACTTCCTGGTCTGGATGTTACTGTGTCATTCATGAGGGTAGCTGATCCCCAAGCAGCCAGGGAGAAAAAGAGCTGTCTCGTGTCTACTTCATTGTGTTGTACACTTGACACTATTATAATGTTATTTGTCAATGATATCTCTAAAATATTTTAAATTAAATATATACATACTCTTTGATTCATCAGCCCAGTTTGAAATCTAGTTTACAGAAATAACAACCTTAATATTTATGTACAAAGATGTTTACTGGCCTGGCTGGTATAGCTCAGTGGTTGAGCATAGACCTATGAACCAAGAGGTCATGGTTCAATTCCTGGTCAGGGCATATGGCCGGGTTGCGGGCTGGATCCCTGCTGGAGAACATGCAGGAGGCAGCTGATCAATGATTCTCTCTCATCATTGATGTTTCTATCTCTCTCGTCCTCTCTAAAATCAATAAAAATATAATTAAAAGAAAAGATGTTCACTATACCAACAAAACAACAAAATAATGGAAACTTAAATGCCCATTAAATAGACCAATAATTAATAAGATTAAAAAATACTATAGCCATCTTTTTCATGGATAAACTTGTATGTACTAACCTAGAAAACAGTCCATGTTAAATCATTAAATTATTGCTTTCAATTGGAAACCAATATTATTGGCATTATGCATGTGTCTATTATCTACCAGTGTGTATAACTTGGGGGAAAAATTGAAGAAGATACAAATCATATATAGAGTGGTTGATGGAGTATAGCTTTGCTTTCATCCCTTTCTGTAAATACTTTGTATTTATTAAACAGAACACGTATTGGTGGCTCTTATTCATTGTGCTTATGATCACACACTTAATGGCAAAGTTGAGCAATAAATCCCAGCCGCCTGGCTCCAAAAGCCCTGCCTTTAACCGCTTGCTAAACTGCCTTATCTGGAGCACTATATACAATACAAACTAATCACCTTAGAATTTATTTTATTTAGTTCTTAACCTACCATAGCCAGCATGACTATATAGTCCTGATTCCATCCTTGAGTCCAGAGTACCTTTTGTTTCACAAAGTCTTGACCCATAACATTTCAGGTCCTATTTATTCTCCTAGAGATCTAGTTACAAGAACAAAAGAACAAAGAACTAATTACAGAGGTGTAAGAGAAATCACTGTTAATTGTGGTTCCCTTAAAATTACAACAACTTCGTTTGGGCATGTAATTAAGCCAATTACCTTGAAAATACTACCGAAATTTTCAGTGAGCAACCACCCCTCTGGCCCCTTTGCCTGGCTTCTCTGACACTGTTTGGAACTTGTTTTGAAGCACAATAGCCTCTTTGTTGCAAAGACACGGGTAAAAAATGCTCAGGCTCATAGGTGACAGGATCCCTTCATAATTAATCCCAGAATGACCCCACCCCACCCTCCAGAAGCTCTTAGGCTGTAAAGGTTCTCACGTATATGCCTGTTACAACCAAGTCCTTTTAGCCCTATTCTTGTCTCGCTCTTCCCTACCTCCTCTGCAATTTCTTCTTCCTTAAGGCATTTTATTTAAGTAAAGACTCTAAGTTACATAAAGGAGGCAAAGAACATTTTCTTGCCTACACAACTAAAGGAATCCTCTTGAAATGGGTTGAGATAGGATTAATAAAAAAAAGAAAAGAAAGAAACCTTCCTGCCAAAAAAAGCAAAATAATTGTTGTTAATAGTGCCCAGAATTAATTAGATGGGCAAGTACATTACTAATTTTTTCCCTTATCTCCAGCAGCTTTGAGAAGACTGTGATTTACCAGGCATATTTTCTGGCCGAGATTTCTTTTATGGAAAATTTTGCTTTACCTGGGCAAAGCACATGACAGCGATTTAAAGCACATGTAAGATTAAAGGGGTTCCAATTTTCTCTAAGCATTTTTTAAAATTACCCTGGCCCTCTTCATTCCTTTTTACAATATATTAGTCCAGAAGCTTGGGAACCATGCATGCTTACCAACTTAAATCTAAAAATGTTTTTGTTCTTGGAGCTCTGCATAAAACTCTACCACCCATATGATGAGTTATTTAAGACTGATGTTGGTCTTAACGTGTGATTTTGGAGAATTTACTCTGTAGCAATTTATAAGTCTCATGCATATCTGTATACAGATAAAAATGGTGGCTATCTTTAAAATCTTCTCCCCAAAATATATGGAGTTAACACACACAGTAATACCACGATGCTCAATAATTCGTACACAATGCTTTCATCTACTAAAGTTTTTGAGGTCCCCCCCCAGAGTAAAATGAATGAACCAACTTTTTCTAATCTTCATATTACATAGTTGAGAAACTGCCTGCCATGGCAGCCACTTCCCAGGACTGCAATGAGATGACAATTTGACTACCAAAAGCACCCTATCAACCAGCTTGTTCCAGGAAATGGTCAGCCATGAAAAACCCTTCACTCTTAACATCTAATAAGTAATCCTCCTCTTTTAAAATGACCCCAAACTGCTTACCCTCTTATGGCCAAATGTACCTGACAACCAATTAGAATAACATATGAGCATTTATTCCAATACTGCCGGCAGTATGGGAGAGCCGCAGGTCATCCACAAAAATCTGCTCTGCAGCCCCCCATGATCCAGCTGCTTACATAGGGTAAAACAAAGATTACATGGGACAATGTGGATTATAGGTATGGGGAAGTAGGGATTACAGGCATGGGGAAGTAGGAGGCTGGGGTGGGACTCCATTGTTTGGGCAACAAGGTTGTTAATCTTTCCATGAGAATGGACCATACTCCAACGTTGACTCCCAGGTCCCAGGTTGACTCCCGGGTCCCAGGTTGACTCCCAGGTCCTGGGGGCTTACAACTCCCAGCCAGGTCAGAATGTCCTTTCTTTAACCAACACATGGCAAGCATGGTTAACAGAGCATGATTACTATTTTCCATAACCATAGCTAGTCCCTAATATTCTAGTTTTGTCCCTAACATTTCCCCACTGCTATTTCTATCATCTCATATCTATAAGATTAGTTTTAGATGAAAAAGCCTCATCCTGCTGGACTGCATCTGCTTCTGTCTTGAAAGCAGTTCCCAGGGATGGAGTACACCTAATGCAGGATCATGGATATATGTTCTATCAACTGAGAATGGTCAGAAAGATTAAAACAGCACATTCCTGCCTGATGGGTTTGGCTCAGTGGATAGAGCATCGGCCTGCGGACTGAAGGGTCCTGGGTTCGATTCCAGTCAAGGGTATGTACCTTGGTTGCAGGCACATCCCCAGTGGGGGTTGTGCAGGAGGCAGCTGGTCGATATTTCTAACTCTCTATCCCTCTCCCTTCCTCTCTGTAAAAAAATCAATAAAACAGAGTTTTTTAAAAACACACACAAAAAAACAGCACATTCCTTTAAATTCCTCACAACCATGGATATGCTGCAACAGCAAATAATCTATTGCTGTCCGATTTTCTAGAACTGTCTCCCTGACCTGGCTCAGCTCTTGATTTATCCCATGTATAGCCCTGGAGGTGGCATTCAGGGCTTTTCCCATGCTACAAGCCAGCCAGGTCACTTCTACACTAAGGGAGCCTACCATTACCAGCATAACAAAAATGGTCAAAGCAATGTAGGCAGCAGCGCTCCACAGGTGCAGATCCTCATTGCAGTCAGGTGCCACGGCCTTGAGAAAGTCTCTTTGGGTTCAGACCCTGTGATGTTTCTGAGGCACATTCTCATCCAAGAACTTCCTATTATCATGGAAAGATTAACAACCTTGTTGGGGAAACAGTGGAGTCCCTGGAGACCCACCCTGCCCTTTGCAAACCCACAACCCTGTAATCTGTAACCATTATACCCATACTTTTTCCTTTTGCCTACTTCGCCATGTAAGCTTTGTCCTTCTACCCAATATAAACTGCTGGCTTATGGGGAGTAGGCAGAGCAGATTTTCATGGATGACCTGCTGCTCTCCCATACTGCCTGTATTATTGGAATAAAGGCTCGTATATGCTTTGACCCTATCTCTGCTTAATTGACTCAAGTAGTGACAGACAGTCCAGACCCATTGGTTGTCCAGTTTCCCTTTCACAACTTACATTTAATCTTTAATCCATTTAGAGTTAAATTTTGTGTGTGGTGTAAGTTGGTGGTCTAGTTCAATTTTTTGCATGTATTTGTCCAATTTTCCCAACACCATTTATTTGAAGAGACTGTCTTTACCCCATGGTATGTTGTTGCTTCCTTTGTCAAATATTAATTGACCATAAAGGTGTGGATTTATTTCTGTGCTCTCTATTCTGTTCCATTGATTTATATGCCTGTTCTTATGCCAATACCATGCTGTTTTGATTACTATGGCCTTGTAGTATTGAAACTTTGTTCTTTTTTCTCAAGCTTGCTGAGGCTATTCAGTGTCTTTTGTGGTTCTATGTAAGTTTTTAGAATATTTGTTCTAGATCTCTGAGATATGCCATTGGTCAAATCATCTTTCCAATAACCCTTATGACAATTGTTTCTTCAGAAAAGTATATATTTATTTATTTCTCATCTTTAGGACTATTTTAAAAAGTGTTTTCAGACAATTTAATGATGAGCATGTCAAAGTTGTACTATAAATTTTGAACAAGGAAAAAGTCAATTCAAAGATGGTCTCTTGGTAAAAAAAATTGTTTGCCTAAGTACTCCAGCAATAGAAGTTTGGTATAAAGTCACTAGACTCTACTCTGGCAGTCAGCTTGGTAGATTGGTGACTAGAAGTTGAATATATTGTGGTACCAATGTTCCAAGCTGCCTCCCCCCAGTGATCTCTGTCTCCTAGTTCTCAACCCATGGATGGTCCTCTCCCACATGGCACTAGGATTAGCCTGTGTGACCAATGGAATACAGCAGAAGGAGTGGCATGTCAGGAATGACATAAGGTTATAAAACTTCCATCACTCTCTTTTTGGATCACTTGATCAGGGGATGCTCCTGTTATTGCCAGGTCACTAGTGAGCGCCTGAAGTCCGCAAATAACAATCTGAATGAGTTTGGAAGTGGATCCTCCAGTTTTGCTTGACTGCAGCCTCAACTAAAAACTTGATTGCTATCTTATGAGAGACCCTGAGCCAGAATCACCCAGCTAAGTCATTCCCCGATTCCTGATCCTCAGAAATGGTGTGAATTAATAAATATTTGTTATTTTAAACTGCTATGCGTGGAGAATAATTTTTAATGTGCCAATAGAAACTGATACATATATATTAAATTATTGATTTTTTTCTACAAAAGCTTCTGGAACTCATGAAAGTATAATTTTACCAGCTAAAATAAATAGAAGAGGATGAAGATTGGGAGGTTTTTAGAATATAACAACATTTAGGACTGTTGTGCATTTTTCTTTGCTGGAATTTAGATACTTTTTTTATAAATCTTTATTGTTCAGATTATTACAGATGTTCCTCTCCCCCCCTCCCATAGCTCCCCTCCACCCAGTTCCCACCCCACCCCCTGCCCTTACCCCCGCTTCACTGTCCTCATCCATAGGTGTATGAGAATTGTTAGTCCACTCCCTTTCTATGCCCCTGCTTCTATTATATTCACCAGTTTATTCTGTTCATCAGATTTTTTTTATTGACTTAATTTTTAGATTCACTTGTTGATAGATATGTATTTGTTGTCACTTTGTTGTTCATAATTTTTATCTTTACCTTTTTCTTCTTATTCTTCCTCTTCTTAAAGAATACCCTTCAGCATTTCATATAATCCTGGTTTGGTGGTGATGAACTCCTTTAGCTTTTTCTTATCTGTGAAGCTCTTTATCTGACCTTCAATTCTGAATGATAGCTTTGCTGGGTAGAGTAATTTTGGTTGTAGGTTCTTGCTATTCATCACTTTGAATATTTC
>NW_005871060.1:13617970-13626355 GCF_000147115.1 Myotis lucifugus
TTTTGGATCTTTTTTCCTTTTTGCTTTTCCAGATGGGTGTTTTTGCTTCCTCATATTTCAAATATTTGATTTGATTCTTGGGACCCTCTAGTCTGCTGTTGAATTTCTGTATATTATTCTTTATTTCAGACAGTGTATGCTTAATTTCTGACTGGTCCTTTTCCCTTTTTTTTTTTTTTTTTATGTGGCATTCTCACTAAGATCCTTGAAGGTCTCACTAAGTTCCTTAGAAGTTTGTAGAAGATTTTTGAGTAACCTTATAACTGTGGTTTTGATCTCTATATCCCATAGTTTGCTTTCCTCCATTTCTTTCATTCATGACATGTTTCTTCGTCTCCGTATTTTGGCTGCTTCCCTGTGTTGATAGAGTGGCTTTGTGTGGTAGGTGTCCTATTGGGCCCAGTGGCTCAGCCTCCCCAATCACCTGAGGTGGAGACTTTTGGTGCACCCCTTTGTGGGCTAGGTGCACAGTCTTGTTGTAGTTAAGCCCTGATTGCTGCTGGTATCAGTGGGAGGAATTGACCTCCAGGCCAATTGGCTGTGGGGACCAGCTGCGAATACAATGGGAGAGCTGCTGTGCTGAAGACACCCTTATGGGGCAGGACTTGCTTCAGTGGGGCTTTGGTGTTCACTGAGTCTGCCTCTTGAGTGTGTCGCTTATGGATGTGAAGAGTTGTACTCTGGTATGGTCTCACTCTGACCACTGGGTACACTGGCTCTTGGATCTCCAAGGAGGTGCATAGTCAACCACCGCCTGAGGCCACCCAGCAGGAGCTACAGAGAGATCTGCAGATTCCTCCTCTTTGTTTTGGGTTTGGAAGTGCCCAGATGAGGCCCCGTGGTTCTGGATGATAGCCATTTTGTCTTTTAGTTGTAGTTTTGGTGTGGTTGTGGGAGGCAGCACATACAAGTGTGTACCTATGCCACCATCTTGGTTCTCCTCTGGAATTTAGATACTTGTGCAGGCAAAGGAATAGTAAGACTGCTACAGAAACAGCAGGCATTATATATACACTTTATTGAGTCATCTACTATAGGTGGTTAAGCTGATTTAAACATTTAAGGACTTCTCTTTTTTCTTCCTTCTTTCATTTCATTTAAAAATTAATATTCATGTAGAAACTCATCTAGGACTGACAGTCTGAATTCTAGTTTGCAATTTATAGCAATGAAGAAAACCTACTTTTAATAACACTCAACAATCTTTGGAGACAGGCCCTAACACATGTGCTGCAAATGTTTGTTTCCAAGACAATAATGATAATGTGTCAATTTCAAACAGGAATCTGTTAGAATGGAGCTGTGTGCCAGTATTTATTGGAAAACTTAAAACAATCATGAATCGAGCATAATGCTCTCCAGGTCCATTCATGTTGTTGCAAATGGTAAGAGTTCCTTCTTTTGGATTAAAAATGGCAGCAGAGTAGGAGCATGTTGCACGGACATGCTTCCAGGAAGAAGCTGGAATTACAACTGAAATATGGAAAGGCTCCCTGAATAATCAATGGAAAACTCACAAGAGAGAACCCTGATACCCAAGGACTGAAGGTAGAGTCTGCATAGAGACTGGTAGGAGGGGCAGAGGCACAAAAGGGCTGGCTGGGCACCCACAGATGGCAAGTGAAGTCCTGGAGAGATATCTCAGCTGTGGGGGAAAGCCACTGAGAACTCTAGGATCTAATCCCGAAGGTGGGCTCCCCAGCAGAGAGCACCAACTGCAGAGGGTACCCACATAACATCTAGCTATGAAAAGCAGTGGGGTGCTGTCTGCCAGGGAGTGGCAGCTGAAAGTTCAGGCACCCACTTAAAGGGCCAACCCACAAAAATTCTGGGTGGAGCAACCCACCTTGTGCTCTGGCAGAGGAAGGGTGCAGCAGACTGGAGCTATGAGAGCAGAACCCAGGACTGGGAACTCGGGATAGAGCTCAGAAGGCAGACACCCCAAGTTTCCTGGGCTGAGTCATTCCCTCACACAGCAGAGGGCATCTTTCCCACATAAACATCCTCCCTTGCCTGGGGGAAGACAGTCAACCCACCCTATTGGAAAACACCTTGCCCTGAGGCCACTTAAGAGATTAAAAGTAACAGCCCCCAAACAGAAGCAACTGCTCCACCTTGTTGAAAAAAACTCTCACCACACCTGAGGATGATTACCTGGGTTCAATTCAGAATCCTATTAGTTTGTAGACCAGCGGTTCTCAACCTGTGGGTCTCGACCCCTTTGGGGGTCGAACAACCCTTTCACAGGGGTCTCCTAAGATCATCAGAAAACACATATATAATTACATATTGTTTTTGTGATTAATCACTATGCTTTAATTATGTTCAATTTGTAACAATGAAATTGGGGATCACCACAACATGAGGAACTGTATTAAAGGGTCGTGGCATTAGGAAGGTTGAGAACCACTGTTGTAGACAGAGGTGGTCTCTGGAGGCTTTGAGTCTTTGCCTGATCCAATTAGTCAGAAACAGCCTTTAACACTGTCCTGCACTAGAGATGGTGCAGTAAAGAGGATCTACCTAAAACATAGTCACAAACACAGACAACCAAAATGAGGAAACAAAGAACCCCAAATGAAAGAACTAGAGGATTCTCCAGAAGAAGAGAGTAATACTTTAAGAAATAAAAATTATTATAAAAAAAAAAAATAAAAAAAAAATAAAAATGCTCAACAGTATGAAAAAAGATGTAGTAACTATAAAAAAGGAACAGTCTGAGATAAACAATAACATAACACAAATAAAGAACATATTGGAAGGAATACATAGCAGATTATGGAAAAAATACACAGCAGATTAGGGGAAGCTGAGGATTGAATCAGTGAATTAGAAGACAGAGGTGAAAATATCACTCAATTAGAGAATCAAAAAGAAAAAAACAATTAAAAAACAGGAGGACAGCTTAAGGGAGCTGTGGGACAATGTAAAATATAACAATATTAGAATAGTAGGTGTGCCAGAAGAGGCAGAAAGGGAGAAAGGAATAGAGAAGGTGTTTGAAGGATAATGGCAGCAAACTTCCCTAACCTGGTAAAGGAAAAAGTCACAGAAGTTCAGGAGGCACAGAGAAACCCAAACAAGAACCCAAACAGACCCACGCCCAAACACATCATAATTAAAATGCCAAAAATTAAAGACAAAGAAAGAATCTTAAAGGCAGCAAGAGAAAAGAAAACTGTTACCTACAAAGGAGTTCCCATAAGATTGACACCTGATTTCTCATCAGAAACTCTACAGGCCAGAAGGGAATGGCATGAAGTACTCAAGGAAAACAAGGATCTGAGTCCAAGTTTACTATATCCAAGAAGGCTATCATTCAAAATAGACAGTCAAATAAAGAGCTTCCCAGACCAAAAAAAAGGCTAAAGGAGTTCATCACCACCAAGCCAGGATTATAAGAAATGCTAACGGGATTGCTGTAAGGGATTGCTGAGAAGGAGAAACAGAGAGTGAAACCTAACCATACAGAATTAAAATGGCTGTAAATAAGTACCTCTCAATAATAACCCTAAATGTAAATGGATTAAATGCTCCAATAAAAAGGTGTAGGGTAGCTGAATGGATAGAAAAACATGACCTAACTATATGCTGTCTACAAGAGACCAACCTCAAAGCAAAAGACACACACAGGATGAAAGTGAAGGGATGGAAAAGAAAACAAAGCTGGAGTAGCAATACTCATATCCAACAAAATAGACTTTGAAAGCATCATGCTAAGCGAAATAAGCCAGTCAGAGAAAGATAAATATCATATGATCTCACTCATTTGTGGAATATAATGAACAACATAAACTGATGAACAAAAATAGAGCCAGACAGAAAAAAAAATTCTAGAATATAATAGAAGTAATCCTGTTATTTGCAGATTTTTAATATTTCCTACAACTTTTGTGATATCATACTATGTTAGTATGATAGTTTTGGTAATATTATTATACTTAAAATCCTTTTATTCTTAAAATATTAATGTTTATTGCATGTAATATTACTATATGTAAGATCATTTTTCTTGAATAATTGATGTTTATTGCATGTAACATTATCATATTTAAAATCATTTTTCTTGAGATATTAAAATTTATTGCATGTAACATTATTATATTTAAAATCGTTTTTTCTTGAAATAAAAAGAACTGGAAAAGCAACAATCATGAATCAGTTACCACAAAGATAAGATTTAAAGGAAATTGGCCTGCCCAGCCAGTGTGGCTCAGTGGTTGAGCATCAACCTATGAACCAAAAGGTTATGGTTTAATTCCTGGTCAGGCACATGCCCGGGTTGCAGGCTCGATCCCATGTGGGGTGTGCAGGAGACAGCTGTTCCAAGATTCTCTCTCATCATTGATGTGTCTAGCTCTATCTCCCTCTTCCTTCCTCTCTAAAATCAATAAACATGTATTTTTTTTTAAAGCAAATTGGCCTGACAGAAAACTATTATCTGATACTATTACATATTTTTTCTTAAATAAACTAAAATTTTTATTTTGAGTTTGCTTTTTTAAAACAAATAAGTGTATTTTAAAAATCAATTTAATATTCCCTGCATCATTAAAGTCTGTTTTATAGAAATCACAACATAAAAACAAAAAAATCTTAAACAACACAGAAGTACAATAACTTTTTGAAACTTAGAAGAACCCCAAGGAATTTGCAAGAGCCCATTAGTTACAAAATCCTAAAATGGAACACAAATATTTTTCAAGCACTATGAATCAGTGAACCAAATGTTTTCATTTACATCAGAAACAAAGGAATAATAATGGTAGTATTTCATTGAAGGCTCATCTGTGTCAAGCATATGCACTCACATAAGCATCCGTCCCTACTCTTGATCTCCTCAATCTTGGTTTACACCTTTCTTTAAAAAAAAATCACTTTTTTTTAATTGATTTGAGAGAGAGAAACATTGATTTATTGTTCTACTATTTATGCATTCACTGATTGCTTCTTGTACGTGTCCTGACTAAAGATAGAACCTGCAACCTTGACCTATCGGTACCACACTCTAACCAACTGAGCTACCTGGCCAGGGTGAAAATATCACTTTCTAATATATCACATAACTTACATATTAATTATAGTATAATGTCAGGTTAAGTGATTTACCTACTCTCATGCAGCTCAAGCTGGGATTAGAATCTATACCTATTTGAGCTAATTAATTTAGTCAACAAATATTTGTGCACCTATCATGCATCACAACATAATTCATCTATAGGCCCAATTGCTCCTTATCTGACAAGGAATATAAAATTTGGGGGGAGGGAGAATGATTCTAAAAACTTTTATTGCCTGAGAGCTTATTTAGAATATGAAAGCATACTAGTGAACTATTTTATTTCAATACAACTTTTAGTCTATGACTCTCTTTCCTAAGTATACTCAAATGTGTGTGGGGGGAAATATCCCTTGCATAATCAGTTCTTTTACCTAAAAGTGTTGTCACGTTCATAGTTAACTTTATGATTAGGAACTGGAATTCAGGCACAGTAAAGACACGTTTGGTTTGTGACTCATGCTATACAGATTGTGGGTGGCTTGGTGCCTCTGGCAGTTCAGACCTGTAATGACAAACAGTTGCTGGAATAATGATTTTTCCCCCTCACTTCTGAATGCCTTCATCAAATGAATAAGTACACTTAAATAGTCTGTTATGTAGGCTGAATATCGCAAAAATAGATTGGGGATTTTGCTGTTAACACACCTTTCCCAGAATTTTCATTAAGTGCTCACATTTAATAAATTACATTTTGATCCCCATTTTCCCCCTATAATTTAATCCCCAAAATCAACTCTATGAAAGGTGTTTGCTTATATATCAAATTGTTAAAAGTACATTTATTTATTTCCTAATTATTTCTTATTTAATTCAACTAAACTTGGTGAGTTCAGTCTGAGCTTGAGTCATTCATTCCTTTGGTCCCAAAAGATTTATAGAGAATCTATCTCTAAGAGCACTTCAATAGGCTCTGTCACGCAGTTTAGAGTCTATGAGGGGTGACAGAGAATCACATAAGCAATGATAATCCAGTGTGGCAATGACACCTAAGGGGGAAACACTGCATGATCTAAGAACACAGAGAATGGCTGAAGACAGGCATGAAATAACACTCAGCTAAATGAAGTAGGTCAAGACATCATCAAAATGCAAGGAACAGTTTTTCAGGGCAAGACAACAGTTTGTGTAAAGGTTAGTAAAGGAAAGGGAGAATGGTGCATGGGAGGAGCAAAGTTCAATATGACTGGGGTGGGGGTGAGGGGGTGAGGGGGTCATGGCTATAGACAAGACCAGAGAGAAACCCAAAGGTCAAGGGCTAGGACACCTACAGACGTGTGAGCCAGGTTGAAAATTTTACACCTTATCCTAGGGGCAATGAAGAGCCACACAAGTGTGCAAAGCTGATGTGAGATTTTTGGAGAATGAATTGGAGACTGGCATACAAGGCTATGGAGGTTAAAGCAAGAGGAGGAATTGAAGATGGGGTGGGAGTATTATCCAAACTGAGGAGAATAAGTGTGACACTGGAAATGGATTTGAAGAGTCAAATGATTTTGGTAGGAAGATATGGAAACATTTCAGACAGAGAGAACATCTTGAATTCTTTAATTTAAGGCTAGTACTTTCCTTTATCAGATAGGAATTAAAATACTATTGAGATTAAATGGTGATGGAAAAAAATAAAATAAAGACTGTTGGGATGTGTGGCAAACACTGTTGTTAACATGAAAACATTTGTAACCCTCCTCTCTTTGTCACTTTCTGCTACTGGGCCAGGGAAACCAGATTCTTATTTTCCTGGCTTCTCTTTGATCCAGGAGTAGATATGTGAATATTTTTGCGGCCAAGCCAATACAACGGTATGTAAGAAATGCTTTAATAAAAATGTCGGCCCTAACCGGTTTGGCTCAGTGGATAGAGCGTCGGCCTGCAGACTGAAGTGTCCCAGGTTCAGTTCCGGTCAAGGGCATGTACCTTGGCTGCGGGCACATCCCCAGTAGGGGGTGTGCAGAAAGCAGCCTATCAATGTTTCTCTCTCATCGATGTTTCTAACTCTCTATCCCTCTCCTTCCTTTCTTTAAAAAATCAATAAAATTTATTTTAAAAAAAATTTCGTAACTTATATTTTACAATATCCTATTATACATAATTATGAATAATGAACTACAATGCTCGCTGACTGATTACTATAATCGTGTTACATTCATTTCCCTTATGTGCCTTACGAGCAGGCACACCATTTCTCTCCACTAATACCAGGAGTGAATATTTTAGCAGCCGATTGCCACGTCATTACTCTTGGACTGACTTGTTTGGTGTGTGCAACAGGAAATATTTTGCTTTGGAGATAAAAAAAAAACAGGTTTATTTGAGTTACACTTATTAATTTGTTCAGTTATTCAGTATCTGGTAAGTTAATGTTCAAGAAAAAATATTAATTTTTATGAAAATGTTCTATTATTTTATGTTAATGATTACTCATTTATTTCAGCCCTTTGTATTCAGCATGTCTCCATTGAAATAAACCTACATTTCTATAAAAATTGAAGCTTTTGGACTAGCCAGCATGGCTCAGTGGTTGAGCGATGACCTATGAACCAGGAGGTTGGGGTTCAATTCAGGTCAGGGCACATGCCCAGGTTGTGGGCTTGATCCACAGTGGGAAGCATGCAGAACGCAGCCAATCAATGATTCTCTCTTATCATGATGTTTCTTTCTCTCTTTCCCTTCCTCTCTGAAATCAATAAAAATATATTTTAGCCCTAACCGGTTTGGCTCAGCGGATAGAGCGTCAGCCTGCGGACTCAAGGGTCCCAGGTTCGATTCTGGTCAAGGGCATGTACCTTGGTTGCGGGCACATCCCCAGTAGGGGGCCTGCAAGAGGCAGCTGATCATGTTTCTCTCTCATCGATGTTTCTAACTCTCTATCCCTCTCCCCTCCTCTCTGTAAAAAATCAATAAAATATATTTAAAAATATATATATTTTTTTTTTAAAAAAAATTGGTACATCTACACGATGGAATACTATGCTGCTGTAAGAAAGAAGGTACTCTTACCATTTGCAATGGCATGGATGGAGCTGGAGAGCATTATGCTAAGTGAAATAAGCCAGTCAATGAAGGAAAAATACCACATGATCTCACTCATTCATGGATAATAAAGACCATTACAAACTTTTGAACAATTATAGATACAGAGGCAGAGCTGCCTCACACAGATTGTCAAACTGCAGCGGGAAGGCCGGGGAGGGTTGGGGGGCAGGAGGGAGGGGGTTAAGAGATCAACTGAAGGGCTTGTATGCATGCATATGAGCATAACCAATGGACATAAGACACTGGGGGGTAAGGGAAGCCGGGGTATTGTCAAGGGCGGGGGGGAAAAA
>NW_005871060.1:13626455-13646187 GCF_000147115.1 Myotis lucifugus
ATAAAATAAAATAAAATAAAAAATTAAAAAAAAAAATTGAAGCTTTTGTTTTTTTTGTGGCCCACATAAACTTAAACCTTGTTTATTTGGCCCGTGTTAGACTTTGAGTTTTACATGCTTGATTTACAAGATTGATTACAATGATCCAATTTTGAGTTAAATATATTGTGAAACATGACATTTGCAAAATGGCAGATATATTAAGATAATGTCAACATAAGAATCTTATTTAATAAAGAGGGAATATGCAAATTGATCATCACACCATAACAGTCAAGATGGCTGCGCCCACAGCGGAGGCCGAGTTCCCGTAACGAGCCTTAACGAGCAATCAGCAGGGACCTAAGGCTGCACCCCCTGCCTGGTGGGGCTTGACAGGGGACCTGAGGCCACATCCCCTGCCCAGCAGGGCTTGACAGGGAATCTCAAGGCATGCCCCCACACCAACCCTGGATGGGGACCTCAGGCAGCTCCCCCGGCCCCAGTACTGGGCCAGGGGACCTGAGGCCACGCCCCCCACCCGGCAGGGCTTAACAGGGACCTCAAGGCATGCCACCTGCCCCGCCCCAGACCAGGGGACCTGAGGCTGCGCCCCCCACCTGGCGGGGCTTGACAAGGGACCTCAGGCTGCACCCCCTGCCCAGCGGGGCTTGACGGAGGTGACACCAGCAGGGTCTGGATCTAGCCTAATGGGGGTGGGGCTGGCCGGGTCTGGGTCTCACGTAATTTTGAAGCACACGTGGGTGGGCGGGGACTTGACTCTGGTTCCCGTGGTGTGCCCCAGACTCTGACAGGAGGAAGATTTTCATATACATTTTACTAATTTTCTTTCATCTCTGACACTTCTATTATAAAGGGCAAATAGCAATATTAAAATATTTCCTCTAATTAATTCCCTTTTAATGTGCACGAATTTCATGCACCAGGTCACTAGTTATGACAATAAAAATGAGATGCCACAAATACAGATGTGGTAAAATTTGAACCTGGATGTGTGAGTTGACTAGTCAATGTATCAAGTACCATCCTGACATTGTGCGTATATACAACAACAAAATGGTAACAACATAATGTCATGAGGAAGCTGAATAGCAACAAGAGTGGGAGAAAAATGTAAGGTCTGTGTGTTTGAACTCAAGCTTCTAGCTGAGAGTACCATGACAATGATAAGACATGCATAAGTAATGCATCTCTATGCTCACTACAGCATTATTTACAATGGCCAAAATTTGGAAATAGTCCAAGTATCCATCAATAGACGAGTGGATAAAAAAGCTGTGGTACATTTACACAATGGAATACTACTTAGCCATAAAGAAGGAAATCTGAGTGGGTGCCTATGCAGAGAGAGAGCAGACGGACTCCCTGGCCCCGGGGCCTCCCAGGGCTGGGGCAAGGGGACCATGTCTGCTCCTGATCAGGTGCCTGCCACTCACTCTCAAGAAGAGCTGCCCATGCGGCTGCACCCAAATAGGAGGGCAAGCAGGCGGCGAAGGAGAAGAGGGCTGCCACCGCCACCAGCGTGGGGCGCGGGGAGAGCCGTTGCTGGTGCCCCAGGCAGCCGTGCAGGGAGGACTCTGGCGCTGCACCTGGCGCACAGGGCGCGGGGGTGGGGGTGGGGGTGGGGGGGCTCCGAAGAAAAGCTGCCGCTGCTGCCTAAGGAGAACCCTTGGATCAAAAAGCCGCCTCAGCACCTGCTCCCACTGGACTCCCTGGAAGCAGAGCTCAGTTCCCCCAAAATTATAAAAGCAGGAAAACTCAAGACAAAGAACCCCAACAAGTGTCAAGAGTGTCATCAACCAAGGAAATAAGAAGCTACAAAATAAAAAAGAAAAAGGGAAATAACAGTGAGAGCAAAGAAACCCGGGAAACAAAACTAGATGGTCCTGGTGAAAATGTCAGTGAGGATGAAGCTCAGTCAAGTAATCAAGGAAGGAAAGCTGATAAGCAAGTGGGTACCACTCCACTTAGATGTTGTAAGACCAGAGACTCAAGAAAGACCAGGATCCGGGAACAGCTCAAGGTGTCAACCTGAAACAAATAAATCACATAACAATAGGAGAAGTGATACACGAAGTTGGAGATGTGATAGAGAAAAGAGAGATGATCAAGATGAAGTTTCCAGTGCGAGAAGTGAAGGTGGTAATTTCCGAGGTTCCTCAAGAGGCCGAGGAAGAGGACGAGGCAGACGAAATTCTGGATTGAACTTTGATTATTCATATGCTTTATCAAGAACATGGTGAAAGGACTGACCAACCATTTCAAACAGAACTTAATGCCAGTATGATGTATTACTACAATGATGGTACAGGCATACAGGTATATCCTGTGGAAGAAGCATTGCTCAAAGAGTATATTAAGCGCCAAGTTGAATATTACTTCAGTATAGTAAATTTGGAACGGCACTTCTTTCTTAGGAGCAAGATGGATGAACAAGGTTTCTTGCCTATTTCTCTGATTGCTGGTTTCCACCATGTTCAGGCTCTCTCTACAAACCTTAATCTCAGTTTAGAGGCACTGAAAGATAGCACAGAAGTGGAAATTGTGGACGAGAAAATGAAAAAATAGATAGAACCAGGAAAATGGCTAATTCCGGGCCCTCCTCCAAATAGGGTGCCACAAACAGACTTCTCTCAACTGACTGACTGCCCAGAGTTTGTACCAGGCCAAGCCTTTTATTCACATGCAGTCAGGGTAATGATCTACTGATGCTCTTGGATGTCGTTTGATGGGAATATGCTCTTGGATGTCGTTTGATGGAAATGTCATTATAAATATTGCAACAAATCGTGCTGCAGAAATGAAAGCGACCAGAGTTACTTCTTTGCAAGAATGTCTACTCCCAACTCCTTGTGGAGGACGTTGTGTCAACACTACAGTGTAGCTAAACACCTATGTGATGATGATGATGAGAGACAGACCAGAGGACTGCTGTTGTTTTTACAGGAGCTGCCCACTTGTGTGCAAATAACCTGGGCGGCACGTGCTACTTTTTATTCACAGTGGGAAAGTTAATTTTCATTCTGGAAATATTACAAGATTCGGTCTTTTCCCTTTAGATTGATGTACTTGTGTCCAGATCAATAAAGTAGAAACAGAGAGGCTTGAGTGGCATTTCCTGGGTTGTTAGGTCCTTTGCTATTTAATTTGCCCCTCTTTTATGGTGCACTGTATCTCACATGTCATAATATTTCACATGGAATTTAAGATTTATTAATGTGGACACTAAGGGATAAGAAATTTAAGAAATGAAAGTATTTTTTTTCACTCTTTAAAATCCCTTTTTAATACACTAGTGTGAGGCACCTGCCATCAAAAAAGCACTGATGGACAGTCTCACAGATAATTTTATTTATTGTTTCTTTGATTGCCAGCCCTCTGTGCATCTAAACCTAGAAAGCAACTTGGGCAAGTGTTTTAAAATTTGAAGAAACATTTTTAAGGCTTTTTAAATAAAGATATGCTGTCTGTATAAGTTAGATTAATATATTGTGTAAATATGGAGTCCAAGATGACATTTTAACCTGCTCATGAACAAGCATTAGTTGAGTTAGATAAAATAGAAAACACTTCTTCCACAGAGTAGCTGGGATAGGTTAGTCAAGTTGGTAATGCCTGTCCATAAGCGATTTAAGCATTATTAATAAAATTATAGGAATAAAAATAAAAAGGAAATCTTACCTTTTGCCACAGCATGGATGGACCTGGAGAACATTGTGCTAAGTGAAATAAGCCAATCAGAGAAAAACAAGTACCACATTATTTCACTCATATGTGGAATCTCATGAACAAAATAAACTAACAAACAAAATAGAAACAGACTCATCAAGAACAGACTGACAGCTGTCAGAGGGGAGTGGGGTTGCAAGGCTGGGTGAAAAAGGTGAAGGGATTAAGCAAAAAGAAAAAAACTCATATACAGACAAAAATTCATATACCAGAGGGAGAAAGGTGTGTGGTGCGATAGAAGAGGATGTAAGGGAGATAAAAGGTGATGGAAAGGGACTTGATTTGGGGTGGTGAAGGCATAATACAATATACAGTTGCTGTATGACAGAATTGTACACCTGAACCCTATATAATTTTATTAACCAATAAATTCAATTTAAAAAGACAAGCATAAGTAAGTAGTAAAAAAGTGGGGGAAATAGGATGAGCAAAATCAAGTAAGGAAAGATACAATATAGTGTATACTCTTTAGTAAGAACTTACTGAAAAATAAAAAATTATATGTTGTATTTAGAATTTAAATCCTACTTTTCCCCAGAAATGCAATTAAAGTAGTTAGCAAAATATAGCAGGTGATTATCAAAATGGTGAAAATACGCAATGCTTTTTATTCCCCAAAATTAGTAATGGCAGTTACTAAAGGTTTAAGTTTTAAAAGGCACATACAAAGCCTTGGTCGGGTAGCTTAGTTGGTTAGAGCAAGCATGTCAAACTCAAAAACTAACACGGACCAAATAAACAAGGTTTAAGTTTATGTGGGCTGCAAAAAAACTCCAAAAGCTTCAATTTTCATAGAAAAGTAAGTTTATTTTGATAGAGACATGCTGAATACAAAGGGCTGAAATAAATGAGTAATTGTTAACATAAAATAATAGAACATTTTAATAAAAATTAATATTTTTTCTTGAACATTAACTTAACCAGACACTGAATAACTCAACAAATTTATAAATGTAATGTAAATAAATCTCTTTTTCTTGTTCTTCAAAAGCAAAATATTTCCCATTGCACACACCAAACAAGTCAGCCCAAGACTAATGACGTGGCAATCAGCTGCTAAAATATTCACTGCTGGTATTAGTGGAGAGAAATGGGGTGCCTGAGCATAAGGCCTGTAAGGGAAATGAATGCAACATGATTATAGTAATCAGTCATTAGCAAACGTTGTAGTTCGTTATTAATAACTAGAGGCCCAGTGCACAAATTCGTCCATAGGTGGGGTCTGGCCAGCCCACCCCAACTGGGGCCTATTGGGCCGGGCTGGCCAGGGGAGGGGTCATGGTCAGTTGACCAGCAGGCCCCACCTCCTGGTGGAACTCCCAGCTGAACTCCCAGTAGAGGGGACAATGTGCATATTAGCCTTTCATTATATAGGATTATGTATAACAGGATATTGTAAAAATTAAGTTACAAAATTTTTATTAAAATGTTTCTTACATACCATTATATTGGCTGGGCCACAAAAATATTCATTGTGGGCTGCATGTGGCCCATGGGCCACGAGTTTGACATGCTTGGGTTAGAGCATGGTCCTTATACACCAAGGTTGTGGGTTCAATACAATCAATGAATGCAAAAATAAGTGGCATAACAAATCAACGTTTCTATCTCTTTCTTCCTTTCTCTCTCTCTCAAATCAATAAATAATTAAAAAATAATACAAAATAAAAGGTGCATACAGGGATGGAATCATCACAGATTCCACCAGTTATAAAGACTGAAGACCGCTTTGTCAGGGTTTCTTAATGTGAAGTTCATGGAGCACTAAGGGGTCCATGAACCCCCTGAAATTATGTACAATCTCTTGTGTGCATATGCAGTTTTCTGGAATACATTCCATAGCTTCTTAAAAATCAGATTCTCAAAAGAGGCTCATGACCATTCCCTCTGTCTCCCCAAATTAAAAATTATCACTCTGGAAAACGAAGTATTTGCTTACAAATTTGGTAATATTTGGCTTAGTTTCTTGTTTTCAAGAAAGAAAGATCAATTTAGTCTTACGATCTAGTATCCTGTCTTTTCCATTTCATATTTGTGTGTGGGAGGTAAGATTGGTTTACACAAGTTTCCATTACCAACCAGGTGTGGTTTACATTTTTAAGATATCAAGTTAAGAAGAAATCCAGGTTTGCAAGTCCCATTTTTAATCTCTGTTGCTGTTTATTATTTTGTTTGGTTTCTTATTCAATTCAATTCAAATTTGGAAGGGTGGCTCCTTCTTTGAATTGCTTTATGATTTTGTTTTGGTAAATATAAAGCCAAAAATATTTTTTTTAATTCCCGCAAAGTCTTTCCTCCTATTTAATGAAGACATTTGAGGATTCTATCAAACATTTTCACTGACCCCATTTCAAAACTAACAGGTAATTAACAGAATTTCTGTAGCTCTGTTACTCAGGGTTTTCTGGAAAAACAGAAGCAAGAGGATATGTACATATGTAAAGAGATGGATCACCTGATTTTAGAGACTGAGAAGTCACTCTGCAAGCTGGAGGTGCAGGAAAGCTGGTGATGTAGTTCCAGTCCTAGACCCTGTTGTGGACCAACGTTTGCGAGAGTAAGACCACCGACTCCAATTAGGTCTAAAACAGCAAGCGAGGATTTATTGAAACAGGCCAGTGACTGCCTCGGGCTTCTCCATGAAGGGAGCAAGCCCAAACAGTAGCAGCAGCTTTGGGGTCAAGCAAGCTTTTATTTGCACAAACCACTAATATCCATTGAAAGGGCGAGGACTACGCCCTCCATCTTACCCTGGATCCTCCATCTTTGGGCAGCCATGTGTTCGGCAAGGCTTCTTCCCGGAAGCCCAACTCTCTGCTAGCCACACCCAGGACTTCTTTAAACTAACCAATGACAATCAAGGGAAGTGCCCGCCATAGATATGACCACATCCTGTGTAACGAGACACCGACTTGTGCCTGGCCAATAGGCAGGGCCCACAGTCCCCTCTTCTTCCCTACTCCACCCCCTATAAAACTCCTCTTCCCACCGGGCTAGCCCTCTCTCTGCCACTTGTTGCTGTGCCAGTAAGGAGGGTAGGGGAGCCAAGCCCGGGTTTGAATAAAAGACTCTCTGCTTTTGCATCGGACTCGGCTGGCTCCCTGGTGGTCTATTGGGGATCTTGAAATCTGGGCATAACATCCATCATAACTGTTACAATGCTCTACAAGCCACAAACATCCTTTTACAATACTCTATTCAGGGTTCTCACGCACAGGTGTGCTGACCAGGAACTTCCAGGGTCATGCATGGCCACCCATCCTTAGCCATATCCTGGGTCTTGTCAATTCTCAGAACTCAGAACAGGTCACCTCAACCTTTGCTAAGTCTAAAATTTTCCCACTGCTACTTTAAGTTTGCTTTAAGCCTAGTGCATTACAACCCCAGTTCGAAGGTCAGAGAAGAGGTCAGAGAGGATGATATTCCAGTTAAAGCAGAGAGAGTGAATATTCCCTTGTTATGCCTTTTTTTTTCTGTTCAGGCCCTTAATGGATTGACTGAAGCCCACCCAAATGGGTGAGGCAATCTTCTTTACTTAATCTACCAATTCAAATGCTAATCTCTTTCAGAAACAACCTTAAGGACACACCCAGAAATAATGTCATTCCATCAATCTGGCAAGCTTAGCCTAGTCAAATTGACACATAAAATTACCCATTACAGCAGTCAGTCCTGCATAGTCATTTTATTTTATTTTTTTATTTTATTGATTTTTTACAGAGAGGAAGGGAGAGGGATAGAGAGGTAGAAACATCAATGAGAGAGAAACATTGATCATCTGCCTCCTGCACACCTCCTACTGCCCACAAGCAAGGTACATGCCCTTGACCAGAATCAACCCTGGACCTCTCAGTCCGAAGGCCAACGCTCTATCCACTGAGCCAAACCAGTTAGGGCTAAATAGTCATTTTAAGTTAAAGGGTGAATACTCTCCACATAGGGACCCTTGAAGCAAATTTATTTCTGAAGTCTTAGTCACCACATTTGAGTAGTTCCTATTCACAATGTTCTATTTCATGGTCTATACTTGTGAAACTACTATTTTTTTAAATTAAAAAATTTTATTGCCCAGATGATGTGGTTCAATGGTTGAGTGTCGACCCATGAACCAGGAGGTTACAGCTCAATTCCTGGTCAGGGCACATGCCTGAGTTGCGGTCTCGATCCTTAGTAGGCGCGGTGCAGGAGGCGGCTGATCAATGTTTCTCATATATGCTTCTCTCTCTCTCTCTGAAACCAATAAAAACATATTTAAATTTTTTTAACTTATTGAATTTACTGAGGTGAAATTGGTTTAAAAATTATATAGGTTTCAAGTGTCGTGAAACTTCATCTTAATTTCCATGAGGAATCACATAAAACATCACACAAATTAGAAATAATAATGCATTTCGGTGATTATCTAGTACTTAAAAAGAGGTGCCTTTAATCTCATTTATGCTACTGAGAAAGAGGAGTTGGGTATTATTGTGGGAAATAATTCTTCTGGCAAAAAAGGCAGAGAGAAATTATGAGGACACACAAAGTCTATTAGATTATGGTGTTTCGATTCAGCTTCTCCAAATTTAAGGTGACTAAGAAATGGGCCTAAGATTTCCAGATAGTTGCTGAGTCAAGGTATTTTAAGTTGGGAAAAGAAGGAACATCTTAATTCTACATTAAAATATCAATACACTTGAGAAAAAAAATGTAGAAAAATGTTTGGATGTGTTCCAATTACTGCATAACAAACTACATCCAAAATTTAGTGCTTTAAAACAATGGCCAATTGTTGGGAAGCATGAGACTTGGTTGGAATGTTTGTAAGAACATTCTGATAAAAGGGAAGTGTGTGGAAGGCCGCCTGCCCTGTTTACTGGAATTCCTACTTAGGGTAGTCTTAGGGGAGTGTTGAAGGCAGCACCCCTAATTATTCCTTGACCTTTCCAAACAAGTCTATGCATGTGCAGACCACCAGATGTTTACTGGAATCCTTATGCTTAATCCCTGGATGCCCTTGCCCTAGAGGACAATGCAAACACAGGTGTCCTCCCAAGATTACTCACCCTACTGATTATACCTAAAGATAAAAATTCCAATAAAAGCCTAGCGAGGCAGGCAATCGAGGCTGCCTGGTCACTTTGGCCAGGCCATCCCTTAGCCTCTCTTTCACAGTGAAAGTGTGTCAGAGTAATCTGTTCATCCATTCATTGTTCAGGGGCTGCTGGTCAGCCCTGGCAGCCATTTGATTGTATCTCATGATTTTATAGGTCAGGAATTTGGGCCAGGCTTGCTGAGTGATTCAAATTTTATCATTTCTTTCTCATACACTAGTTGGAATACTCTTTTTTTTTTAATACGGTTTTTAAAAATTGATTTTAGAGAGAGAGGAAGGGAGAGTGAAGAGAGATTTTAGAAACATAGATGAGAGAAAGTTTGATCAGCTCTCTCCTGCCACCTCCTGGAGATTGAGCCCACAACCCGGGCATGCGCTCTGACCCGGAATTGAATGGTGACCTCCTGGTTCATGGGTTGCCACTCAACCTCTGAGCCACCAGCAGGGCTGGAATACTTTTTATAAAGAGACACTTTCCTTCATCTATCGTTTGATTTCTTAATGAACCCTTCACAGAATAAAGGCAAAATAAAAGCTTGGTTCTTTTCCTCTACTTACCAGTTTTCATGATAATGAATTGTCTTCTTTCATTCTCCCAAAACAACCAGTTGTGTTATTTTTTTAATACCATAAAGAACTCATATATTTGATGGCTTTCAAAAAATTGTAATTTTAAATCTTATTGAAGTTCCAAGTACCCCATCTTTGGTCAGTAGTAGAAGCCTCTTCAAGTTGACTCATGAATCTTTTGAAATGACAATAGTGGTCTTTGATAATTTCCTTGCTTTTTGTTACTGAAAGATATTCCAGGCTCATCCTGAACATTTCCTGTCCCAGCCTGGAGTCTTTTTTCCAAGAAGCTCTGATTTCCTTTAGTGTTAAATTCTATTTCAAGACCATAATCTTAGAGGTAGGGATGTGACTCCTATTGTAATTATGTTGGATCTTCTTTGCTTATCTTGAATATTCATTATTTTCTCTTTAAATCTATTTACCTATTTTTATTTTAGTTTATTTCTCTTTTTACTCTATTTATTAAGGTATCTGTTATGTTTATCTATGTGTTATATCTAGGTTAATCTTCATTTCTAAGATTATTTTTTTCTTTTACTTCTCTTTCTTTCTTGAATTATGTCACCTCTTTTCTGAAATTTTAAAACTCTGGTTTCTGTTGTTCTTTCATGGCATGCATCATTCTGAAGATACTCGGCTTTTTAAAACATTCATTTGTGGTTATCTATATGCTTAGGCATTTTATGTAATTATTATCATCATTTATTCACTCAACAAATACTTATTGAGCATGCACTATGTACAGAAAGGCCTTGTAGCTTGAAATTGAACCACACAAGCCAATCAAGATTATTGTTCTATGCAAATAAAGTTTTGTGGTTGTTTGCCCTGGCTAGTGTGGCTCAGTTAGTAGGGCATTGTTCTGTGCACCAAAAACATGTGGGTTCAATTCCCAGTCAGGGCACATGCCTGGGTTTCAGGCTCTATCCCCTGTGGGGAGCATGCAGGAAGCAGCGAATCTATGTTTCTTTCTCACATCAATGCTTCTCTCTCTCCCTCTCTCACTTCTCTCTCTAAAGATAAAGAAAAATATATTTTGAAAATAAAAAAATTTTGTGGTTGTTTACTATGCAACAAAAAGCTAATATACCATATTTATAATTATTAAGTCTTAACTGTGTTTTGTCTCAACAGAATACTTTTATACCATGAATTCTGTTTTTTAAATCCTCATTTTTTTGGCCCTGTCAGCTGGATTTATGTCTTTAGACACATGTTAAGAAAAATATATTTTCCAGGAATTAAAAACATGAAATTGATTTTTTTCTTCCATAAATGAGTTATATATATATGTGATCCAGAAAGACAGAATCACAATACTTCCCCTCCAGATCTTTGTAGATGTTGCATCATTACCTCTGGCATTTAGTTTAGTTAATAACTTTAGACAGACTACTTTTTTGTCCCTTTGTAAAGTGTGCCTTAACTTTTGCACAATGGTTTTGAGCACCTGGGCTCTGAAATTTTCTGCTCACATAGCTCCAAGAAGGATAACTAACTTTTTCCCAGGTCCTTCCTGCTGAGGGCCAACAGTGCTTCCAGTATCTATATCCTTAGACCTAACATGTAGTAAAAGGCCCCTAGGCCTAAAAGGTGACCAAGCAATAGGGTGCAGGTAAGTTTGCCAAATAAAATACAGGACACCTGGTTAAAATATCAGAGAGACAACAAATAATTTTTCAGTATAAGTTAAGTTTCAAATATTGCATGGGACATATTAGTACTAAAAAAGCATTTGTTGCCCTGCCGGTGTGGGTCAGTGGTTCAGCGTCTACCTATGAACTAGAAGGTCAGGATTTGATTCCCTGTCAGGGTTTCAGACTCGATCCCCAGTAGGGGGCATGTAGCAGGCAGCCAATCAATGATTCTCTCTCTTCATTAATGTTTCTATCTCTCTCTCCCTCCCTTCCTTTCTGAAATCAATAAAAATATATTAAACAAAAAGAAGTTGTTGTTTAACATTCAGATTTAAGAAAGCATCTTTTTTTTTTTTTTTCCAAATATGGCAACCCTAGGTGGTGTTAAGAGTTGGACATTTGAGCTGGGTGTCCATATGTGTGAGCAGAAGGCCCCTAATAATATTAGAGTAAGAGGTGGTTAGATCTGTCTGAATATAAAGCAAATATTCTTTTTTATTTATTGCTTTTAGCGAGAGAGATGAAAGGAGAGGAAGAGAAACATCAATTTGTTACTCCACTTATTCGTGTATCCATTTGGTTGATTCTTATATGTGCCCTGACCAGAATTGAACCTGCAACTTTTAGGTGTACAGATGGCATGCATGCATCATTCTGAAGATACTCAGCTTCAGAGTATCTTCAGATGTTCCAACCAACTGAGCTACCCGGCCAGGGTGAAATTCTAATTTTTCAGGCCTTGTTACTGAATTTTATGAATCCAGATACGTGTTTTATGTGTGCCCACATTTGATAAATCTGTGGGTTTGTGTTACAATTCAAAACACTGATTTATAAAACAGAATACCAATTTAAATTTACAGTGACCAATATATTTAGCAGGTTAATGATGTGCAGTAATTTCTTTTTAACCAGAGGATCAAATTACAACTCAGAAAAGTGCCTGTTTAGTCTAATGTTAGAACAACGGGAATAAATATTCTTTGGGTAATATTTCCATCAAGATAGGTGAGTGAATTGTCATATTCTACTCTAAGAACCATCCAGCCAACAGTGAGGAGGCAGTTTGTATGCTCTGAAGCTCAAGATACCCGGGTTTTTACTCCTTACTAATTAACTACTTAACATCTGCAGGCCTCGGGTTCCTTACTTGGTAAAAAAAATAAAATTAAAAAAAATTAAAAAAAAATAGGCTTCTTTAAGGGTTCTGATCATACACATAAAAAAACCATGTAGCACCATATTGTTATTATACTATCTATATGTTACCTAAAACACAGATTGTAACATATCAAACATTGTATCACACGTTATTGTTACGCTACTTCTTGTCAGTGTGCTCTTTATTATTATGTATTCTATTTTCCAACTCTCCAGCCAACCTAGACAAACAGGCCAGAAAGCTTCTTCCCAGGCGGAGAGGCGGGTTCCAGTTACCATGACAACAGCGCGCGCCCCACCATTTTCCGCTCGGGCATCGCTCGGGAAGAAGAAAAGCTTAGGCTGCGTGTTGCGTCATCACTACGCGCTCGCAGGCTTGCTCCGGCTTAATTGGCAAGGCCCGGCCCGGCTCCCGTCGCCCACGCCAGAAATTATTATTTTTTCCTCTTCAGCCTTGGTGACAGCGCACCGAGCCTGCAAGACGGTAAGTACCGGAGGGAGAAAGGCGGAGAGCCAGCGGGCGAGGGGACGTTCCCGGAGATGCCGGGGCGCCTCGGAGCCGGCCCCGCGCCGCTCGGTCCTATCAGCGTCCTCCCAGCTGGGCTCGCGCCGCGACAACTTCCGGGCGGGTGCCCGCCAGCGCGGCCTGCGCCGCTCCCCGCCTCCGGCCCCTTTGTGTCCCCGCGGTGCCGAGGCGCGGGCCCTGGCACGTCCTTCCCGCAGGCAGGCAGGCAGCGCCGTCGTGCAGGCGCCGCTCGCCGTGGGCGGCCG
Organism: Myotis lucifugus; assembly: GCF_000147115.1. Lineage (NCBI taxonomy): Eukaryota > Metazoa > Chordata > Mammalia > Chiroptera > Vespertilionidae > Myotis > Myotis lucifugus. The sequence continues at coordinate 13,639,422 of NW_005871060.1, forward strand.
CGCGCTCGCAGGGGGGTGCGAGGGGGACGTGCCCGCGCCGCTGGGGTAAGAGGTGCACGAGGGTCAGCTTGTGGTGTGAGGAGGAGGGGGTGTGGGGTGGGGGACGAGGGGCGTGCAAGGAGCATGGAGAGATGAACACACCCAGCTCGGTCCCCTTCTCGTCGCGTGGCCAACAAGAGCGCAGCATAGCCCCCCGCGCCCCTGGCGCCTCGGCGGTGCCTGGATTGCCCCGGGAGGGACCGGCGCCGGCCTTGCACCGCATATTGTTCTCACGGCCTCTCTTTCTCCTTCTGTTTTCCGTAGCCGGTTCCTTTCAGACTCCCAGGCCCACGAGGTGGGGGCGGCCACCAGGATGAATCTTTTCAACCTGGACCGTTTTCGTTTTGAAAAAAGGAATAAGATTGAGGAAGCGCCCGAGGCAACACCCCCACCCTCCCAGCCTGGCCCTTCCTCGCCCATTTCCCTTAGCGCCGAGGAGGAGAACGCCGAGGGGGAGGTGAGCAGGGCAGGCAGCCCCGACTCCGATGTCACTGAGAAAACAGGTGAGTTACCACGCCGCCGACGGATGGGACCTCCAGAGAGAGGTTTGCGAGACGAGAGGCGGAAGAGATTGCAGCTTTCATTCCGATGTGACACGTGCTCTTGCATTGTCTTCTTCCCCTGTGCCCCTTTGAAAGCAGCTTGGGGGCTGTCATAGGCACCGGGCCCTCCAGCTGAGCATCCATTCATACCCGCTTCCCGTTTCTGCGAGTTCTTGGAATGTGGCCCAACAATGGAAGGTGAAATCAGCATTTAGGTCATCTTCAGGTCAGCCCTGTGAATCACCTGGTTACTTGGCCAGGTGTTGACACCGATTCCAGTATTTCTTCAAAAAATACTGATCACCTCCTGTGAGCGAGGCTTTATTCGAGGTGTCTGAAGACAACCTCTGTAAACAAAAGGTCAGATCACATTCCAATGTTGCCACTACTTGACTTCCTGGAGATCCCCAGAGCGCAGAAGAATAATTGGTGTTCTTTCTGGTGAATGAGCCATTTGAGAAGAAGCCCCAAATTAGCATTTCCATTTTAATCTGTTACAAATTCGAATATATTTGAATTCTTACTATGTTTTGACATAGTGCTTCACATTCTCATTTAATTGGCACAACAATCCTGTGAGATATTACCCACATATTGCAGAAATGAGACCCAGGGAGGTTAAATTGTTAGGAAGTAGGTATAACCAGAACTCAAATCCAAGCATTCTAATTCCTTTCTTTTCTTCTATTTTTTGTTAATCCTCACCCGAGGATATTTTTTCCATTGATTTTTTTTTTTTACTGTTTTTACATTAGTATAAATTTTTAAAAATTCATCTTTATTGTTGAAAGAATTACAGATGTCCTCCTCCCTCCGTTAACCCCCTCCATCTCACTCCCGCCACCCCCCGCCCCATACCTTCATTGCAGTATTGCCTGTGTTCATGAGTTATGCATATAAGTTCTTTGGTTAATCTCTACCTGCCCCTTTCCCTCTGAGATTCATCAGTCTGTTCCTGATTTTTAGAGTGGAAGTGAAAGGGGCGGGGTGGGGGTGGGGGACACGGGGACGACACATCAATGTTAAGACACATTGATTGGTTGCCTCCCACATGCACTGCAATCACACACACCCCAATTGGGACTGAGCATCTAACCAGCAACCCAGGTATGTGCCCTTGACCGGGAATTAAACCCGAGATCCTTTCATGCACGGACTGACACACTAACTACTGAGCAACACTGGCTAGAGCCAAGCAATCTAATTCTTGAGGGTGAAAGGGATATTAAAAGTTTTATTTTAATGTTATTCCAATAATCTCCTTTTTAATGCAAAATCTGTATTTCACAAGCAGTTTTAAAATGAATGTGGCCCTGACAAGATTAGTGACATATATGTCTTAACTCTTGATATCTCTTATTTTGTTTGGTACTCTTCTGTTTAAATGTAACAGTGGTTAATGTTGGCAGAATCCCTACAAGGTCATTGGAGTACCATTTTTAAATACTTTCTTTTTTTTTAAATATATTTTTTATTAATTTTTTACAGAGAGGAAGGGAGAGGGATAGAGAGTTAGAAACATTGATGAGAGAGAAACATCGATCAGCTGCCTCCTGCACACCCCCTAACTGGTGATGTGCCCGCAACCAAGGTACATGCCCCTGACCGGAATCGAACCTGGGACCCTTGAGTCCGCAGGCCAACGCTCCATCCCCTGAGCCAAACCGGTTAGGGCAGTGATGGCGAACCTTTTGAGCTTGGCGTGTCAGCATTTTGAAAAACCCTAACTTAACTCTGGTGCCGTGTCACATATAGAAATTTTTTGATATTTGCAACCATAGTAAAACAAAGACTTATATTTTTGATATTTATTTTATATATTTAAATGCCATTTAACAAAAATCAACCAAAAAAATGAGTTCGCGTGTCACCTCTGACACAAGTGTCATAGGTTCGCCATCACTGGGTTAGGGCTTAACACATTGAAAGCGGGAAACGTATTTATACGTTTTAGTTATACGTTTAAGTTGACTGGTAGTAGAGCGCGGGCGATAAAAACTACCCACAAACAATTTAAATACTTTCTTATTAATGGAATATGGTGAAATGATTTGTTTGGTTGGGTTAAGTAAGTAGGAGTCAACTATTGAAAGGCGTTCTTTGAAGAGCTTTGAACTTATCTGAATTCTGTGGGAAAGCACTGAAGGATTTAAGCACAGGAGGGATAGCCCTTTGTTTAATCTTTTAACAGATAATTTGATTTGTATAACATGCTATAGTTAATGTCTAAACATCCCGGCACTTTACTATTTTAACAGTAAATACATTTATCTGTTTCTTAGATAGTTAGGGCAGAGGGTTGTAGGCTTGGAATTTTGAGTCCTTAAAAGCCTCTGTCCATCATTTTAGTTAAATGGGACATTGGATAAGTCACTTAAAATTGAGATCCACAATTTTTTATTATGTAAAATAAAAGCACTTTGTAAACTGGGATTCAACGGAATGTTATACTTATTTATCAATATTAGTAATGTAAAATTCTTAATTGCCTTTTTTAAAAAAATATTTTTTTATTGATTTCAGAGAGGAAGGGAGAGAGAGAGATAGAAACATCAATGATGAGAAAGAATCATTGATTGGCTGCCTCCTGCACGCCTCCTACTGAGGATTGAAGCTGCAACCCGGGCATGTGCCCTTGACCGGAATCGAACTTGGGACCCTTTACTCCACAGGCTAACACTCTATCCACTGAGCCAAACCAGCTAGGGCTTAATTGCCTTTTCTAATGAGAAGATGTTTTTCTTCTTTTTTTTAAAAAATATTTTTATTGATTTCAGAGAGGAAGGGAGAGGTAGAGATAGAAACATCAATGATGAGAGAGAATCATTGATCGGCTGCCTCCTGCACGCCCCACACTGGGGATCAAGCCCGAAACCCGGGCATGTGCCCTGACCGGGAATTGAACCGTGACCTCTTGGTCAATGCTCAACCACTGAGCCACGCTGGCTGGGCAGAAGATGTTTTTCTGCTTTACTTTTTTTTCTGTCTGAGACTTTACTCCCTTTTTATTGGGACTTTTTCTTTGGTACGTAAATTCATCTTAAAAACTAAGATTACCTTTAGGAAGCTTATGGTCAGTCTTTTATTTTTATTTTTTAAAAATATATTTTATTGATTTTTTTATAGAGAGGAAGGGAGAGGGATAGAGAGTTAGAAACATCGATGAGAGAAAAAAACATCGATCTGCTGCCTCTTGCACACCTCCTGCTGGGTATGGGCCCGCAACCAAGGTACATGCCCTTGACCAGAATTGAACCTGGGACCTTTCAGTCTACAGGCTGACACCCCATCCACTGAGCCAAACCAGTTAGGGCCATATGGTCAGTGTTGATGACACTGGAAAATACAAAAGTTAAGTTTGTTCTGGGAATGATGATAATTCATCTTGTTAGGAATAGACAGAGAGCTTTGCATTAAGAAGAAAGAATTGTAAATGGTACCATGAATTTTGGAGAATTTTGAAAACTAAGGCTAAATTTTTACTTTACCTTATAAGTACTAGGGATCCCTTAACGACTTCTGGTAGAAGGGTAAAATAATGAGAGAAAGTTGTTTAGTAAAAAAAAATAAAAGTCAATCTAACAGAGGATAGGGTTTGAAGAGAGATATCATTTAGGAAACTTACAATCCAAACTTAGTGATGGCAGTAGAAATGAGGAAGAAATGTGAGAGTTTTCAAGTAAGAAAGGTCAAGGATTTAAAACTAGATTGCTGGTAGGAATGAGATAAAGTGATTGATAAAAATTTTAGTTTAGGTAATTGAAAAAAATGGTGGTTTTGTACATCAGAACAGATATAAAGTACCCATTGTAAGCCATTGGGCATGCCTTTAAAAATTAAGAATCAGACCAACCGGTGTGACTCAATCGACCTATGAACCAAGAGGTCACGGTTCAATTCCTGTCAGGGCACATGCCCAGGTTGCAGGCTCGATCTCCAGGCTCCGATCTCTGGGGCGTATAGGAGGCAGCCAATCAATGATTCTTCTCATTGATGTTTCTATCTCTCCTTCTCCCTTCATCTCTGAAACCAATAAAAATATATTTTTTAAAAGAATCAGTCCTAGCTGGTTTGGCTCAGTGGATAGAAAGTCGGTCCAAGGACTGAAGGGTCGGGAGCATGTACCTAGTTGCAGGCTGGTCCCTTTTCCTGGTCGGGGTGCATGTGGGAGGCAACCAATCAATGTATCTCTCTCACATTGATGTTTCTCTCTGTCTCTCCCCCCCCCCCCTTCCACTTTCTATAAAAAATCAATAGAAAAATATCCTCAGGTGAGGATTAACAACAAAAAATAATAATAAATTAAGAATCAAAGTCTTGTTCCAAACTAGCATTTTGGAATAGACCAAAGACAACTTAGTGTGGGGGATACAGATACTGAATTAAGTATATAGGCCTTGGCCTGTAGAGAGGATACGAAACCAAAGGTAGATTTAAGATCTAACTTTGGGCTGGACATGAGATTGGAGAATTATCAGTGGGATATGAATATTTACCTTACTTCCATGATCATTATATGGTAACTTCATATCCTGCCATTGTGGGATACTGCTATATTTGCTTATTTACAGTAGAGTGTTAGGGTCTAAATCATAGGATGGAAATTAAAAAATATATATTTGTAATTACTCTTTTTCAGATACTCCTGTTATTTATCTAATTTGAGTTAAGATTTTATTTCTTACCATACTCCAGTTACTGTGACACAGCCACATCATTTCTTGAAAATACCAAGCATAGTCCAATCTTTCCTTCTGCTTCCAAAGCTTTGCTCTTATTTGCATATGACTCTCAGCTTCTTCATTGGGGCTTGATGAAATGGTACCCTTTTTAGAAGACCTTCCCATGATCACTCTCTCTGAAGTAACTCCCCTCCACCCCCAGCTTTACTCTACTGTATGTATTTATCGCTACCTAACATGGTATTTGCGTCTCTCTTATTAGACTGTGATCCTCAAGGGGCACCAAGGGGAAAGGACATGTAAATATATATAGCTAAAATAGTACAATACGGTAACTCACAGGGGAAGGTACTAAGCAGTGTAGGATCACAGTCCAATTCACAAATGATCATTCATTCTTCCTGGGAGGATCAGGAAAAGTCACGAAGAGATGACTAAATGGGCCCTAACCAGTGAATCATTTAATTCGGTGAACAAGAGGCGAAAATATATGTTGCCTTAAAGAGTCTGTGCTGTGTTTATGGGAAGGGGGAGTTATCTATGGAAGAAGAAGTTTAGGGAAATATTAGATAAAGCTGAAAAGAGAAATACAAACTGCTGGGTTTTTAGGAACCTTTATATTTTGTGAAAGGAGCACTGATTTTATTTGGTAAAGAATAGAGAGCATTTCAATGTGAGAAGACAAATAAGGAAGCTATTGCATTTGAAGCCTAAATGTAGGGAAATGACAGTAGGGATGGTTGAGGGCAGTTTAGGGATGTTTATATGATATGTATTTTATGGTATTCTGCGTAGTTGAAAGGTAAATCTTCCTTGCTTACACAGCTGAGTAATTGACACTGTCAACCGAATTAGGTGGTACATTTAGGAGGATGATACCAAAACAAATTGAATTTGAATTACTTTTCATATTTCAGTAAAGAGGTTTAATAGATGGTTGTACATCAGAGTTTGGAGCCTGAGAAATCAACTTTGGAATTACAGTTGTGGTAGTTAACAAAAAATGTCCTAAGCAAGATGTATAGTAAGAAACATCAATATTTAATGATGATCAAAGGAAGGGAAATTAATGACATGTAAAGGATGACTAGAATACTCAGACATGATAGTATCCTGGAAGCTAAAGATGGAGCATAGAGAACAGTATCAAATGTAGAGATGTCAAGTTGGATAGGGACTGATCAGGGACCACTTCTCTTGGAAATTAAAAGTTATTGTTGACCTTTGTTTCAGTGGAAAGGCAAAGAGATGACTACTCTTTATGAAGGGAAAGAGAAACAGCTTGACAGGGAAGGAATGTCAGGAAAAGATGTTTCAGGATTGTTGAAAATTGAATATATTTGTAGAGATATTTTACCTAAGGTGGGGAAGGGAGTGAAAGAAATAAAAATAGATGGGTTCGTAGATTATTTTGAGGTTGGAATGAAGGAAAGTTTTAGTATATGCTTGATGAATTTCTTTTTCTTGTGACAAATGCCTTCTAAAGTGGTTACCATTTCAATG
>NW_005871060.1:13646287-13648990 GCF_000147115.1 Myotis lucifugus
GAAATTAAAAATTATTATCAGTTATCAAAAAGACATCCAGAGAGCTGCTTGCCACGTACAGATTATATGATTTTGGGTACATCAGCAGTTTTAGACTTCACTTCCTTTGTCTAGAGCAGTGGTTCTCAACCTTCCCAAATGCTGCGACCCTTTAATACAGTTCCTCATGTTGGGGTGACCCCCGATTTCATTGTTACAAATTGAACATAATGCATAGTGATTAATCACAAAAACAATAATGTAATTATATATGTGTTTTCCAATGGTTGTAGGCGACCCCTGTGAAAGGGTCATTTGACCCCCAAAGGGGTCGCGACCCACAGGTTGAGAACCACTGGTCTAGAGGTTCTCTGAAGTCCCTGCAAAAAGTAAAATGGATATGATTCTTTGATGATGCAGAATATATCATTTTAGTGTCATGATTCTATAACCATTGGGTGTTACTCAGTCTTTTTCAGATGTGTGATCCAAAATGTGAATCATCTTTGTGTAGTCATTCTGGCTTCTTAATATCTGTACTTGAAAGTCAGTCCTTGGTAAATGATTTAGTGATGAATTGTTCTAATAGAAAAATGCAAGCACTCATCTATACTAATAATAGAGGAATATGCAAATTGGTTGGGACACCATCACACAACGACTGAACAGCAGGCTGCACGGGCTACCAGGCTGGCTGGAGGGTGGCGGGCAGTGAGGGGCCACCAAACAACCAAACAGCAGGCTACGTGGGGGGCAGTTGGGGCGACCAGGCAGGCGGGGGTGGAGTTGGGGGTGACCAGGTTGGCAGGGGGGGCAATGAGGGGTGTTTGTCTTTTATTAGTGTAGATATATATATATGTTTTTTCTTTTTTTTAAATTACTGATTTTGTACAGAGAGGAAGGGAGAGGGATACAGAGTTGGAAACATCGATGAGAGAGAAACATTGACCAGCTGTTTCCTGGACACCTCCCACTGGGGATGTGCCCACAACCAAGGTACATGCCCTTGACTGGAATCGAACCTGGGACCCCTCAGTCTACAGGCCGACGCTCTATCCACTGAGCCAAACCGATCAGGGCAGATTTTTTTTTTTAAATACAGTTTTATTGATCTCAGAGAGGAAGGAGAGATAGTAACATCAATGATGAGAAAGAATCATTGATCGGCTGCCTCCTGCATGCCCCACACTGGGGATTGAGCCTGCATCCGGGGCATATGCCCTGATCTGGAATCAGTCTGTGACCTCCTGGTTCATACGTCAATGCTCAACCACTGAGCCACGCCGGGTGGGCAAACTGCCTTGAAAGTCAGTTGCCATGTTAAAGAATTGAACCATGTAAAGCAACACCCAGCTAGAATACCAAAAATGGCATTGCTTTTGTTAAGTCTGCAGATGATATAGAGGTTTATGTGTTTTCATTTTACTTTGGGGAATCACTTTATTTGTGGACTATCAAATTGACTTAAACTATTTCTGTTTGGACTCATAATTTCCTTTTTAAGTTATTTGTTTTTGTTTTTTGAGTGGTCCTTGATCTTGGACCACTTTGGTGAAATCAGTGGCATACTCAAATGCTTTTGTTTCATGATAGACTTAGATATGAGAATGGGTATAAGCATACTGGGAAAATTTAGAATGTATGATTGTCTTCTCTTGTTCTCTTGTGCAGTCCACTAATGGGGAATTTCATTTGGAATTACCCCCTGGAACCTTGTAGTCTCCTTGCATCATATTCTATCCCTAAAACATAATAGGCTTTTTAATTGTTCTTATATGAAAGGACAGGCAGTTGTTCCTCATGTTCTAACAGGAATTTGTTTATTCCTCACTCAGATTGTGTCTCCTAATAGTTATTTTCATGGCTATTTACCTCCTATTATTTGTTTTCTTTAGGGCAAATTAGACTATAACTTGCCCTTTCTTTTTCTTTTATATACCCCACTTCCTGGTACAGTGCCTTAAACACAGAAGACATTCAGCAGATGTCAGAATTGAATTCTATCCAATGACTTTATAATTGACTGGAGGCCCAGAGCATGAAATTCGTGCACGGAGGGGGGGTTCCCTCAGCCCAGCCTGCACCCTCTCCAATTGGGGACCCCTTGGGGGATGTCCAACTGCCGGCAGTCAGACATCCCTCTTGCAATCTGGGACTGCTGGCTCCTAACTGCTCACCTGCCTGCCTGCCTAATCGCCCCTAACTGCCCTCCCCTGCTGGCCTGGTTGCCCCCAACTGCCCTCCCCTGCTGGCCTGATCTTGCCCCCAGCTGCCCTCCCCTGCAGGCCTGATCTTGCCCCCAACTGCCCTCCTCTGCTGGCCAATTTGGTTCTGATTGGTCATTTTCTATGCCAGTCAGCATCAAAAGCTCCGCCTCCTAGGCAACCATTGGCTCCCCCACAGCATCCAGATTTGGTTCTGATTGGTCAGTTTCTATGCCAGACAGCATCAAAAGCTCCACGTTCTAGCAGCCATTGGCTCCCCACAGCACCCACATTTGGTTCTGATTGGTCGGTGTCTATGTCAGCATCCTAGGCAGCCATGGATTCTTCACAGCATCCACATTTGGTTCTGATTGGTCAGTTTCTATGCCAGTCAGCGTCAAAAGCTCCACCTCCTAGATAGCCATTGGTTCTTCGCAGCACCCACATTTGGTTCTGATTGGTCGGTTTCTATGCCAGTCAGAATCTCTGGGCCTGATCAGAGAGACAGGGCTGAACAGCA
>NW_005871060.1:13649261-13790143 GCF_000147115.1 Myotis lucifugus
CTTCCTTATCTTCATTTTTGTATTTTGTGTATGTATATGACCTTGTCTCCTTTGTGCTGTTGCTTAAACATGCTGGTTTGCTTTGGGTCAAAAGCATCAGTGCATCAGCAATATCTTAGCTATTTTTGCTGTTGCTTATTTCCAAAAATAGTCCAAACAAATCTAAGCATTTAGCACTATTCTAATTCTAGATTAGTGACTATTTTGGGAAGTTGGTATTTTATATAAACAAGCTTTTATTGTACCCATTAGTTTTCAAAGTGTGGTGGTCTCTGAACCTTTGGGCTCCTTCAGGTCAAAACTATTTTCATAATAAGACATTACTTGCCTTTTTCACTATGTCGATATTTGCACTGATTGTACAAAAGTAATGGTAAGTAAAACTGCTGGTGCCTTAACACGAATCAAGGCCAAGACTCCAAACTGTTATAGTAGTCATTGTATTCTTAAAAATTTTTAAATGCCAGTTTCACTTAAGAATGTTCTTTTTTTTTTAAATCCTCACCTGAGGATATTTTGTCCATTGCTTTTCAGAGAAAGTGAGACGGAGAGAGAGAAACAACGATGTAAGAGAGACACATCAACTGGTTGCCTTCTGCACATGTTCCCATAACCCAGGTATGTGCCGGGAATCAAACTTGAGACCCTTCAGTGCACGGACCGACACTGTAACACTAGCCACACTGACCAGGGCAAGAATGTTCTTGATAAAGCAGCGCAAATTATTACTTTCAATAAACTTCAACTTATCAGTAGGCACTTTTATAATATTTTGTGAAACAAAATGTGAACTAACCTTTGCTGCATACCAAAATACAATGTTATTTCAAGGGAAAGCATTTGAGCGATTGCTTGGAGTTGTGAGCTGCACTTGTCATTTTTTTTCACAGAGCACCATTTTTATTTGAAAGGATGATTTACCAACAACTGTAGTTATGCAGACATTTTCTCAAAAATGAATAGCGATATCAAGGAAGACCACTGATAGTAGTTATTGCTAGTGATAAAATTCTATTTTTCAAAGGAAAGTTTGGATTTTGGAAAACTAGTATCCACAGCTGTGAGTTTGACAATATCTAGGTATTTAGAGATCGGTGGTGGTATTATTGAATCTATTTTTTAAAAAAAATATCATGAAATATGTCAACATTTAGTAGATCTGCATTAATCAGGGAGTTACCCAGTATTTTCCAATGACCAATCCACACAATGTTACAAAATAATGTTGGGGTTAAAGATCTATTAAAGTACAAAATAGACCAATGGGTTTTATTTATTTATATATATATATATTTTTTTTTTTACTGATTTCATAGAGGATTGGAGAGGGAAAGAGAGATAGAAACATCAGTGATGAGAGAGAATCATTGGTTGGCTTCCTCCTGCACACCCCCTCTGGGGATTGAGCTCACAACCTGGGCATGTGGCCTGATCAGGAATTGAACCAGTGACCTCTTGGTTCCTGGGTCGATGCTCAACCACTGAGCACACTGGCCTAGCTAGACCAGTGAGTTTTAATAGAACATAATGCAAAAGTTTATTCATATAGTTTCTGATTCCAAACTGCAATTAGCCTTTAAAAAAACTACCACCTGTCAAATTTGGATTTAGAATCAAAGAAAAACATCTATAGTAATGTAAAAAAGCTATGAAAATACTCCTTTCCCTAGTTTTATAACTGGCTAAGAGACAAGATTGAAATTCAAGTCTTTTAGGCTCTAGTGTCCATGTTCTCTTAGCTAAGAAATGAACTAGGAGATAAAAGCATAGAGAAAAGGATTGGAATATAGAACACAAACCTCAGTTTTCCAGTTTTCACCAGGGTCATGCTAGTGAATAACCTGTGAAATGGAAAATCATTTAACACCAGCTCTGGTCAGTAATTTTTTTCTTTAAAAAGTGGTAGAAATTTTTTGTTTTACAATGGGAACAGTGAATGAAGTTAAAGATATTTAGCTCATGATTCTAATTATAAAAAATTTGCTTTATTTTCAAGTTGCTAAAAATGTCTTTTCCTTTTCTCTTTTCTCCCCACCAGAAGATTCTAGTGTTCCAGAAACTACAGTAAATGAAAGAAAACCAAGTATATCATGTTTGAAGAATCAAGGAGGAATACAGTATATTGATTTATCTTCTGATAGTGAAGATATTGTTTCTCCTAACTGCTCCAATACAGTTCAAGAGACAAAATTCAACAAAGACACAGTGATTATAGTGTAAGCAGCTAAATAGGTTCATTACATTTTCATTTTAAGGATTTTTTGAGAAAAGTTTACTTATATTTTTCTTTTTTGCCTTTTTAAATTACATCTTGGTTATTTTTTGTTAACTTAGAAATGTACAGAGGTGGTGTATTTCTGGGTAACGATGATTTTCAGTAAGTTATTGAGAACAAATAGTTAATTATTTTTAACTAGAGGCCCGGTGCATGAAATTCATTCATGCGTAGGGTCCCTAGGCCTGGCCGGCAATCAGGGCTGATCGGGGCCTTCTGACTGCTGGCAGGGGCCTTCCTTCGTTCCGTGCCACCCCCTGGTTGTCAGCACATGTCATAGCGAGCAATCAGTCTTCCGTTTGAACTCCCACGGAGACAATTTGCATATTAGGATTTGTATGTATGTGTGTGTGTGTGTGTGTGTGTGTGTGTGTGTGTATATATACACACACACACACACACACACACATTTTCCAAAGATAGAAAATTAATTTAACAAATGCCTTTGTTCACTTACAACTGCTTTGTGATTTGTTCTTAAGTCCCAGAGTCAAATCATTTAACATTTCTTGGGCACATTCTGTGGGGTAGCAAAGAGTTTCTATTGTAGTCAGGAGAAAGATAATAAACATAAAAAAATGTCAAATAATAGATATTGTGGGCAAAAAAGGAAAGGAAATATGCAGTTTGGGGCCAGGGGTAGGTGCATGGTTTCTTAAGAGCACAGCTAGTAAAAAGGCTTCATTGAGAAGACGATAATTGGGCAAAGACCTGAAGGGGATAAGAAAGTGAACCATGTAGAAAATGGGGTGGAGAATGTATTCCAGATATTGGAAATTTTCCTCTTCAATGATCCTAAAATGGTTTCATGCCTGACATTTTTAAAAAAAATATATTTTATTGATTTTTTTACCGAGAGGAAGGGAGAAGGATAGAGAGTTAGAAACATTGATGACAGAGAAACATTAACCAGTTGCCTCCTGCACACCCCCCACTAGGGATGTTCCCGCAACCGAGGTACATGCCCTTGACTGGAATCGAACCTGGGACCCTTCAGTCCACAGGCCAACGCTCTACCCACTGAGCCAAACCAGTCAGGGCTATGCCTGGCATTTTTTGAGAAAAATGGGGAGGGGGAGCCAATGATGCAGAATAAAGGTCCTGTAGTCACAAGGGGTAAAGGAGGTGCTTAATCATGTTAAGCCCATAGGCTATTTGTCTTTTATTCTGGATGAGATGGGAAGCTAATTGAACAGAGGAGTAAAATTGTCTGACTTACATGTTTGGCAGGACTTTGATGCTGTAGGGGTGTAGTAATAGAAACATGAATATTGTTTTAATAACCCAGGCAAGAAATGATGGAGGTTTAGATCAGGCTACTACTTGTGGAAATGATGAAAAGTGGTGAGGTTCTGCATATACTTTGAAGGTAGCGCAGAGAGGATTTATTGATGGATTTCATGTGGGGTGGGAGAGAAAGGAGTCAAAGATGACCAGAAGATTTTTGGTCTGAGCAACTAGGAGAATGGAATTAACAATTAACTGAGATAAGAAGACTATCTTGAATATGCTGTGATTGACAAGACTCTTAGACATATAAGTGGAGATGGCAAGTAGGCAATTGAATGTGACATTTGAATTCTGGGGAAAGATCTAGATTACATACCTAATTTTGTAACTTGTCAGAGTATAGATTTTCTTTTTACTTGTTGACTTTAACAGGGTGACAATGGTTATTATACCGGTTTCAGGTGCACAATTCCCCTAATCTGTATGATCTGTGCCCTGTATAGTGTGTTCACCACCCCAAGTCAAGTCTCCTTCCAGCATATAGATTTGATATTTAAAGCCACATGATTAGATGAAATCACCAAGGGACACTAGTATAGCTGGAAAACAGATCTCTTGGATTTAGATTTAACAATTAAAATTATTTCTGTTAGTTGCATCTATTATCAGGGATTTTCAACTTTTTTCATCTCATGGCACACAATAAACTAATTACTAAAATTCTGTGACACACAAAGAAATATATTTGATTTTTTGCCCATCTGACCAAAAAAATTAGGTATAATTTTTATTCATTCACCCTGGACAACTATTGTTGTGTTGGCTGTTGTTATTTTTATATTTGACAACCCAAGGGAAAAGAGGTCAGTGCCGTTTACTAAATAGTCAGGTATTGCACGTTTTAAAAATTCTTGTGTCAAACTTGTTCAAAATTGCTGATAATTATTATTCTTATTATGATTTTATTATTATTTGGGTGTCCCCCCAAAAAATGTATGCACACTTTAACAGCTGATAGCTCAATTTTGAAAGTGAAATGTATTTTAATAATCACTGCCTTTATTCAAAGTGTGTGTATACATTTTTTGGGAACACCCTATATTGAAGTAAATTATAGACATCCCAACATTACTACCTTTGATTCTTTGCTATACACCCCCCTCCGCTATCAATGAATAATTCTCCACTATCATTCCCAGTTTATGTTCAGATTTAATGTGTTTTGTAGCTGGTTTTTCATGCCAGGATCCTAACTAGAAACATCCACTGCATTTGGATATTATGTCTCTTAATTCTTCATAAACTCCCCTCCTCTTCTCTTTTTTAAGGGTTTCAACTTATTGAGGAGATCAAGTCTTTTCTTAGAGACAATAGATTTTTCTGATTATTTCCTCATGGTGGTATTGAATTTATTTCTGTACCACTTGTTGTGAACTGGACATTAAATTCAAGGCATATTCATATTTGTCAAAAGCATGACTACTTAACTTACTACATCAAGAGACCCATGAGTTTGTCCCAGTGAATGGTTATGAGCTTGCTCACTAGCTTTAGGTTGTCATGCAGAAGAGCAGGTTTCTTTGGAAGAGGTCGTCCAGAGTAGGAATTTTAAAAGGATTCCAACCTGAATTCTTGTATTTTCTCCAAGGACTAGGAAAGCATGAGAGGAAGCATGAACATAGTGAGGCAGAGTGAGAATTCAGAGTTGAGTACATTAGGAATGAGAAATCTGGGTGTAATAGAAAGGGAGACACATGTAATTGTCTTCAAATACTGAAGGACAGGCCTAGTGACAAATGAAGAGATTGATTTTACCCTGTTACCTTAGAGCAGTTTCTCAGAGCAAAGTTTAAGAAGTCAACCTAGAAGCTTAAAATACATGTTCCTGTCAGTGCCCTAATAGGTACAACTGATCTAACATGAATAGGAGTAGAGAAGTTAGTAAAGTACAGATTCCGGATATGTGTCCAAGAGAGCTGTCAAAAAATAGAACTAGCTGCACAGCAAAATCTGCACTCTGATCTCTAGAATGCCTACCATGGTAGAAAACTGAAATTTCAAACGGAGATTTTTTGTTTGGGAGATAGATGAGTAAAACTTGGCCCCTAATGTCTTCTATTATAGGCTAAACATATAAGCTGAAATGGAACATGATTAAAATTAGTTGTTGTAGAATAAAGCCTCATATGGAGTAAATGCTCCCTGTCTGCTAAGGAAGTATTTTGTTCCTGACAGAGATTCTGATATTGATGGGGCCATTCCGATTTTAACACAGATTCTAGTCACATAGGCCATGAAAATTATTTTTTCTTCCTATTCATGTAGTCTTCATAATTTCTCAGGAACAACATGACAACACTCATCTGATATGCAGAATATAGGTAAAAAACGTAGGAAAGAGAAGTGGGCATGCAATAAATATGTGTGTGTCTTAAAAAATAAATGTTGGTGTTTTATTTTTTTCTTTATCATTCCAGCCTGGATAATCTGAAACATTTTCGGAATATGCAGATTTTGGGAAAGTAGATTTATATACATAAACATTTTGAAATGAAAAAAGTTGTGTTGTTTTAATCTTTGACAGATGTAGATTTCATTTAATATTAAAAAGAACTGCAGATGTGCCGTATTTCATATTTTCATATATACATGTGTATGCAATTATAATGCAATAGCATTAACAATACATTAAATTGTTTTTCTCTGAAAATGATTTTAGTTCTGAGCCATCTGAAGATGAAGAGTCCCAAGGCCTTCCTGCCATGACAGGTAGAAATAATGCTATTTCAGAACTGGAAGACCTTTCGGAATTGGAAGACCTTAAAGATGCTAAACTTCAGACCTTGAAGGAACTGTTCCCACAAAGAAGTGACAGTGATTTACTTAAGGTTATACCCTTTTTTAGTAACTGGTTATTGTAGCTGTAATTATGTTTAATATCTCTCCTGTATCTAGTGCTGTATTTAGTCATTTTTCTAAAGATACTTTATGTTTTAAGATAATTATTAACTTCTTTCTGTGTAATAATTAAGGAAATGTCAGGGATTTACTTGAAAGAGTTAATAATAGGTGAGGTTACTCACCTATAGATAATACAATGAGTTTTCCTCAGTAGCTCTCATACATAGCTTGTGAATTCTTATGTGCTTGAATGGTTTTAAAATGAGAACACCCTCCCCTCCCAATCTTCCAGAGAAGCTCACAAATGTCAGGAGGCTTCCCTCCACCCCCATAATGATAAGGGGTTGTTGGCATACATTATAGTACATGCTTATGCTGCTGTAAAAAAGAAGGAATTCTTACCATTTGCAACAGCATGGATGGAACTGGAGAGCATTATGCTAAGCGAAATAAGCCAGTCAGAGAAAGATAAATATCACATGATCTCACTCATTTGTGGAATATAATGAACAACATAAACTGATGAACAAAAATTGAACCAGAGACAGAAGCATCAAACAGACTGTCCAACCTATGAGGGAGGGCGGAGGGTGAGGGTGTAAGAGATCAACCAAAGGACTTGTATGCATGCATATGAGCATAACCAATGGACACAGATAGTAGGGGGGTCGGGGCATGTGCTGGGGGGTGGGAGCAGCCAGGGAGAGGTCAGTGGGGGAAAATGGAGACTTATGTAATATTTTAAACAGTAAAGAATTTAAATTTTAAAAATTTATTTAGTACACGCTGTTTCGAAAAGGAATAGCTGCTCCTTAACTGCAGCAGGATATGACTATGTGATAGTCATTGATAGCCCATTTTTATCAGACATTGTGATTTTTCAAATAATGCGAAAAGGATGGATTTTTATTTAATACTAGAGGCCCGGTTCACGAATTTGTGCACCAGTGGGGTCCCTTGGCCTGGCCTGCAAGATCAGGCCGAAACTGACTCTCTGACATCCCCCAAGGGGTCCCGGATTGGGAGAGGGTGCAGGCCAGGCTGAGGGACCCCGGTGCACGATCGGGGCCAGGGAGGGACTCGGGAGCTTGGCCAGCCGGGGAAGGACAGCAGGAGGGTTCCAGGGAATGTCCGGCCTGTCTCACTCAGTCCCAATCAGCTGAACCCCAGCAGCAAGCTAACCTATCGGTTGGAGCATCTACCCCCTGGTGGTCAGTGCACGTCATAGTGAGTGGTTGAGAGGCCTTAACATATCATTAGCATATTATGCTTTGATTGGTTGACTGGATGACCAGACACTTAGCATATTAGGCTTTTATTATATAGGATTGATCAATTTCATAGTTTTATTTTGATATAATTTAAATGTTATAAAGATCACCTACCTAAAATGTATAATTTAGCCCAGCTGGCGTGGCTCAGTGGTTGAATGTTGAGCAGGAGGTCACGGTTCAATTCCCAGTCAGCACACATGCCTTGGTTGGAACCCCAGTAGGGGGCGTGCAGGAGGCAGCCAATCAATGATTCTCATCATTGATGTTTCTATCTCTCCCTCTCCATTCCTCTCTGGAATCAGTAAAAATATATTAAAAATAAATAAATAAAATGTATAATTTAGTGGTTTGTAGAGATTTACAGCCATCACCATAATCTAATTTTAGAGCATTTTGATCATTCCAAAAAGAAACTTTGTACTCATTAGCAATCACTCCATTTATATAGATTGGTCTAATCTGGACTTTTCATATATGGGACCTATATATATAAAAGGCTAAGTGACCATCCGACTGGCCGGTAGGTATGACACCACTAGGGGGCAGACGCTCAACGCAGGAGCCTTCAAGCCCTGGCGCCACCCCAGGTGCGGCCAGCCAGGGAGGGACTGTGGGAGGTTGGCTTCAGGGCATGTCCAGCCCATCTTGCCCAGTTCTGCCCCGACGGCCACCTTCTAATTAATTTCCTTTTAATATGCACAAATCTGTGCACTGGGGCACTAGTTACATAATAACTAGAGGCCTGGTGCACAAAACTTGTGCACATGGGGGGTGGGGGGAGTCCCTCAGCCCAGATTTCGAGAGGGCGCAGGTCAGGCCAAGGGATCCCATCGGTGCATGATCGGGGCCAGGGAGGGACGCAGAAGGTTGGCCAGCTGGGGAGGGACAGTGGGAGGGCTCCAGTCCTGATCAGCCGGACCCCAGCAGCAAGTAACCTACTGGTTGAAGTGTCTGCTCCCTGGTGGTCAGTGCAAGTGATTGAGTGGCCTTAGCATATCATTAGCATATTATGCTTTGGTTGAATGGACAACCAGACGACTGGACACTTAGCGTATTAGACTTTTATTATATAGGATGATCTTTTGTGACTGGCTTGTCTTCACTTAGCATAAGGTTTTGAAGTTCATCCATGTTTATTAGGACTTCATTCCTTTATATAATAACTAAAGAAAAACAAAATACCATTCAGGACAAACAAAATAAGTCTGAACTGAAGGTATTCTGGGCCTGCTAGTTTGAACTCTGAAGTATAGATTAAGTTTTCTATTCCCTGTTATTTTTAACATGAACCTCCCCCCCCCCCCCCCGAATTGTCATTTTGATACCTTCTCAGTGTTAGATAAAGGAAAATTTAGTGTTATTTATCTTGGGTGTACTTTTTTTCCTGCTAGCAGTGTTATTTGCTTCCTGGTGTGATCCCCTCCCCCTCTCTCCCCCCCAGCATAAGAAGAAAAGAAATGTAGCTACTAGTAGATACTGGGGCTACTTACAGTGTTGGAAAGAGTTTCCAAAAGAAACAAATCTCAGTTTAACAATACTTTGTAGCTTGTTGCCAAATTTTTATGTGGTTCAAGGGGATTTTTTTCCTATAGGAATATTTATCTCTTATTTTATAATTTTTTAAATTCTTTATTGTTGAAAGTATTAACATATGTCTCTTTTTTCCCCCCATTGACCTCTCCCAGCCTACTCCTGCCTCCCAGCACAGGATCTCACCCCCCTATTGTTTTGTGGTCCGCCCCCCCACATTGTTCATGTCCATTGGTTATGCTTATACCAATATACATGCATGCAACTCTTTTGGTTGATCTCTTACCCCCTCCCCCCATTATTTTATAATTTTAATGGGAAAATAGGCTTGATACACAGAATTTATTTGTATGTTTCATTAATTAGAAAATTTTGGAATTTAGCATATCACTCCCTCCATAGCAAAGTACTCTCTTGAGGTAATCTGGATTTCAAGTGATCCCTGACATTTCAAGAGATTTAAAGGTGGCATTTATAAATTACTTTGCAAAGTTTTTTAGACCCATATAATAGAATTGAGGTTATAAAATATAATTTAGTCATAGATTTGTAAAGCGTATGCTTTGGATATTTTGAAAAGGAAGAGGGACTTACAGGATCTGTAAGGACCCAAGATAAGAAAACTAGTATAGAAGACAGCATTCTCGTTTGATTTGAGCCTTTTTAATTTAATTTAATACAAAAATAGCTTATTTTAAAAAGTAAAATTTATTTTTAAGATCTTTATTGTTTAAAGTATTACATCAACCTCTTCCAGCCCGCTCCCATCCTCCCCCTCACCCCAGGCCCTTACTACCTCCTCCTCTGTGCCCATGGGTTATGCGTATATACATACAAGTTCATTGGTTGGTCTCTTCACACCCACCCTCCCCTTCCTTCCCTCTGAGGTTCAACAGTCTGTTCATGCTTCTAAAAATATATATATTTTTATTGATTTCAGAGAGGAAGGGAGAGGCAGAGAGAGATAGAAACATTAATGATGAGAGAGAATCATTGATCAACTGCCTCTTGCACACCCCACACTGAGGATCGAGCCCATAACCCCTACTTATGCCCCAACTGGAAAGCGAACTGTGACCTGACTATAGGTTGATGCTCAATCACTGAGCCATGCTGGCTGGGATAAAAAAAAATTTTTTAATCCTCACTTGAGGATATGTACATTGATTTGAGGGAGGGAGGGAGGGAAGGAGGGAGAGAGAGAGAGAGAGAGAGAGAGAGAGAGAGAGAGAGAGAGAGGGAAACATTAATCAGTTGCCTCCCATACTCACCCCAACTGGGGATTGAACCCAAAACCTAGGTATGTGCCCTGACTGGGAATTGAACCTGCAAACTTTTTAGTGTACAGGATTATGCTCCAATCAACTGAGCCACCCAGCTGAGGCAAAAGTAAGATCTTTTAAAACCAGATAACTCATTGGAAGTATAGGAAACTTTAGTAAGAGAAAAATATGGACTATTCAGTTTCTCCTGAGATCTAAAATGTAACAGAACAGTGTGAAAATATATTGAAGATGTTTATTACATAAGTAATATATGAATATGTTCTTGAACAAATTCAACCAATTCAGAGGTAGAGTAAAAATCAAAAGAGCCCTTTATCCCACTCATCTAAGAAGTATTAGATTTTAAAAAAATAACTACATAATTATAATATGTCAGTGTCCACTGCTAAATGTTAGTTGAAAAGGAATAATATAAATGTCTGTTGGTCTCCCCCTCTCCCTACTTTCTCTTATCCTTTCCCTGCACCCTCCTCAGGGCCTGGAAATGTAAATAGAAAGTTTTTAAGGCTCCAATGCACAATTTTATAATTAACAAAAACCTTGACTATGCTGTACATATTTGACTGTTTTAATTTTTCCTTTGCAGTGATGAGTGAATTTGATACATTTTAAGATATGCTTAGATAGCCCTAACCGGTTTGGCTCAGTGGATAGAGCTTTGGCCTGCGGACTGAAAGGTCCCAGGTTCGATTCCGGTCAAGGGCATGCACCTAGGTTGCGTGCACATCTCCAGTAGAGAGTGTGCAGGAGGCAGCTGGTCGATGTTTCTCTCTCATCGATGTTTCTAACTCTCTATCCCTCTCCCTTCCTCTCTGTAAAAAATCAATAAAATATATATATAAAAAAGATATGCTTAGATAAGTTCAGACTTTTCGATAAACCAGGTTGCCTGAAAATTTATCATAGGATTTAATGAATTTAAAACTATGACATACATATTTCCCGACTTTATATATATTTAATATATTTGTTCTTTAATATTTTGATAAATGAAGCAATTCTTAGTGCTCTTTTTAAAATATTAATATTTTCTCGTTCTGTTAGTTGATTGAATCAACCAGCACAATGGATGGAGCAATTGCTGCTGCCTTGCTGATGTTTGGTGATGCAGGTATGCCTGACTTAGTTTCACACTATATTGACTTATTACATAAGGATCTTTTCATTTTTAATATCTTTAATAATAAAAGTGTAATATGCAAATTGACCAAACGGCTGAACAGCGTAATAACCGTCCGAATGACCTTCTGGATGAAGCCGCGGCTGCGAGGCAGCGGCCAAGGCGGCCAGGGCTGCAAAGGCCTACCCTTTCATGAATTTCTTGCATCTGGTCTCTAGTTGCTCTATAATTTACCAAGTTCCTACATGAATTCTTATAGGATACTTATGAGATATTAGTAACTTCATCATTTTTAGATGAAAAAACTGAATCTTAAGGTTAAGTGACTTACCTGAGTTCATACAGCTATTTCGGAACCCAGTTTTCTAGATTGCTTCTCTCCCCCCCTCCCCCTCCCCAAAAAAGGGAGGGGCAGCTTTCCATTGGTAATTTTGCTTGTTTTCTACAGATCAGATTTCATAACAATGAAGTTTTGGAAGATATATAATTTTTTCTTAAGTATCCTTTCTAATTGCATTGTGGTTTTATTCACAGGTCTACAAATCTGAGTCAGTAGGAACATAATGTCTTGTGGGAAGTCCTAGCTGGAAATCATCATTCCTTCATTTAGTAAATACTTATGCTAAGTTCCAGTCTTGGGATACAAAGTAAATGCATTTAAAGGAGCTTGCAATATAAAAGCAATTTTTTAAGTAAATGCCATCTTGATTTTTTTAACTTGTACATATCAAACAGGTAAAAATAACCTGTAATCTTACTACCAACAAGTAAGGAAGGAAAGAAAACCCGCACTTCATTAACCACTCTTATATTTGCTTTGTATAATATTCTACTTTTACATTGCTTATACATACCATTATACAACACACATACCCGAGGTTATGAATGTGATTATAGGACTGGGTTGCATTTTTTAAATTTATTAAGGAACATTTGTTAACATTATATAGGACCTGTACAATTCTGTATACTGCTTACCACCCAAAATCTTGTCTCCTTTGATCACCATATATTGACCCCCTTTACCCTCTGGTAATGACCATTCTATTGTCTGTGTCTATGAGTTTGTTTTGTTTGTTCATTTGTTACTTTCTACTTTATATTCCACATGTAAGTAAAATCATACGGTTCTTGTCCTTTTTCACTGACTTACTTTACTTAGCATGATACCCTCAAGATCTGATCATGTTGTCACAAATGGCAGTATCCAATCCCTTTTATGGCTGAGTAGTAGTCCACTGTATATATGTACCATATCATCTTTATCTAGTCAACAAACAATACTCAGGTTGTTTCCATGTCTGGGCCACTGTGAATAATGCTGTAGTTAACATAAAGGTACATATGTCTTTACAAATAAATGTTTTCAAACTTTTCAGGTAGATTACCAGAAGAGGGATTGCTGGGTCATATAGTAGCTCTATTCTTTTTTTTTTTTTTTTTTTTTTTTTTAAGAACTTTCATAATGTTGTTCATAGTGGCAATACCAATTTACATTCCCACTAGCAATATATGAAGGTTCTTTTACATCCTCTCTTACACTTGTTATTTCTTGTCATGTTGATAATAGCTATTTTAACAGGTATGAGGTATTTACTCATTGTGGTTTTGATGTGCATTTCCCTTATAACTAGTGAATTTGTGCACCTTTACATATATCTGTTGGCCATTGTATGTCTTCTGGGAAAAGTGTCTGTTCAGCACCTCTGTCCATTTTTTAATTGGATGGTTTGTTTTTTTGTTGTTGAATTATAATAGTTTTTATATATTTTGGATATTAGCCCTTTATTGAAGGTATCATTAGGGAATATCTTCTCCCATTCATTGATTGCCTTTTTTGTTGTTGTTAACAGTTTCTCATACTGTGCAGTTTTTTAATTCAACACAATCCATTCATTTATTTTTGCTTTTATTTCTTTTGCCTTTGAGGTCAAGTTCATAAAAACCTCTGAGATGAAGATCCATTAAGTTTAGTATTTATGTACCTATGCTTTTTTCCATATATTTTATTTTTTTCACATCTTATATTTGTTTTTAATTCATTTTGAGTTAATTTTTGTGAACAGTGTCAGATAGAAATCTAGTTTAATTTTTTTGCATGTGGCTTTTCAAATTTTCCAATCCCATTTATTGAAGGTATTTCCTTTTACCATGGTATGTTTTTGGCACCTTTGTAAAAAATCAGTTGCTCATGTATGTGTGAGTTTATTTCTGGGCTCTCAGCTCTGTTCCATTGGTGTGTGTGTCTATTTTTCTGTCAATATCTTACTGTTTTGTAGTATAGTTTGAAATCAAGGAAATGTGATACCTCCAGCTTTGTTTTTCCCCCCTCGGGATTGCTTTGGCCGTTTGGGGTCTTGTATGGTTCCTTACAAATTTGATGGTTTTTTTTTTTTATCTATTTCTTTGAAAAATGCCTTTGGGTTTTTTATGGGGATTGCATTAAATCTGTATATTGCTTTAGGCCAGTGATGGCAAACCTTTTGAGCTTGGCGTGTCAGCATTTTGAAAAACCCTAACTTAACTCTGGTGCCGTGTCACATATAGAAATTTTTTGATATTTGCAGCCATAGTAAAACAAAGACTTATATTTTTTATATTTATTTTATATATTTAAATGCCATTTAACAAAGAAAAATCAACCAAAAAAATGAGTTCGCGTGTCACCTCTGACACGCATGTCATAGGTTCGCCATCACTGCTTTAAGCAATAAGGCCATTTTAACTATGTTGATTTTTTTCAATCCATGAACATGGAATATCTTTCCTTTGTGTTTTTTTTAAATTTCTTTCAAACTGTCTTGTAGTTTTCAGTATATAGGTCCTTTACTTCCTCTGTTAAGTTTATTACTAAGTATATTAGCCTTTTCGTTGCAATTACAAATGAGATTGTTTTCTTTATTTTTCTGAAATTTCACTGTTAGTACATAGGAACACAGCAGATTTAACATTTGTTTTAATTTAAAAAATTTCTTTTATTGATTCCTGAGGGAGGGAGGGAGGGAGGGAGGAAAAGAGAGAGAGAAAGAAACATCAGTTGGCTGCCTCCCACATGTGTTCATCTGGGGATCAAACCCACAACTCGGGTATGTGCCCTGACCAGGAAATCAAACCCACCATCTTTTGATTTTGATGTATGGGATGACACTCCAACAAACACCACATCGGCCAGGGTGGAATGCTGCAGATTTTTATGCATTGATTTTGCATCCTGCAATTTTACTGTATTTATTGTTTCTAAGGCTTGGTGGAGACTTTTAGGTTTTCTATATTATGTCATCTGCAAAAAGTGAGTCTACTTCTTCATTTCCAGTTTGATGCCCTTTATTTCTTTCTCTTGCCTGATTGCTCTGACTAGGACTCCCAGTACAAGGTTGAGTAACAGTGGCGAGAATGGGCATCCTTGTCTTGTTCCTAACCTTAGAGGAAAAACTTTCAGTTTTTCACCATTGAGTGTGATATTATCTGAGGGTTTGTCTTGTAGCCTTTATTATATTGAGGTACTTTCCTTCTGTACTCATTTTATTGAGTGTTTTAATCATAAATGGATGTCATATCTTATCAAACACTTATTCTGCATCTGTTAATGATTATATGATTTTTATCTTTTATTTTGATAATGTGTATCACCTTGATTTTGCACACGTTGAACCATCCTTGTGGAAAGAACCCATTTGGTTGTGATGTATTATCTTTTTAATACCTTATTGTATTCAGTTCGCTAGTATTGTTTAGGATTTTTGCATCTATGTTCATTAGTGATATTTTTTGTGTGGTTGTTGTTCCTGCCAGGTCTTGGTATCAGGGTAATGTTGGTCTCATAAAATGAGTTAGAAAATATTCCCTCTTTAACTTTTTGGGAATTTTAGAAGAATAGATATTATATCTTATTTGAATGGTAGAATTCACACTAGGGAAGCTATCTTGTCCTTGACTTTTGGTTTATGAGAGGATTTGTGTGTGTGTATATATGTGTGTGTGTGTGTTTTTAAAAATATTTTTATTGATTTCAGAGAGGAAGGGAGGGGGGGAGAGAGACAGAAATATCAATTGCGTGAATCATCGATTGGCTGCCTCCTGCATACCCCCCATCGGGAACCGGGGATTGAGCCCACAACTTGGGCATATGACCTGACTGGGTTTGTGACCTCCTGGTTCATAGGTCGATGCTCAACCACTGAGCCATGCTGGCCGTTCTCTAATTCATTCTTAATCTCATTTATTACATTATTGAGTTCTTCAGCTCCAGAATTTCTTTTTTTTAAAAATATACGTTTTATTGATTTCAGAGAGTAAGGGAGAGGGAGAGAGAGAAAAAAAACATCAATGATGAGAGAATCATTGATTGGCTGCCTCCTGCACACCCCACACTGGGGATCGAGCCCACAACCCGGGCATGTGCCCTGACCAGGAATAAGAACCGTGAACTCCTGCTTCATAGGTCGATGCTCAACCACTGAGCCACACCGGCTGGGCCAGAATTTCTTTGTTGGCTCAGTTGGATGGAGCATCATCAAAAGGTACTGGTTTGATTCCCAGTTACGGCACATTGATCCCCAGTCGGGAGTTTAGGGGAGGCAACCGATTGATTTAAGTCAAGTGGCAAATTACATGGAAAGAAGGAATTGGGGTTTTCTTGCTTCTTAAGTAAACTTCCATACTTCATCTTGGAAAGGAATAGATAGTCATATCAGTCATCTTCATCTTTAGTACTATGCATTTTGTAGGAATGGTGGCTTTGTCTTGCCAAGATAAGATAACCTTCAATATATGAAATCATTAAGATGGGAAATTATTTTGGGTATATTTGGACAATTTTCAACAAAAGTCTTTTTAAAATACCTGTAAGAGATCTTGGACAGTTCCACAAGTCATGATGTTGGACATAAGTTTTACAATAAATTTATCTTTTATAGAAAATATCAACTTGCATATTAAGCAGTAAGGGTGTATTTTATACATTGCTTTCTGAATGTTTTTATTTATAAATACTAAGTTACAAAAAAATAGTATCCAAAATTTTTACTTTTATTTAAAAGGTACCAATATGAACTTATTCATATTGTCAGGAGTTTCCCTAGCTATTTTTTCCACTTCTCTATATGTATGAGAATAGGCAAAACATTTTTATGTATCATCCTATTATATCTGCTGTTTTGTAACATTTTCATTTATTAGAGACATCTTTCCATGTTACTTTAAATATCTGCCTCTTTTATAATAGTGGCATATGTGTGTATCCTAATTTGTGTAATATCTTGGACATTAAGACGTTTTGGTAACATTTTTGTGTATATGCCTAAGCAGACATTTCCATCACATCTGTGGAAAGAATACCTGGAAAAGAATTGTTGGACTAAAAGCTATACAGAGCTAAAATTCAGAGATGTATTTTTTAGATTGCCTTCCAGAAAGGTTGTTACAATTCATCAATTCCTACTATTTGCCCTGTGTCCATTTACTACTCTTTTTAATCTTAGGATGAACAAAAAATTATTACTTAGGTTGAGCCTCTTTTTGTTTTGGTTTTTTTTTCTGTTGAACTGCCTATTTGTGTTCTTTGTCCATATTTTTTTTTCTGTTTCATCTTTTGTTTTTAAATATTGAATTTACATGAAATTTATTTTTATCTGGGGTATGTGGAACATCTAATTTTTTTCCCCTTGAAATTGGTGATGGGTACTCCCAATAAAAGATAAGAATGTATGAAACATAATTTGAAATTGATAGTGTAGCATATTAAATTTCTAATTAATAATTATAAATAGCATAGGTTGAGAGATAGGTAACTAAGCATTATGTGCTGTTATGTAACCTTTTGTACAAAAAATGTAGTTTTGCATTTTCTCCCACATTTAATTGCACATTCTTGCCTTTAGCCATTTTATATACATGTAAAGATTTGGTGCTATGGTATTAAACCCTACCCCCCCACCCCCAACCCCCGCACCACCACCAAAAAAAAAAAGATGTATTGACAATTATATAAGGCTAAAAAATTCTTTTTTTTTTTAAATATATTTTTACTGATTTCAGATTTCAGAGAGAGGAAGGGAGAGGGAGAGAGAATTAGAAACATCAATGATGAGAGAGAATCATGGATCAGCTGCCTCCTGCACGCCCCCTACTGGGGATTGAGTTCGCAACCAGGACATGTGCCTTGAACCAGAAATTGAGCCCTGACCTCCTGGTTCATGGGTCAACCCTCAGCCAATGAGCCACTGGCAGGGCTAGGCTAAAGAATTCTTTATTGACAAAACAAAGTTTTTGTTCTTTTAGTAAAGAAACATGTCTAACCCTAACTGGTTTGGCTCAGTGGATAGAGCGTCGGCCTGAGGACTGAGGGGTCCCGGGTTTGATTCCGGTCAAGGGCATGTACCTTGGTTGCGGGCACCTCCCCAGTAGGAGGTGTGCAAGAGGCAGCTGATTGATTTATCTCATCGATGTTTCTAGCTCTCTATCCCTCTCCCTTCCTCTCTGTAAAAACTCAATAAAATATATTAAAAAAAAAAAAAAAGAAAAGAAAGAAACATGTCTAGGTGACATGGCATAAATGATCTAGTTTGAAGTTTTTTTCAGACTTAGACTATTCCTAATCGTGTTTGCTTAACCCCAACAAATATATGGGTGATAATGAGGTGGTAGTTATACTTCCCCTTTCTTAAAGTGGATGCTAGAAGTTAGTTGGCATATAATAATGCACATTTACTTTATGAAATAAATTGAAAAAAAATTTAAGCATGTAATTATTTTGTTACAGCCATATTATAAAATTTTCTGGCTTACAACTTAAAAGTTGTCCAGCTTGTATTTATTTTGAATATTATATTTCTACAGCTTTTATTTCTAACTGCATAGTTAGGATGCTGATATAATTAATATTGAAATCTTAAACCGTTGTGAAATTATAACAAATGCTTTCATATTAGCACAGTAGTATGTCTAAGGAATTTGCTCGCTGAAAGTAAAAATATTTAAGAAATAGGTCAATGTATACAAAGTATAAATAAGTGACAGCTTTTAAAAATCATGTACAGCGAGTCTAGTTTTCTTTTAGTCTTGGCATAATATGCAGATTTTCATTATTGTTAGACTCTTGTCTTACTATTATTTTTAGGTTAAGAGCATTAGTTGCTTGAGGTATCTATTTCAGTTCCTCCTTATTTGTTAAAATAGAGTACTACCTAGTTTGTAGGTTTGTTTTGGAAAGTAAATGAAGCAACAGTATAAAAGTCTTCTGCAAAGCCTGGTACATAGTATACAATTATTGATGTCAGTGATGCTATTCAGATAAGCTACACTGATGGGACTCAACTTTTTCTTACCGATGAACACTAAGTCACTGAGGAGAAACCCTTCTCCCAATATTGCAGTGAAGAATTACTCGTCAATTTAGTAATGTATGTTTTTAGCATTAAATATGATGGTTTACAAATACATTATTACAGTGATTTCTACTTTTGAAAGACTGGAGTCTCTGTTCACTTTTCCTTCAATTCTATTGATATTTGTTGAGTAGACATGCCAAAGAAACAACATTGGACCTGATGTTAAGAGGACAATCTACAAATGTATTCCTTATGATAACACTTTTGCATTAATGATTCTTATACTTATCTGTACAAATTTTGAGTGTTCTTTTCTGTTCTAAAAGGTGGTGGACCCAGGAAAAGAAAGTTATCTTCTTCTACAGACACAAATGAGGAAGATGAATTTAATGATGATCAACCCATAAAAAAGAAAAGACTGGATCATGTAAGTTACATTTAAATTGCACTATCAAAATTACCTGGTTAAGCACAGAATATGTTGTTTATGGACATCAGACCTGAAAATCCACCTAAATGAATCTTCTTTCTTTTCTCTCAATACCAAGTCAGAAAATCAGTTTTTTCATTTTTTTTTAATATATTTTTTATTGATTTTTTACAGAGAGGAAGGGAGAGGGATAGAGAGCCAGAAGCATCGATGAGAGAGAAACATCGATCAGCCACCTCCTGCACACTCCCCACTGGGGATGTGCCCGCAACCAAGGTACATGCCCTTAATCGGAATCGAACCTGGGACCCTTGAGTCCGCAGGCTGACGCTCTATCCACTGAGCCAAACCGGTTAGGGCAGTTTTTGCATTTCATTTGTGACTTTTTTGTTTTCTTTTTAATTTATCTAGTATTAATTATTCACCTCTTAGTTATAAAATTAATTTTTAAGGTATTCTAATGGCATATATTTATACATTTAAAATTTTTTCATGAAAGTTATACATACATATGGTTATACTAGAGGCCCGGTGCATGATATTTGTGCACGGGCGGAGGGGGGGGGGGGCCCCCTCAGCCCCACCTGCACCCTCTGCAATCTGGGACCCCTTGGACATCCCTCTCACAATCCGGGACCACTGGCTCCTGCCTGATCCCCCCTAACTGCCCCCCCTGCCACCTGGGTCACCATGACCTGCCTGCCTGCCTGCCTGATCGCCCCTAACTTCCCCCCCTGCTGGGCTGGGCACCCCCAACTCCCCCCCCTGCCAGCTGGGGCACTCCGAAATGCCTCCCTTACCGGGCTGGCACCCCCAGCTGCCGCCCGCCAGACTGGGCGCCCCTCGCTGGTCCTCTCCGCCAGCCTGGGTACCGCCACTGACCCCCTGGCGGGGGGGTTGCCCCCCCAGCGTGGAAGAGATCAGTATTTGAATCAATAGACTGAGTAAAGTATGATCACCCCACACAGCCTGTTGCTCAGTTGTTTGGTCGCCCCTCACTAACCCCCTGCTGGCCTGGTCGTCCCCAACTGCCCTCCCCTGCCGGTCTGGTTGCCCCACACAGTCTGCTGCTCAGTCGTTTGGTTGTCCCTCACTAACCTCCCTGCTGGCCTGGTCGTCCCACACCGCCTGTTCGGTCATCTGTTCAGTTGTTTCGGTTGCGATGGTCGCTTAGGCTTTTTTATATATATATATATATAGATAGATAGATAGATTTTATATATAGATAATACTTATGAAAAACAGTTGTTACCACCACCAGCACTGTTTCCTCCTTCCCAGTGGCAACTACTTATAACTCTTCTGGATGACTTTTGATATTTAACTGGTTACCTACATTAATAGTGGTTATGCTTTTATTGGGTTGCTCTAATTTTTCATTATTTATTTATTTAAAAATTGTTTTTGAGTTTTGGAAAGAGACAGACAGACAGACACAAGGACATGAGAGAGAACATCGATTGTTTGTCTCCTGCATGCGCCCCAACCAGGGATCAAACCCAAACAGTATGTGCCCTGAACGGGAATCGAAACCGCCACCTTTTGGTGCATGGGACAGTGCTCCAGCCTATTGAGCCACACCAGCCAGGGCTGCTCTAGTTTTTTATTAACTTTTACTTACATTATGTATAGAACTACTAAGAGGCCTCCCAGTAAAAGCAGACATAATCTTCTCTGTTCATTCAGAAAACACAATTTCTTCTTGGTAATAAAAATAAAATACCACAACTAACATAGTAACCTCTTTTACTGTGATTTAGGTAGTATAAGAAGCCCAAAATAGCCAGGTGGCCTTCTCTACCCTAATTTAATGGGACAATCATTATGTCCCTACATAGAAACATTCTTCCCTTGGAAACTAATACTGATGGGAAGTAAAAATTCTGTGAGTAGGTTTATTTTTGTGGTTTTTTTTTAAACATTTTTATTGATTTCAGAGAGGGAGAGAGAGAGAGAAATATCAATGATGAGAGAGAACCATTGATTGGCTGCCTTCTGCACACCCCCTATTGGGGATCAAGCCCTCAACCCAGGCATGTGCCCTTGACTGGAATCGAACCCGGGACCCTTCAGTCTGCAGGCTGACACTTTATACACTGAGCCAAAACGTCTAGGGCATCTGTGAGTAGGTTTTTAGGTTGAGGAAGTGCTGTAGTGTGAGAGACAAAGGCCCACGTTTTAGTTTACAGATCTACATATAATGACTATCTGAAAATAGCATCATATTTTTTGCTGATTCAGAACATTTGCCCTGCTTGTACATCCTGATGAACAACATATCAGAGTGTTCACATATCTGCTAGTTCACATGCTGAACTTTCACTAAACAATACTACATCTGTAAGACAGCTGCTTCTAGGTGTTGAGGCACATAGTAAAATCAGTGAACTTCCTGAGCATGAATCTATTGATGCACTTTTCTTCCAATGAAATTAGCTCCCAGTCAGAAGCATTGTTGTGTTTCAGTGTGCTATGACTGAGAATGAGGCTTTCTATAAATCTGTATAAGATGTATTAATTCTCTGGAGCTGCCATAATAAAGTACCACAAACTGGATAGCTTAAACAATAGAAATATGTTGTCTCACAGTTCTGGAAGCTAGAAGTCCAAGATCAAGGTGTCAGAAGGGTTGATTCCTTCTGAGGGCTGTCCCATCCCTCTCCTGGATTCTGATGGTTTGCTGGCAACCTTAGTGTTTCTAGGCTTGTAGATCTCTGTCTTCATCTTCACATTGCATGCTCCCTGTGTGCGTGTCTTATTATTTGAAGTGAGCATTTAAAATGCTATTTGCTGTTACTGAAGGTGAGAGTGCAGATATGGTTATAAAATTTTGGAAGAGATTTAACATCAGAAAGGCAATGCTACAATTATAGAAGCCTGTAGTGATACAATGGAGGGTTACATTAAGTATGGGGGAAAGTTCTCCTTAATTTGTGATTCTTCAGATAAATTTTTAAAATTCAAAACAAGTGTGTTGACATAGGAAAACAGGTTGGCTTTGAGGAGGTAGAAAATGGAGGTGTTAAAGTTTCAAGGGTCCCATTCCTGATCTAGCCACAGAAGACTTGAAGTAGCTTGCACCTAATGGCTATGTAGTTGCAAAATGTGAAGATGATGATGATGATGATGATGAAAACCTAAAGGCTTCACTGGGACAGCGTAACACATCAAGTTACCAGGTTTTTTAAGTGCTGTTGAAAACAGACTGGTTTGAAAGTAATGGCTTACTGCTGAGTGTAATAGATGAGTCGTGCTGCATGGCATCCAGTTGAATTTGGAATCATACAGGCAACTTTAGTATGAAAGGAAAAAGCTAGAAAAGCTCCATAGATTTATTTATTTTATTTGTTTTTTAATTCACTATTTATAGTTTCAGCCAGTATAGGAGAGATAACAAGTACAATGAGCCATGCCCTTCTATAGCTAGTGCAACTTTCTGTTCATTTTCAGATAGTGTCCGTCCCCCCCC
Source organism: Myotis lucifugus (assembly GCF_000147115.1). Classification (NCBI taxonomy): domain Eukaryota; kingdom Metazoa; phylum Chordata; class Mammalia; order Chiroptera; family Vespertilionidae; genus Myotis; species Myotis lucifugus. The sequence continues at coordinate 13,672,105 of NW_005871060.1, forward strand.
CCCCCCCCCAACTACCACTTCACAGTAACTCATATCTGCAGCCAGACCTTCCAGTGCTAATACCCCCAAGAAAATTTCAGTTCAGATTTATCATGCCATTTCTAACACTGTAGTTTCTATTTTCATGATTTTGCACAGCACAGTAATTTTTGGAAATGCATACAAGTTATAGCAGAACAGAGTAGTTATCAGCAGAAGCAGATCTGACCTTGCTTCAAAACCATGTGGGTCTGTGCTGGGATTTTTCTATTAGGCTTGCCAGAGACGTCATGCAGCATCCTTATTAACCCAGATTCTTTAAGAATCATTGCATCTGCTCAATAGTCATGAAATCCAAGTGGCAGAGCACATTGTACTGCACCCTCGACCTACTACAGAGCCTTCTCTTAATCTGGACCCTATTCATAACTGACAATGTTAAGGGCTATTTCCTAAACAGAGTAGAGCAGCACACACTGCAGTTAAATATACCTTGCCTCCAATATCCAGAGGCCAACCAAGTGTTGTGTCTTCTTTTTGTTTAAGAGTGGAATATGCAACACACTCCATAAAAATCTTGAAAGTGGTGGGCCCCAGAATTTGAGGGTGGTTATTTCCCACTCTGACATATATGTATCTTACCAAGGCCATCTAAAGCACCATTGCTTCCTGCTTACCAAGTTCAGTCAATATGATATCTTTAGTGTAGAGCAGTGGTCAGCAAACTGCGGCTCGTGAGCCACATGCGGCTCTTTGGCCCCTTGAGTGTGGCTCTTCCACAAAATACCACGTGCGGGCGCGCACGTACATTGTGATTGAAACTTCGTGGCCCATGCGCAGAAGTTGGTATTTTGTGGAAGAGCCACACTCAAGGGGCCAAAGAGCCGCATGTGACTCGTGAGCTGCAGTTTGCCGACCACTGGTGTAGAGGAACAGTCATTCTGTGGACTGTGGAAAACAGTCAGAGTCCCTGAGTACTTTATTATGAAAGAGAGCAGGAGAGTAACCAAAACCCTGAGGCCAGTAAAGGTGTATCTATCACTGACTTGCTCAGGTAAAAACAAATTGCTTCTACTTGCCCTTTCTAATTGGGATAGGGGAGAAAAAAGCATCTGCCAGATTGATAACTGCATAGTTATATTGATCTGCTCCATTAAAAGTACTACATCTGGTATAGCAGCTGCAATTGGGGTCATCACCTGTTTATATCCACCCAAAATAATTTTCCAAGACCCGTCCAGCTTTTGCATAGGCCAAGGAGGCACATTGCATTGGGATGGGACGGCGGTGTCGGTCCCTGCAGTTCCTTCAGGAATAATGGTATTGGTGCTGCTGCCGCTGTAGAGGGCTAAACTGGGGACTTGGATTTGGTATTACCTAAAATAATGGCCCTTACTCCATGGGTCAAGGAGCTAATACAGGGTTTCTGCCAGTGCCAAATATGTTTGTTCCAGCTTTTCATTCTGGAACCAGAAAAATAGCTACAGGACTGACTCATAACCACTGGACCCACAGAGACAGATTTGGGCCCAAACTCCAATCACCTGGCATTGGAAAAGCTCTGGTGTAACCTCTGGACTGCATAGGAATTTTCAGTCGCAGGGATTAGCAGAGCTGGCAGAAGCATGGATCCGAGAGCAAATAGCAAATGATAGGAACACTCTCTGCTGAGTATTTTAATTTGTGCTATCATATATTTGATTTCCAAAAGATGTTTACAATTTTCCAAGTCTTTAAACCATTTTTTATTGAGGTAAAATTCATAGTATAAAATTAGCCATTTTAGAATGAACAATTCAGTGGCATTTAATATGTTCACAGTGTTGTTGCAACTACCCTTTCTGTCTAGTTTCAAAACATTTTATCACCCCATAATAGCATGCCATACCTTTTAAGCAGTTTCTCTTCTCTTCTCCCCGCAGCCCCTGGCAGCCACCACTCTGCTCTTTGTCTCTATGTATTTACCTATTTAGACACCTAAGTTTCTATTTCTGGTTATTATCTGTCTGTGACCTCTAAAAGGCTTGTTCGTGGAGTTTCAGTGTCTTTAGCTATAAAATAAGTGTGGCATTATGAATTTTTGAGGGCTTTGAAATGCTTTCTCCAAATATTAGTGTTTTATTATTCCCCTGCTTTTTGATAAATGACCTTGAAGTTTGGCACTTCAAGCCTTATTCAATATTAGTTCTGGTTTTAGTTTTCAGCCGTTAGCCTATCCATGGTCTCTGTGCTTTAGCCCAAATAGACCAGTTACTGTTACAAAAACATGTGCAGTTTTCTTCCTGCTCCAAACTTCCATAGCATTTTTTAAGTGGTTCATGAAACTTTAATTTCAATTTTTAACATTCAGGTACTATACATACATTATACACAACATTTTATTTGTAACTTAGGTAGTGACAGAAAAAATATTGCATTAATTTGTTGGCTAAGAAAGAAAATAGAAGAGAAAGTATGAGACTGTATTTTTCTTTATCTTGTGTGTATAGCATGTAGTATAGATCTAAGCAGAGTAGACAGATAAATGCTTTTGGATTGACTGAAATACAAGATATTTCTTAGGCATAAACCCAAGGAATTTTTTTTGTTTAAATGTGGAATTTTAACCAGTTTCTTCAAGTGATACTAGGTGATACAGAAAGAGGAGATTGTGCATATGAGTAACCATAATTATAATTCCCAGATTGATGTTTAATTTATATATTGTTTAGTTTCACATAAGTGTTTTTTTTTAATTGATTGACTTTTTTGGAGAAATATCAGTTTGTTTTACTTATTGATGCATCCATTGTTTGATTCTTTTTTTAAAATATATTTTTATTGATTTCAGGGAGGAAGGGAGAGGGAGAGAGAAACATCAATGATAAGAATCATTGATCAGCCTCCTGCATGCCCTCTTCTGGGGGTCATCAACCTGGGCATGTGTCCTGACCGGGAATCCAGCCATGACCTCCCAGTTCATAGGTCGATGCTCAACCACTGCACCATGCCGGCCAAGCCTGGTTGATTCTTATATGTGCCCTGACTGGGGACCAAACCTGCAACCTTGGCATATTGGGACAATGCTGTAACCAGCTGAGCTATCTGACCGGGGCCCACATAAGTTTTTTGTCTTTTTTTTTTTTTAATCATTGTGTCACTGTGTGTGTGTGTGTGTATTGATTTCAGAGAGGAAGGGAGGGGGGGGGGGAGAGAGAGAGAGAGAGAGAGAGAGAGAAACATCAATGATGAGAGAGAATCATTGATTGGCTGCCTCCTGCATGCCCCCTACTGGGGATTGAGCCTGCAACCCTCGTATGTACCCTTGACCAGAATCAAATCTGGGACCCTTTGGTCCGCAGGCCAACACTCTATCCACTGAGCCAAACCAGCTAGGGCCATCGTGTCACTTTTATGTTCTGGCTGAGCAATTTATATTTAAGCCATTTTGTGAATCAAGACTGAAGTAAAAGTAAATGTTTTTTTTCCTCTCAGTATTTGAAATTGGAAGTATGAAACTGAACACAGATGAGATTTTTTTTTTTCCAATAGCTTGGAGAGACTTCAGTATACCTGAATTATTTCAGGTTAATTTGAGAAACATGCTAGTTCATTGCTTTGTTTTGTTTGTTTTTTCTTTTTTAGGAGATTTATCTCATTTTGACCACTGTATGAATGAAGTGTGAGTTGTCAGTTGTTGGATATGCAATCAAAGTCTTTCAGAGATCTTAAACCAGCAATAATTTTTTATCCTTAAACACATAAATTTATCAATTTTCATGTGAACAAAATGAAACATTTTTGGATTCTTCAGATTGAATGTGATAACTTCCAAATCAAGTCAAAATACAAATGTAATTTGTCTTTAGCCTCTGGTTATTGATAATCTCTTAAACTGGCTCTCTTTTTCTCCTCATTAGGGAGAGGAATCAAATGAGTCTGCAGAATCTAGCAATATTTGGGAAAAGCAGGAAAGTATTGTATTGAAATTGCAAAAGGAATTTCCCCATTTGGGTAGAAAGGTGAGTAATGTACTGAAATTTAATCAGCATGTACTAAGTGTTTGTATTACAAAATAGTGTTTGAGATATAAAAGCTTTGGATGAGTTTTACATTTTTCTAATTAAATATTTTTCTTTAAAATATCTTTATACGGCTTGTTAATTCTTTACATTGTTTATTTACCATATTTGCAAACTATAGTATCAGGATTATAACCATAATCATAACAAACATAATTGTAGTAACAATTGTGAACTTATGTATAAAATGTAAATTATCTAGAAAGCAATCTATAACCCCGTCAGCTATTTTACCTTTTTTTCCTGTTCTATTTTTTTTTTTTTATTGATTTTTTACAGAGAGGAAGGGAGAGGGATAGAGAGCCAGAAACATCGATGAGAGAGATACATCGATCGACTGCCTCCTGCACACTCCCAACCGGGGTTGTGCCCGCAACCAAGGTACATGCCCTTGACTGGAATCGAACCTGGGACCCTTGAGTCCGCAGGCCGACACTCTATCCACTGAGCCAAACCGGTTAGGGTTGTTCTATTTTTAAAAAATTTCTCATAAAAAATTTTAAAGTGTAGACCTAGCCAGGGTGATTCAGTGGTTAGAGTCTCGGCCCTCACACCACAGGGTCTTGGGTTCGTTCCCGGTCAAGGGTACATGCCTCGGTTGTTGGTTCGCTCCCCACCCCTGGTTGGGGCTCGTGCAGGAGGCAACCAACCAATGGATGTGCCTCTCCCACATCAATGTTTCTCTCCCACTCCTTCCACTCTCTCTGAAATGCAATGGGAAAAATATCCTCAAGTGAGGATTAACAACACAAATAGAATTTTAAAGTGTAATACTGCATTTCATTGTGCTAATATTCTGTAAGCTTTGTTCTATTTGCCAGATAGTGAAAATACTTTGAGTCATTAAAAAGACCCATACCAAGCATGCTGGTGCTAATAGGGCCATAGTTTAATCACGTGATCGTATATGGAAGCGTGATTTGTTTAACATTTAGAATACTTGCATTTGATTTATTCAGGCATATGTACAGGTAGTACATCTGCTAATTCTGATGAGCTGAATGCAAAATCTTATTGCCATACTCCTTTTTTACATATGTTGGAACTATATGTTTTGAAATTTACAGTTTGTAAAAGCCCGGCTATATATAGAAATTTAATTGAGCAAACACTTTTTAATCCTCTAATGTTCAGAGCATTTCATTGGGAAAGTAAAAATGCAAAAGAAGTCAAACTTCCTTCCCTTTGACAACTGTTATATATCTGTGGAGGTGAAATTATATAAACAGACAGCATTTGTAAAGCAGCATGAAAACAAGTGTGAAATAATCAGATGAATTCTATTACGTTTTCAGGTGATTTTCTTATTTTTAAAAGAGCATAAAAGTTTTCTAGGAGCTGCTAATTTTAGATTTTTAATAAAAACATCAATAACTTATATCTAGGAACTAAGGGATGTACTCAAGGAACATGAATGGATGTACACAGAAGCCTTAGAATCTTTAAAAGTGTTTGCAGAAGATCAAGGTAATTGTCCATTCTGTGTTATTATTATAGAAAATACATACTCCCATTATATTCTATATTTTAATTAATAAGAAAATAGTAAATCTATTATCTAGTAATTAGAGAATGGGATTGTAAAAGATATTAGAAACAGTAATGGGAAAAAAATGTAAATGACCAGTTCCCAAATGTTTTGGCCTATTCTTTATGATAGTGTAAAATGAAATAATAAATATATTTTTCTGTTTGGATAACTTTCTTTGATATTTATGGCTACTTGTAAACTACCATGTTTTATTGAATACAAAAAAAAAAAAAACAAAGCACTACATTTTTTTGCATTTTAACAGCTCTCTGAATGGATCTTAATGATTGATGGTGTCACTGTAATGTAGAAGTCCTAGCCTGCACTTGCATGAATGTCAAAAGTACCAATATCAGAAACTTAAAAGATGGGAATCACTGGCATGGAAGAAAGTCCCTGGTGGAACACTAACCTTAGGAACCAAATAGTGTATGAGAAGTAGTGGGGCAGAGTTGAATCACTCATGTTTAGTTAACATCCTTAAGCAAGAATTAAGTATACTAGCTCTTTATAATTGGCTTTAGGTTTTTCTTGTTTTGAAAATGATTTCTTTTAAGAATGGCTATACTACAAATGCTTTCATTGGCACAGAGAATGATATTGTGTGGAGTAAAGAAAGCCACTGATATCACCAATTCTGAGTCAGAAAATTGATTCAGAAGAGATAGGTTATGAGGTGAAGAAATTACCCAATTTATCTTGCTTATTTTTTTAATATATGCACAAGAATGAAGGCGTATGATAATTAATGTGTAAGTCTAAAAGCTCTTTGAGTAGGTAAAACAAAACATTCTAAATAATAAAGTCTTGTGTAAAAACTAATTGGTACATATTTTCTTACTGGTACATTAAAATTGTACCTTCAATCACAGGCATGTTAGAAATCTGGAATATTATTTATTAATCAGTGATAAAGCAGTGGTACCTTTTAATATATTTAAATACTTTTTTATTAAGTAATGATAAACTTAGACTGCTTAGAGGTGGTAAGGGAAAAATTAATTATAATATGGAAGGTTTTATTTTGGGTGAGCCTTGTTATTGCTATACCCATCAGTGTTGGCATAGGAATGGGCTGCAAAGTAACATCTGGAACATGTGGGTATGAAGCTGCCATTTATATTTTCAGGACCTTTGTTAGAAAATGCGGATTTATAATTAATACACTTTGAAAAAGTTATCACCTGTTTTTGAAACTAATTATTTTAACTTATTGAATAACTTCAAATTGTACTTCGGTATTTCTCTTTAGTGTGTATCAAGATTTAACTATAATTTATAGTTGAATTTTGTATTCAGAAGGAAGATACACATGTTTAAATATTTTTCTTATTTGAAGTGTTACATCATTTAATTTATATCATTGTAATTTAGTTATTTTTGTCTTTGTACACAGAATATGCTTCACAAAGTGAGTTTCCAAATGGAAAAGAAGTTTCTTCAAGAAGTCAAAATTATCCTAAAAGTATAGCTAAAGCAAAACTAAAGCAGAAATATGCCATGAAAGCACAAAATGGTTTTAACAAGAAACGTAAAAAAAATGTATTTAATCCGAAGAGAGTTACTGAAGACTCTGAATATGATTCAGGTTCTGAGGCAGGTAGTTCACTAGATGAGGACTATAGTAGTGGTGAAGAAGTGTTGGAGGATGGCTATAAAGGTAAAATTCTTCACTTCCTTCAAGATGCTTCAGTTGCTGAACTTACTTTGATTCCTCAGTGTTCTCAGAAAAAGGCTCAGAAGATAACAGAACTCCGGCCCTTTAATAGTTGGGAAGCTCTGGTAAGGCTACATTCTTTATCTCCCCCTGTGTGTGTGTGTGTGTGTGTTTAATTCACAGTACCGTTTATACTCAACGTGTCTTCAGCCCAGGGAAGCATAGATGGGTGGCCTTATCCTCTGTAGAGGCAAACATTACTTTCATTGTAAGCCAATAGTATTTCAAATAGTGTCATATGACCTAATTTTGAATGAATTAAGGGGTGATTTTCCTGAAAAAAACCCCAAGCTGATTGGCTGGGCATACTGTCACTCATTCTTTTGCATAGAAACTTGGTTCATTTCACTGCAGAAGAAGAAATTAGAGCTTACATTTAGAAAGGAGTTGTTTGCTAGCCTGTTCTGATCTGTTACTGCTGATACACCATGCAGAAAGCAAGAATGTGGCAGAAATTTTACTGCAACTACTTGAAGAGCAGTAGCAACATCCAGGGGAGCTCCATAATTCAAGATGCCAGCCTAGGTGTTTTATGCTTCTCCACAAAAGAAACAATTGTTTATTTTCTTTTTCTTTTAAAAGTGACAGCTCTAACATGTTTTTCTTGGTTAAACAACGCGGCCATTTTATGGAGTATATCAGGCTGCAGCGTTTTTAATTGGAAAGATAGAAAGTGTGGAAGCCTAGAATTCAAGCGTTAGGGGAAGGGAAGGCATAAGCACTGGTAAGTACACTCTGCATGATCATTTTCTGGAATTTGATTTCCTATAAACAAGTTTTAGTCAGAATACTTGTATTATGAGTTTTATAAATGTGAACAATCAGCAAATCTTACTCATACTCCTGTCTTTTTAAAATGTTGCTTCAACTTTTGTGAGAATGTGGACTTTATAGTATGAATTGTATATAGGCCCTGCAGTGAAAGCAATATGGATTATTTTTTACAGTTTTAGAAGATAAACTGACTCTTGATGCTTTATAAATGTTTATGAAGTTTTTATTCGCTAACTTAGGGAGAAGTTGCTTTTGTGATTAATTTTATACTTGTGACAAACCTATATGAGCATAAGTTCCCTTGACAAATGTCTTGAAGTGGTATTATCGGAAGGTTCCTAAACAATGGTTGTAAAAGCATGTTTTAAAAAATTAAAATACATGAAAAATATAGAAACAAAATGACTAGTATTTCTCAGCTTTAGAAAAAAAGTCATTTGTTTTGCCTGAAGCCTTTGCTCTTGCAGAAAACATCTGTCAAAGCAGGCCCTTCAAACATGTTCAGCTTTGCCTGAGTGATTTATTTGTTCAAGTATTTGCTGAAGGGCTTTCTTGTTCATCTTTTCTTCCTTTTTTAATTTCTTTTCATCTTTAATAGTCTCCTCTGTTATTGCAGGGTTGCTGTTGCTCAGGCTTGTTGGGATTCTAACTTATTTAATAAGGAATGCAGTTATCCACACTAGTGTGTTTAGTCACTGTAACTACTTGCCCAAATATCTTATAATAACAGTAAATTAAACCAGTTGTATGTGCCAGATGCTTTTTAAAATATTCAGCAACTTAACATGTAGAAAGCATATTTCCCCTACTAATTAATTGGCATAGTTTAAATTAGTCTTAACATGAGATTGCGTGTTACCTACTTAAACCTTGTCCCCTTTCTAAAAGTTGAATACAAAGACTATTTTTTGCTAGTTATGCATGTAAATGTTGATTATTTTATGTAACATTTAAAAAGTAAATTTGCTACTTGAATTCAGTGATTCAGGGCTTTTCTGAAAAAAGTAGGAAAATGAAAATGCTTTTTAAATGAACAGCTAAAATTAGCAAGTCAGTGTATATAAGCTTTGAGTTTTAATTGGCTTAGAACTTGTAAGTTTATACTTTCAATTACTTTAAAATTTTGAATATGACTGGTTGTAGAGCAATTTAATATCTTAAAATTATCAAGGAAAAAGTCGAATATTTTGGTAAAAAGCTATATAAATTACTCTTTCCCTATTAATCAAAGAGGTTTAATAGTATAATTGTGAACAACTTTAAAATGAAACAAAAGAAGAAAACATTTACTTTGTTTTCATAGCTGCTGTTTTAAGAAATTCCTATGAGAATTAGTTGAAATTTTAATTATGTTTCTCAGGCATACTTAATGGAAACTACAATACATTATACAAGGTGTGGCAAAAGTAGGTTTACAGTTGTGCATATGAGAAAGTTTTTTCTTGGATGGTTATTTATCAATTATTGCATTATTTTCCATATGAACAACTGTAAGCCTACTTTTGCCCCACCCTGTATAGTAAGAACAGTATGCAAAAGTCTAGTCAACTCTTAACATTATTGTTGAAGCTTATTTAGTCTTAAGGATTTGGAATTTGGCAATTTTTATTAACTTTTATTAATATTTCATTAAAATGCCTACTAAGCCAACAAATTAATCACACATACATTTTAATTATGATTTTGGTTAAAACTGAAGTCTCTATAACATTGGTGGGTTAAATGGAACAATTAGTATTTAACTGTCTTATTTTAAAAATAATTTGAATGTGAAAATTATGTTAGCACTGCCTTTTAAAACAAAAGTTACTTGAAAAGTTGTGCATCATTGTTAGGACTTTTCAGAGAATTGCACTTAAAAAAATTAAATAAAATGATCTTAGATATACTAGTCACACTCACTTTACATGAGGAAAATTTGGTTACTTAACAAAAAATTAGTGCATTAGATGAGGTTGTTTGTTTTCAGCATTATACCCATTTTTTTTCTTAGAATCAGAACTTAAATATTGTTTGTGAAAGTTTTCTTCATAACTTTTTCATTTTACTTATTTCAGCTTAATAGCAGTAAAGTATATGCTTATTATAAGAAACCACATCATTAAATCATATAGACTTTGGAAATACAGCAAGCCAAAAATGTCACTAGTTTTAAAACATGTACTGTTAATGTGGTAAAATTGGGATTTTTACTGCCAAATTTTACACATTTGATGGCATCAGTTCACCAACTACTTACTGAATTTTTTATTATCCTTGTATAAGGTGGGTTAGAGATGTAATTATGTCTATACATTGCATCTGTATACTTTATTCATGAGTAACTGATTCATGAATAGCTCAGCCTGAAAGCTTCATTTATGCATCTACCTCCTTACCATTTAGATCAAAATAGATATAGTTTTCCTTCTTGATTGTTAACCAGGCAACCTAGGTTGAGTTCATTTTCTAGTTTATTTAAGCTCTTTATTGAGCTATTCCGATCTACTAGAAACTTAGACCACAGATCACAGGCTTTCTTTTTCTGCTTTGTTTTCCCAGGAGTAGTATAAAATTCTGTCTGAATTTGTCACTTGAAGTATTGTAATGCCTACTGCTCTCTTCCTGATAGAGTGGCTTCAGTAATTTTTGTACAAGATTACAGTATTCAGCTTTGCTTTAATTTTTATGAGTTTGATAAACTTTTTTTATGATAAATTTATTCTGAGTACTTTGTAGGCTGGTGCCAGGTATTTATACCAATGAATAAGATTAGTACTCTGTTTTCAAGACTGTTACTTGTTAGGTGGGGAATCAAATCTACTTGTAAACAATATCCCTCTTCCTATAGAAATTTAAAAAATTTTTGTGCTGTAAGAGTGACACACTGTGGCAAGAGAGAGGTATTTCAGTTTATGGCTATTTTGAAAGGAAAAAGTTCTTAGAGTGGTACTTGAGTTTTTTTTCAAAGAGGTAGTAACCAGGGCCATATTGATACTATTTTTTTCATGTAATTAATTTTCCAGCAAATAGCAATTACTTTTTTCCCCTTCCTCCTGGAAAAATAGCTTTACCATTTTTTAAAAGAATGATTTGTTTTCCTTGTCTAAAATTGAAAGAGTACTTGCAAGAACAAAGAAGAAAGTCAAGTTTAGTCAAAATTCTACCAAAGATACCCACCCCTTAATTTTTTGGCATTCATCTATTTATACATACCTTTTTATATTTAACATGTAAATAGGGATCATATTTTCTATGTCCCCAATAACTTAAATTTACTAGTAGATCCTGTATTTACAGAATCCTTTGTATTTCTTAAAAAAATTTTGGTGAAGCTAAGTAGCTTACAGGATTGTTAAATGCAGGATTGTTAAATTCTTTATGTCTTCAAAGAATAGTAAAAGAATAATAAGAGGGTTCTTAGCCTTCTTCTACCCCCCCCCCCCCCGCCCCTGCCCCCGCCACATACACATGTACTTAGTGAAGGAATTGTGGAATTAAGTATTAGGGTTTTAGCTTTTTTTTTTCCTCTTCTGGAGACTGTGACTTCAGGCATTCACCATGGTCCAGCATTTGACATACTGTCAGAGGCTGTCCTACACTAGGCTGTCCCAAACCCCTGGCAATAGAATTGTTTACCTTTATACCAAGAAGGTTGGGAAAGCACCCAAATCTGCATTTCGCCCAGGCCAACTTTTCGGAGTTTGTGCTTTGAGACCTAAAGTTCTAATGAGGTTGTCTAAAAGGAAAAAAGTCAACAGGGCCTATGGTGGATCCATGTGTGCTAAGTGTGTTCGTGACTGGATCAAGCATGCTTTCCTTATGGAGGACAGAAAATCATTGTGAAACTGTTGAAGGCACAAACACAGTCAGAAAGCTAAATAAATTTTTAAAAATGAAGCTTTTTTGAGTAATAAAAACAATTAAAAGGAAAAAAAATTAGGGTTTTAAAAAAGTATTTTGATTTATTATTTATATATATTTTTTTATTGATTTCAGAGAAGCGAGAGAGATAGAAACATCAATGATGAGAATCATTGATCGGCTGCCCCCTGCACGCCCCACACTGGGGATTGAGCTGCATCCTGGGCATGTGCTGGACCGGGAATCGAACTATGACCTCCTGGTTCATAGGTTGACACCCAACCACTGAACCACGCTGGCCTGGGCGAAACATCAAATATTGAGAGAGAATCATTGATCAGCTGCCTCCTGCACGCCCCATACTGGGAATCGAGCCCACAACCCAAGCATGTGCCCTGTCGGGGAATTGAACAGTGACCTCCTGGTTCATAAGTCGACACTCAACCACTGAGCCATGCCAGCCAGGGTTATGCATCTATTTAGATTAACAAGTTAAAAAAATAGGCTTGTACTGCCCCCAAATCCATATCTATTCCCTTCCCCAGCCTATTTTTCATACTACAAATAACTTCTTTCACTTTTTCTAGGTAATACCAAAAAAAAAAAAAAAACCCACATCAAAACATAATCCTATTTTTTATTTTCAGTTGCAGGCATTATCAGCTGACATAATAGACATCATAATATTATTGTAGGATTAGCTCCCTTCTCACTGTCTCACCTCACATGCCCATTTCTATTCCCCAACCCTACCAATATAAGTTAATATGTAATCTTAGAGGTATTTTTTTAGTATCTACATTGTTATGACTATGTAAATGCTTTTCATTGCTGGGCCATGTAGTATACTACATAATTGCTTTATTTCCTTGCTCATCGTTTTGTTTTCTCTAGTTATTAGTTGCCTTGGTTTTTCTGTTTGCTTAGTTTTTTGTGTACTTATTACTTCAACTCTAAACTCCTCCCCAGCTGTCTAAATTTACCTTCAGTCTTTAGATACCTCAGGTATCCTGTCAGTTTTATATTCTTGAGGAAGTGTCTTTTAGTGTCTTATTGACCTGCCTTGAATTAGACTGGTTGTGTTATAGGCAAGCTGATCAGCTGTGGCCTTGAGACTCATTTCCTTGACAACCTAAGGAATCCTATTGTCTCTGTTGTGTTGGATCTCTTGTTTCTGAATTTCATGCATGTCTTTTCATTTATTCCCTTGGTTTTGTAAGGGCTTACTAGGGGGTGAGTGAATAATACAGTGGAGCTAAATGGCCTGGTTTTGGATCACAGTTTTGACATTTTCTAGTAATTTATATAACCTTAAGCAAATTCTCTCTGTTTCTCTATTTCTTCATCTGTAAGTGGGTATAGTTATGGTACTGACCATAGGGAAGTCTAAGCTCTTGGAAAATGTTAGCTTTAGATATCCACAATACTTTGCATTGAAAGTGCTGTATATGCCATTTGTTGTTTTCTGCTTCTCTCCCCATATCAGTTCTAGCCATATTGTGTGAAACTTTTTTTGATCAAACCATTTTTCTCGCTTTTTTAACCCCCTCAGGGCTTTTAAACAGATTTATGGCTGGTCATATTACCCACACTATATTAAGACTACATTTTTCAGCTTCCCTTGTGGTAATTTGGCAAAGTTCTATCCAATAGGACAGTGATGGCGAACCTATGACACGCGTGTCAGAGGTGACACACGAACTCATTTTTTTGGTTGATTTTTCTTTGTTAAATGGCATTTAAATATATAAAATAAATATCAAAAATATAAGTCTTTGTTTTCCTATGGTTGCAAACATCAAAACATTTCTCTATGTGACACGGCACCAGAGTTAAGTTAGGGTTTTTCAAAATGCTGACATGCTGAGCTCAAAAGGTTCACCATCACTGCAATAGGATGTAAGCATAAATATATTACGATTTTTGGAAAGTTATAGTGCAAAGAAAAGAACATGGATTTTAGAATCTCTTATCTTTGTCACCTTGAAAATTGAAGCTTGGCTTTATTGATCCAGAGCTGGTAGATTGATCTTGTAATTGCTGTGAGGATTTAATGTTAGTGAATAAAAGGCATCTAGTAGTTTCTAGCACATAAAAAGTACAGAATGCATGTTCTTTCTTTACTTCCTAGTTATTCATGTTGGTTCTTTCACACACATATACATCACAAACACACACTCACACCACAGTAGGCATGAGATTGTTTTTTGTTCTAATGGAACCCCTTAAAATCTTCAAGGCACTGATTCTCATACATCCTTCTGTTTACATATAAATCTTTTCTCTGGAAAGCAGAGTAGGAGGTCACATTGTGATTATGAATGTTTTCCTTGTGAAAATGTAAAGTAGTGTGCAAGTAACTTTATATTTCACAATGCCATTTTGTGAAATGGTAAATTTTTATTTTTAACCCTGCAGTACATTGGTTTTCAAATAGATTGGAGAGTTTCTTTCTTGCCAACTTATTCTAGGCTAGATATGAAAAATGTATATTTTTATAAACTGCATTTTTATGAAATTATCTTAGTATATCTTATAAGCATTTAATCTCTATTGCTTGAGATTCTCTTTGAATTTAGAAATAAATTCATAGAGATTATTTAGAGTTGTTAATATGATTCATAACATGAAAGAATATGCTAAATAAGATTGACATGAATCAAAATCATGTGTGGTTTTATCCTATCAGTGATTTTACTTTATTTTTCTTTATTCCATTCTGGATTGTGGGCTTTTTCTTTTTGCCCAACAAGCTTTCACTAAGGATTTTTATGTTTTTCAGCACATTTTTTTTCAACTACCTATATGGGAAATTTTGAATTCTATTATAGCTTTTACATTATGAAGTATTCATTGTGTCCTTTAGAAAAACAAGTACAAATACATTTTGAAGAAATTCTTTGACTAAAACAGGTGTTGTATTGAAATTCATTTTTGGAAAATGTTTTATCCAATTATTGAATTGATCATAGTTAACTTTTGATTCATGCATTATCTTTCCAAGTAATAGTCTAAGCTTAAGAGTAAAATATCAAGTGACAACAAATAATTGGAGTTTTGAAAGCTTAGGGATTGTACTGATGATAGGTAGGAGAAAATATGTTTTAGGAAGATTAATCATTTACTAATATGTCATAGTCATAGGAAGTGACAAAATGGCAAGAGATCAGGTATGCAGTTATTATATTTGGTGTTATTACCTTGGTAATAAAGGTGAATCTGAGATTTTAAAGACAAAACTTGAGACATTATAAGAAAACAGCTACCAGAGTCACAGTTACAAGTGCGGAATTGTATATTCTGGGGAAAAAGATATTGTATGTCAGTGTGCTAAGTTTGAGGTCACAGGATTGTCATAGTGAAACAGGAATATAAATGTAAACATGAAGAATCAGATTTTCTTAGAACTTGATTAAGGTCATTAGTAAAATTTTAAATTAAACTTTTTTCCTCAAAAGAAAGAAAATGATACTGGCTTTCTGTTTACTAGATCTGAACTGTTAAATTGTTTTTTTTTTTTATGCCATAGTTCACAAAGTTGTCCAAAACTAATGGCTTATCAGAAGATTTGATATGGCACTGTAAAACATTGATCCAAGAAAGAGATGTAGTTATAAGACTTATGAACAAATGTGAAGATATTTCAAATAAATTGACGAAACAAGTTACCATGCTCACTGGAAATGGAGGTGGATGGAACATAGAACAACCCTCTATTTTGAATCAAAGGTAATATTTGTTGTACACACCTATTCATTATTTCACCACAGTTGTATACAATTTCTGAATTTATTTCTATAATATGCCTAGGGAACTTAAATGTGGAAGTGATATGAAAACTAATAATGTTAAAAGGGAAACCCGAGGTATTTTATATGGCATATAAGTGGTATATGATTTGGTTTCCATTGACTTCCCTCCTTCCCACAATTAGTATATTTTACTCCATCATACCATAAATTAGAGGAAATATTATGGTCTTATATGACCTAGGTTTTCCTTGTCTGATTACTGATAATTTCATATACACTGAGTGGCCAGATTATTATGACCACCTGACGTTTGTAGGCAAATTAGCTATAATTTTGCGCTGAAGTTGCTAGAGAGCCAGATCATTATAAACGTCTGAATAGCACAACATACCTCAGTATCGTTGCTGATCAAGTTCATCCTATCATGTTGATGGAGTATCCCAATGGAGATAGCTTCTTCCAACAAGACAATGGGGCCATGCCACGGTGCTTGTATTGTACAGGAGTGGTTTCAAGAACATGAGGGAGACTTTACCTTGCTTAGGTGGCCCCACAATCACCAGATCTCAATCCAATTGAGCATTTGTGGGACGAAGTTAAAAGAGCCACCAGGCAGCTGGTTCCACAACCATCAAATCTGACAGAACTGGACAGTGCTATTCATCAGGCATGGTGTCAGATTCCTCGCATCACCTTTCAACATCTCGTGGAGTGAATGCCAAGAAAAATCGCCGCAGTATTGAAGGCAAAAGGTGGCCCAACAAAGTACTGATGGGGTGATCATAATAATCTGGCCACTCAGTATATAATCACAGGCACTGAAAAGGCGGTTTTAGATATGCCTTTCCATAATTTGATACTTTAAAAAATCAGCTGGTTAATTGCATCAATGTAAAAATTTCTGTATTAGCTTAATGTCTTTCTTTTTTTAATTTTTAGAACGAGAGAGAGAGAAATGAAGGGAAAGAGAAAGGGAGAAACATTGATCTGTTGTTCCACTTAGTTATGGCATTGGTTGAGTCTTGCATGTGCACTGACCTGGCACATAAATTTGGCATATCTGGACAACTTAACCAACTGAGCTATTCGGCCAGGACCTATTTTTAATCATAAATAAAATGAAATGGTTAAAATATCCTGTACCTATGATTAAATGTTTTAAATGTTTTCAATAGCCCAGATTTGTAAAAAAAAATTTTTTAGGGTAGAACCACATCAAAAATGAAAAGGGCACTTTCATTAAATAGATTATATAAGGAAAGATTATTCCCCCAAACTGTTACTCTTAGTAAATACCTTGTTATAATTTTTGCAAAAGGTAGACCCTAAGTTTTAAGTGGTTTAGGGACTCAGAATGTTCAGAATATTTCCCTTTTTTAAAAATGTGCAAAATTGTTTACTGTGATGATATTTATAGGTGATGAAAACAATCTAAGTTCCAAAAATCAGAGAGTAGTTAGAATGAATTATGAGGTACATCTGTTCAGTATATTTCTGATAGGTATTTAATAAGATTAGCACTAGGGCCCTGACCAGGTGGCTCAGTTGGTTGGAATATCATCCTGTACACCAAAAATGCTGCAGGTTTGATTCCCAGTTAGGACACATATCTAAGTTGTGGGTTCAATCCCTGGTTGGGGCGTGTACGGGAGTCAACTGATCAATGTTTTCCTCTCCCCTACCCCTCCCTCAAATCAATAAACATATCCTCGGGTGAGGATTAAGAAAAAAAAAAAAGACTAAGGTCTCATTAAAATTAATTACCTTAGTTGGTGATTTTATTTACTTCTTTTGATAGTTTTCTAAGTTCATGATCAAAGCATATTTGCTGATCATTGGTTAATTAAAGTCAAGTAGTGGTTACTGGCCTTTAATAGTAAGCTACAATCTTTTCTGTGCCCTTCTAGGGTGCTATGGGATGGTGTGTAGGGAAACGTGATGCAGTTCCCACAAAGAAGCTCTTTTCTCTGTTGCATAGAAAGAACTATGGCCAAGTCAGCAAATTCATCTCCTAAAAGTGTAGTTGGAGCTGGTCCTTCTTGTTCTACAGCATTGGATATGGGGAGTTCTTCACTCTACAAGACTTGCCCAGTTGAGTCTACTTTATCATAATTTGGAGCTTAAAAAATCGAGTGCTTTATTGCATCACTTAAAAATTTTTTTTCTTAAATCCACATTTACAAAGTCCTGTTGTTTGTAAATAGTAAGATCGGGTAATAAATTGCCCTTTCCATTAGACTGAGGATTTTTAATGGAATATTTAATAGATGATAAAAGTAGTTTTTTTAAAAAGGTTTTTTATTGGATCTAGTCCAAGGTACAACTTCTAAAAACCTTTATAGGTATTCTCTATAGAATATTTATAGATGGACTTTTAGGGGGTGAAATTTGTTGTCTTGGTTTTTGTCTTTAGCCAAGGTAGGAATTGGACAAGCACTTTTACTTGTTATACTAGCCAGGCATCAAGAAGTAGTTTCTTTGCCTTGGGAAAGGATTTATTAGCACAAAGGAAAATGTTAGACTGTGCTGTTGAATAAGCTACCATGAATAAGCTCTTTCTTAAAAAAACAAAATCTCTGAAGCAAAATTTACTTTGAAGCAAAATTATATTGTGTTTATTTTCCTATTATAAGTTTATATGAATTACATAAGATGGAAAATGACTTTTAGAGATGAAGGAAATACAGACATGCCATAACTTCTCATTAAAAATAAGATCTTTGCAGGGAAAAATAAGATTTTTCATATGTATCTCAAAATCACTACATTCATAATCTTTACCTTAAAATGTCAAAACTAAAATTGCCTAAAGTTAAAATATATGAGGGAAAAAGAGAAAAAACTCAGTATATCCCCTTTTTTATTCCTATCATAGATATGTAGCCATCTCTCAAGCTGTAGCAGTTTATCTAAAATTTATTAAACTGTTTTAACTGAAGAGATTTATCAATGTTTAATATAAAATGTTTTCTGTTTTTCTGGGCTAAATTTAACAAGGTTCTTTTGATCTTGTTCTCCCTCAACTTGACAGAATTGTTCCCTGTCCTATTCCTACACAGTTGCTATGAAACCATTTGACAGTGGTATGAATGCAAATCTATACTGCAGGTCTGGTTTGACTAATTCAAAATACTATGTTGATGCAAATATTTTAGTAGTTTGGATACACACCAATGTTGTGGCAGTATTTTCAGCAGTGCTGTTACACTCAGGGACATAAAACTTTGGTCAACTAGCATCCTTAATCTGTTTCATATGAACTACTTAAAACCAGGCTCTGTAGCCCTGTATTTTTCTGTATTTTAAACTCAAATTTAACACATTGTATGTACTCCTGTTGTTTCTAATTCTTACCTTTCAGAAATAATTTTTTTTTATTGTCTAAAGTTTTACATATGTCTCCTTTTCCCCCAATTGACCACCTCCCTCCCCCCAGCCATTCCCACCCCAGGCAAGCCCCCACCTCCCCAGGGTCTGTGTCCATTGGTTATGCTAATATGCATGCATACAAGTCCTTTGGTTGCTCTCTAACCCCTCCCTCCCCTGCCATTTGTCTCTGGATCTATTCTTGTTCATCAAATTATGTTGATGATTATATCCCACATATGAGTGAGATCATGTGATATTTATCTTTCTCTGACTGGCTTATTTCGCTTAGCATAATATTCTCCAGTTCATCCATGCTGTTGCAAATGTAAAAGTTCCTTCTTTTTTATAGCAGCATAGTATTTCATTGTGTACTGGTAGATGTACCACAGTTTTTTAATCCACTCATCTGTTGATGGGCACTTAAGCTGTTTCCAAGTCTTAGCTATTGTAGATTGTGCTACTATGAACATAGGGGTGCATATATCCTTTCTGATTGGTGTTTCTGGTTTCTTGGGATATAGTCCTAGAAGTGGGATTACTGGGTCAAATGGGAGTTCCATTTTTAACTTTTTGAGGAAACTCCATACTGTTTTCCACAGTGGCTGCACCAGTCTGCATTCCCACCAGCAGTGCACTAGGGTTCCTTTTTCTCCACATCCTCGCCAGCACTTGTCGTTTGTTGATTTGTTGATGATAGCCATTCTGACAGGTATGAATGCAAATCTATACTGCAGGTCTGGTTTGACTAATTCAAAATACTATGTTGATGCAAATATTTTAGTAGTTTGGATAAACACCAATGTTGTGGCAGTATTTTCAGCAGTGCTGTTACACTCACGGGACATAAAACTGGTATCTCATTGTTGTTTTGATTTTCATCTCTTGGATGATTAGTGACTTTGAACATGTTTTCATATGTCTCTGGGCCTTCTGTATGTCCTCTTTCGAAAAGTGTCTATTTAGGTCCTTTGCCAATTTTTTGACTGGGTCGTTTATCTTCTTTTTGTTAAGTTGTATGAGTTCTCTGTAAATTTTGGAGATTAAACCTTTATCTGAAATATCATTGAAAATATGTTCAACCATGAAGTGGGCATTCTTGTTTTTTTTGTTGATGGTTTCTTTTGCTGTGCAGAAGCTTTTTTTTTTTTTTTTTTTTTTTTTTTTTTTTTTTTTTTTTTTGGATGTAGTCCCATTTGTTTATTTTCTCCTCAGTCTCCATTGCCCTAGGAGCTGTGTCTGTAAAGATATTGCTACGACATATGTCTGCTATTGTGCTGCCTCTGGAGTCTTGTAGGATTTTTATGGTCTCTCGTCTTACGTTTAAGTCCTTTAGCCATTTTGCGTTTATTTTTGTATGTGGTGCAAGTTGGTGATCTACTTTCTTTTTTTTTTTTTGCATGTATTTGACCAAATTTCCCAGCACCATTTATTGAAAAGACTGTCTTGACTCCATTGTATGCTCTTGCCTCCTTTGTCAAATATTAATTGAGCATAATGGCTTAGGTTGATTTCTGAGTTCTCTGTTCTGTTCCATTGGTCTATATGTCTGTTCTTGTGCCAGTACCAGGCAGTTTTGAGAACTGTGGCTTGGTAATATAGCTTGATATCTGGTATTGTGTTCCCGCCAACTTTGTTCTTCTTTCTCAGGATTGCTGTGGCTATTCGGGGTCTTTTTTTATTCCAGATGAATTTTTGGAGAGTTTGTTCTAGATCTTTGAAATATGCTGTTGGTATTTTAATGGGGATTGCATTGAATCTGTAGATTGCTTTGGGTAGTATGGACATTTTAATGATGTTGATCTACCAATCCATGAACATGGTATGTTCTTCCATTTATTTATGTCTTCCTCTATCTCATTTTTCAATGTCCTGTAGTTTTCCGAGTACCGGTCTTTTACGTCCTTAGTTAAGTTTATTCCTAGGTATCTTAATGTTTTTGGTGCATGGTAAATGGGATTTTTTTTTTTTTCGTTTCTTTTTCTGTGAGTTCATTATTGATGTATAAAAAGGCCATAGATTTCTGGGTGTTAATTTTGTATCCTGCTACATTGCCAAATTCATTTATTAGGTCTAGTAGTTTTTTGATGGAGTCTTTGGGGTTTTCTATGTATAGTATCATGTCATCTGTGAATAAGGACAGTTTTATTTCTTCTTTTCCAATTTCAATGCCTTTTATTTGTTTTTTTCTTGTCTGATCGCTTTCGCTAGCACTTCCAGTACTATATCGAACAGGAGTGCTGAAAGTGGGCATCCCTGTCTTGTTCCTGTTCTTAGGGGAAATGAGTTTAGTTTTTGTCCATTGAGTATGATGTTGGCTGTAGGTTTGTCACATAAGGCTTTTATTATGTTGAGGTATGATCCTCTATTCCCACTTTGCTGAGAGTTTTTATCAAGAAAGGGTGTTGGATTTTGTCAAATGCTTTTTCTGCATCAATTGATATGATTATGTTATTTTTGTCTCTCAATTTGTTTATGTGATGTATCACATTTATTGATTTGCAGATATTGTACCATCCTTGCATCCCCGGAATAAATCCCACTTGGTCATGATGTATGATCTTTCTTATGTAATGTTGAATTCGTTTGCTAGAATTTTGTTGAAGATTTTAGTATCTATGTTCATCAAGGATATTGGCCTGTAGTTCTCTTTTTTTGTGGTGTCTTTATATGGTTTTGGGATTAGGGTAATGGTGGCTTCATAGAAAGAGCTTGGAAGTGTTGCTTCCTCTTGAATTTTTTGGAATAGTCTGAGGAGGATAGGTTTTATTTCTTCTTTGAAGGCTTGGCAGAACTCCCTTGTAAAGCCATCCGGACCAGGGCTTTTGTTTGCTGGAAGATTTTTGATTACTGCTTCAATTTCTTTGGTAGTTATTGGCCTATTCAGGTTTTTTGATTCCTCCTGATTGAGTTTTAGAAGCTTGTATTTTTCTAGGAATGTGTCCATTTTGTCGAGGTTGTCCAGTTTGTTGGAGAAGAGTTGTTTGTAGTATTTAGTTTTTTTTGTTGTTGTTGTTTTTTTTACAATCCTTTGTATTTCTGTGGGGTCTGTTGTTACTTCACCTCTTTCATTTCCGATTTTGTTTATTTGGGTCCTCTCTCTTTGTTTCTTGGTGAGCCTAGCTAGAGGTTCATCAGTCTTGTTTATCGTTTCAAAGAACCAGCTCTTGGTTTTTGTTGATCTTTCATATTGTTTCTTTGGTTTCTATGTCGTTTATTTCCGCTCTGATCTTTATTATTTCCTTCCTTCTGTTTACGCTGTGTTTTTCTTGTTCCTGTCTTTCTAACTCTTTGAGTTGTAGGGTTAGATAATTTATTACCATTGTTTTTTGTTTTTTGAGCTAGGCCTGTAGAGCTATGAACTTCCCTCTCAGGATTGCTTTCACTGTGTCTCATAGATTTTGGATTGTTGTGTTTTCATTGTCGTTTGGTGCCATGATGCTTTCTATTTCTTCTTTGATCTCTTTGATAACCCAATCATTGTTTAATAGCATGCTATTTAACCTCTAAGTGTTCGATATTTTTCATTGTTTTTTTTTGTAGTTGATTTCTAATTTTATACCATTGTGATCTGAGAAGATGCTTGATATAATTTCTGTCCTCTTGAATTTGAAAAGATTTTGCCTGTGTCCCCAATGTGTGGTTTATTTTTGAAAATGACCCATGTGCACTTGAGGAGAATGTATATGGTATTCTGTGGCTTTGGGGTGAAATGTTCTGAAGATGTCAATTAATTCCATCTGATCTACTGAGTCATTTAGGATTGATGTTTCTTTGCTGATTTTTTGTTTAGAGGATTTATCCAGTGGTGTTAGTGGGGTATTAAAGTCCCCTACTATGAGTATATTGCTGTCAATCTCTCCCTTGATATCCTCCAGAAGTTTTTTTTATGTATTTCAGTGCTCCTGTATTGGGTGCATATATGTTTACCAAAGTTATATCTTCTTGTTGAATTGCTTCCTTTAGTATTTTGAAGTGGACTTCCTTATCTCTTGTTATGGCCTTCACTTTGAGGTCTAATTTGTGAGATCTAAGTATTGCTACCCCAATTTGGGTTGTTTTTTTTTTCATTTCCATTCACTTGAAAAACCTTTTTCCATCCTTTTACCATCAGTCTGTGTAAGTCCTTTGTTCTGAGGTGGGTATCCTGTACACAGCAGTTATATGGGTCTTGTTTTCTTATCCACTCAGTTGCCATATGTCTTTTGATTGGGGCATTTAATCCATTTACATTTAAAGTTATTATTGATAGGTATTTGTTTGTTGCCATTTTTACTCTTTATGCCTGTGTTCCTTCTTCCCTTCCTATTTCTTTTTACAGCAGTCCCTTTAGCATTTATTGCATTGCTGGTTTGGTGGTAATATACTACCTTAGTCCTTTTTTGTCTGTGAAGCTCCTGATTTCACCCTCCACTTTGATTGATAGCCTTGCTGGGTACAGTATTCTTGGATTCAGACCCTTGCTTTGCATGACTTTGTATATTTTATTCTGTTCCCTTCTGGCCTGATGTGTTTCTGTTGAGAAATCAGTTGATAGTCTGATGGAAGATCCCTTATAGGCAACTTTCTGTCTCTCTCTGGCAGCCTTTAAAATTCTTACTTTGTCATTGGTTTGTCAGTCTATATATATAAAAGTCCAGCGACCAGAACACCGTAACGACTGTAGCTATGATGCCCACTGCGGCCAGCGAACCGGCCCGATTAGGAGTGGGCTGGCCAGCCAACCTTCTGCGGCCCCTCCCCCAGCCGGCCCCGCCCATGATTGCCCCCCTACCCCAATAGGAGGTGGGGCCGGCTGGCAAACCTCCTGCAGCCCCTCTCCCTGCCTGGCCCCACTCCAGATCGGCCCCCCCACACTGATCAGGGGCAATGCCAGCTGTCCAACTGCCTGCAGCCTGCTTCCCCCAGCCATCCCCGCCCCTGATCAGCCCCCACCACCCCGATTGGCCCGCGGACCCTCCCCCCAGCCAGATGCCCTCAATTGGCACCCCACACACCAATCAGGGGTGGGGCCGGCCATCCCACCACCCACAGCCCCTCCCCAAGGCCAGCCCCACCCCCAGTTCGCCCCCCCCACCCCCACCCCAATCAGGGGCGTGGCTTTCCGGCCAATTGCTTGTAGCCCCTCCCCCTAGCCAGCCAGCCAACCTCCCTCCGTGTCCTCCTCCTGACAGGCCCGGCCTTGATCTGCCCCCATTGGGGCCGGGTCAGCCAGACCCCACCTGTGCATGAATTTGTTCACTGGGCCTCTAGTTTAATTATAATGTGTCTTGGTGTTGGTCTTTTTGGGTTCATCTTGTTTGGGACTCTGTTAGCTTCTTGGACTTGTGTGAGTCTTTTCTTCTTCCCAATATCAGGGAAGTTTTCTGTCATTATTTCTTCAAACGGGTTTTCTATTCCTTGCTCAGTTTCCTCTCCTTCTGGGACCCCTATTATGCGGATGTTGTTTCGTTTCATGCTGTCCCAAAGTTCCATTAGGCTCTCCTCCTATTTTTTAAGTTTTTCCAGTTGCTGCTCTGCTTGGGTATTTTTTTCCTACTTTGTCTTCTAGCTCACTGATGCGGTCCTCCACTTCTTCAAGTCTACTGTTGATGCTTTCTACTGTGTTCTTTATTGCAGCAATGTCATTTTTCATTTCTTGGTTCTTCTTCATTTCCTTTTGGTTCTTACATATATTGTTGAATTCATCTTCCATCCTTTTCAGCGTCCTTATGACCATTGCTCTGAATTCTTTCTCTGATATATTGCTTGCCTCCATTTCATTTACTTCCTTTTCTGGTGATTCTTTTTCTTTAGTATGTGGGCTGTTTCTTTGTCTCCCCATGATCGCTCCTCTGAGAGAGAGCTCTCTCTCTCTCCCTCCTGCATTGACTTAAAGGCACAAAATACAACATGACAAAACACAATGCACAGGGAACCAAACACAAATGTATTCCTGATACTAATAACCCCAAATAAAGGTGACCACCAGAGCAAAGAGAATTAGGGGAGAGAAAAGAGTGCAAAAGTGATATTGAGAAAAGTAAAAAATCTAAGAAAGAGAAGAAAAAAGAAAGGGGAAAATATATTTCTATGGGGAGAAAATTCCAAAAAACCAACAGCTAATCAAAAAAATGCAAACAACAAACACCCAAACAACAAACCCCCAGATGAATCTGAGGAGGCAGAGCTCTCTCTAGGCGATCTCTGACTTTTCCATCCACAGATTGCCTTACCAGCTGTGTTTAATTCACCAATTCTGGGTGCATGTTGTTCGGTTCAGGTGTTCCTTCTATCTGCTCTGTGGGAAGGCGCAGGGCTCGTCCTAGTATTCGGCGCTGCTTTGTCTCCCTCTGGACAAACTTTTTAGGCAGCCGGGGAGGCTGGAGTCTCGGAGTTTGTGGGTTCGCAGCTGAGGTAGCTGGTCCCTGGGCGATGTGGTTGTAGGGTCCCAGGAGGTATCTGAGGTCTCCCCAGTTGAAGGTAAGGCTGGGCTTCCGATCACAGCCGCTCTCCCCTTCAAAATGGCACAGTCTCTGTGGCATAGCTGGCTGCTCCTGGAGAGATTTCAGCAGTACTGGAGGTTGCCGACCAGGGGAGCCTGGTCCACCAGTCCCCACCAGTCCTGTGGAATATAGCTGTCCCTCACTCACAAATACAGACACTCCCCGCACATCCACGCACTCTCCTTTCACTCTCTTACTCACACACTATCTTGCAGCCTCCGTCCTGTTGGCTGCCATCTTGGATTCCACTAATTGTAATTTAGATAAATTTAGCAGAGGAGCAAATATGCACACACACAAATACATACATACATATGTACATACATATTTATATTTATTTATTTTAGAAATCTTTTTTAAAAATTTATTTTTAATATTTATTAAATTGATTGGGGTGCCATTGGTCAACATGAACATATCGGTTTCAGGTATGGGTTTCTATGTTACAAGATCTGTATATTATACTGTGTGCCCACCACCCAATACTTATACTTTTAAAACAAATATTTCAAAAGTAAGTTAATGTCCTGATCAAAACAGCTATCAGAGCTGCATTTTGATTGTGGATGAAACAATTTTATTTGAATGAAAAATTCTATGTAGTAGATTCTTAAAATTTCCTCATCACTTTTTAAAGTTTTATGTGCAGTGAAAAATATTTTATTAGACTTGTTTCTCAACATGTGTTGATAATGAAGAAATCCAGTAACTTTTGTTTATTTGTTAAGAGTATTTTTTGGCTCTTTGTGATTTACATTGGGATAGCATGTTCACCCTTAAATACATTTATAAGTGAAGTAGTGTGCCGACCTCATCACGTTTCATCACTTCCATGGCATGTATGTGAGACGATTTAAGCATTGTGAATGATTAAAAAATAACAAGAGGCCTCAGTTTTGATCATAGAGTGGGTGGGTCAGAGTGAGAGAGAGAGAAAACTCTTTCATGTTTGCTGTTTAATGGTTAGGAGCTGAGCACTGGATCGGTCCTGGATTGGATACTGGCTCTGCCACTGCACACATGGGTTTGGTTAGCTACATGACATTGGACAAGTTACCTCTCTGAGTTCTAGAGAACTTCTCATCTGGGAAATAGAGATGATAATAGCATCTACTTTATAATGTAGATGAAATGAAGTAATAATGCATGTGAAGCCCACAGCAAAATGTCTGAAATATTGTGAACATTTTAATACTG
The DNA here is from genome assembly GCF_000147115.1 of Myotis lucifugus. NCBI lineage: Eukaryota > Metazoa > Chordata > Mammalia > Chiroptera > Vespertilionidae > Myotis > Myotis lucifugus. The sequence goes on from NW_005871060.1 coordinate 13,698,810, forward strand.
GAACTTATTCTCACCATTACTGTAGTAGAAAGAATTCATTTGGATCTGGAAATTAAAATATCTATAATATGTTTTATTTATGATTACTTTTGTAGCGAGCAGCATAGAAAAAATGTTTTGTCCAAAAAGTAATGAACTTTAAAATGAATTATAAACATTTTAGCAATACTGCTGATATTTTCCCTGCCTATACTTTTCATTTTTTCAAATAAGAAATGTTTTATGGATATATTCCGCACTGTTGAAACATAGATTCTGATTTAAGAAGGCTATCATTCTGTCCTACGTCTTTTACCCCTTTTCTAATAGTGGTATCTTGATTTCAGAATCTACCCATTAACTGTGTATTATGCCATACTTATGTCCAGACCCCTTCCCTGTGATAAGATGTGTGTAACAGGAAATTAAGAGGACCGATAAAAAGCTGGAGAATGGGGGGCATGGCCTTGTCCTAGGTTTTCATGTTAGATGGGTTGTATGCTGTCCTAATGAGAATGAGAAAGGGCTTCCAAGTGAGATAGACAAATTATGCTCATGTATTTTTTGTTTTCATACTTTAAGTTTCTTAATGTGCTAAAACTCAAATCAGTACAATACAATTTTTTAGTATGAACATTAACTTAGAAATGTTATCATAATTAATATTGCAGTTATTTAGTTAATTTGTTGACATTACATTATGACCAAATATGGGAATTTTTTTTTTAAAATTCTTATTGCCAGAAGAAATAAATCAACAAATACAGAATAAAATTTGACAAGACCAAAAAAAAAAAGAGAGAGAGAGCATTATATTTTGGACTGATTTTTTTAAAGTACATATAAATAGTTCATAACAGTAAATTAAAAGGTAAGATTAGACCTAGTATTTCAGTTTTTGTGTGCATTATAAACCTAAATCTCATGTGAGAAAACTAATGGAAGTATAAATCTATAACACTTGGTAACTCTCTCTTTATCAGTTTATCACTCAAGCCCTATCAGAAGGTTGGTTTGAATTGGTTGGCATTGGTACATAAACATGGACTCAATGGCATTTTGGCAGATGAAATGGTAAGTAATAACTCTATTTCTAGGATTTTTCATTAAAAGACATCCTTGCTATCATTTAAAAAATGAAGTTTTCCCTTAACTGTAGTTTACTTCCCTCACTTCAGTATCTATATCCCTTTCACCCCTCCCGGTTTTGTATTGCTTGTCTTAGCTCTAGCCTCCTTACTACCCCAACCCCAAATGAATATGGGGTTTTTGCTATCTGATTATCAAACTAATGAATGAGATTGTACTATATGCACTTTTCCATAGCTGCCTTTAAAATTAAAATTTATCATAGATACTTGACCTTGTTAGTAAATAAATTCATACATTTATCAGAACTTCATCAACATCATTTCCACTGTTTTGCTAGATGTCTCTGAGTTTCTATTCTTTCCCAAGTCACATTTGCTTGAACCTAGACTTGGGCAGTTTATTACAGCTAGTAGTCTAGGTACTATTGCATAAAACTTGCCTTTTAACCTTACCTTCTCCCTCCAGCTATACTTTTTTCGAAATATTTATTAAAAATGAGTCATGATCTAGAGAAAATATTTATTGAATACATATATATATTACATTGTGTGTTAGATTTACAAAATAAAAATGAACAAGGATAGTGATCTTTGTTCTCTAATTACATTCTAGTAATCTTGAGGGCTTCCACTATTTCTACACATGTCATTTTAAAGCAAAGGTACTGTTTAGCTATTTACCTGGTAGAAAAATGAATAATGTATGCAGGATTTCAAAATAGGTATAGCAGTTAGATATAGAACATTAAGGTTGTGGAAAAACTGCATTTGAGCAGTCAGTCTGGGTTTTGGATCACAATTTTGCCTTTCTTGAGTCATTTGCTCTTTATCAATGACCTAATCTCTCATTGCCAACATTAATAAAATGTAGTAATTTTTAGGTTATAAAATCTTATATTTGGTATCAAATGAGGTATATTATTTGAACTTGTTTTTGTAACTTGTAAAGGATAATATTTGTGATAAGCTAGTGCAGGGGTCCTCAAACTACGGCCCGCGGGCCACATGCAAATACAAATAATGTATTTGTTCCTGTTTTGTCTTTTTACTTCAAAATAAGATATGTGCAGTGTGCATAGGAATTTGTTCATAGTTTTTTTTTAAACTATAGTCCGGCCCTCCAACGGTCTGAGGGACAGTGAACTGGCCTCCTGTTTAAAGAGTTTGAGGACCCCTGAGTTAGTGTCTTAGTCTGTTGGGGCTACCACAATATCAAAGACTGCGTGGCTTAGAGAGCAGAAATTTATTTCTCATAGTTCTGGAGGCTGGAAGTCTTAAGATCAAGATGTGGCAGGTTTGGTTTCTCCTAAGGCTACTCTTTTAGGTTTGTAGTTAGCCACTTTTTTGTTGTGCCCTCACATGGCCTTTTCTCTGTGTGCATACATCCTTGGTGTCTCTTTGTCTTTCTCTCTCTCTCTCTCTCTCTCTCTCTCTCTCTCTCTCTCTCAAAATCCTCACCCGAGGATATGCCTATTGATTTTTAGAGAAAGGGGAAGTGGGGAAGAGAAAAGAGAAACATCAATGTGAGAGAGACATTGATTGTTTGCCCTCCTTTCATGCCCAACTGGGAATTGAACCTGCTACCTTTCAATATACAGGATGACACTTCAAGCAACTGAACCACAATGGCCAGGGCTCTCTTTCTCTTCTTTTAAGAGGGGATTGGGTCCTACCTTTAAGACCTTATTTAACCTTAATGATCCTATCTTGAAATATAGTTGGTCAGTTACACCAGGGGTTAGGGTTTCAACACATGAATCGCAAGTGGGAGGGGGGGAAAGGGGGATTTCAGTTTTTAACAGATGATAATATCTTTCTCCCCTGAGGAGCTAAACCTCTTCAATACCTTTTTGTGAAAAACAAACACTTTATTGATATATAATTCAGCTGCAATAAAACATGCAATGTTCACCTTAGTGAATTTTTACATATATGTACCCCTGTGTGATCACCTCCCAGATCAACATTTTTATCATCTCAGAAAGTTCCTTTATAACCACCACCATTTGGATGCCTATCACCATATCAGTTTTTTATGATTTTGAACTTTATATAAATAGAACCGTGTGGTATATACTGTTTATTTCTGGTTCTTTTGATGCATCACAAATTTACTGAAATTCATTCGAGTATTTACATGTATCAGCTACTATATTGGCATATAGAAGTCCATAGTATAAGTCTGCTATAACATGTTTATCCATTCTCATGTTGATGGGCATTAGGTTATTTCCAGTGTTTGGCTCTTATAATAGGATATGAACGTTCTTACCCAAGTCTTTTTGTGGAAATATTCTCCCATATATCCTGAATATAGTCTTAGGAGTGGAATTGTTGAGTAATAAGGTTATATCTTTAACTCTAATTAGTCATTAGAACATTGTAATTAGTCCATCTAGTGTGTATTAAATGTTTGCTTTATATAAAGTTACCAAAATTATATCCTTTATATGCAATACAAAGGTCTTCCATATTAATGTATGTCACATATTAATTAGCAGTTATGATATAGCTTGCTCATTAAACTAAGTTGTAATTTCCCTTGGATATTTGTTTCTTTTATCTCATTAAGAACTGAGAACCTAGTAGAAATTCTCATAGTGTTGCATTATAGGAAATCAAAACCAGAAATATATTTTTTCTTTTGTATTTTTCAATATTTATTTGTTTTGTTTGTTTATCTTTACATTTCATATATTGTCTTTTGAACTTTTAATTTTAGGGCCTAGGAAAAACTATTCAAGCCATTGCATTCCTGGCATACCTCTATCAGGAGGGTAATAAAGGTCCTCATTTGATTGTTGTTCCTGCGTCAACTATAGGTTTGTAGTACTGTGGACAACCATACTTGACTGTACACTGTTTTTTAAAATATATTTTTATTGATTTCAGAGAGGAAGGGAGAGGGATAGAGAGATAGAAACATCAATGATGAGAATCATTGATTGGCTGCCTCCTGCATGCCCCCCACTGAGGGGGATCGAGCCCACATCCCAGGTATGTGTCCCTGGCCAGAATCGAACCCGGGACCCGTTAGTCCGCCGGCCGATGCTCCATCCACTGAGCCAAACCGGCTAGGGCTTGACTATATCCTGTTTTACGTAGGGAGAAGAAAAGCTGTGTGTGTATGTGTGATTCCTTAGTTTGTGGAGGTGAATATTTATTTCTGTGGTCTCCTTGCTGTGTGTGTGTGTGTGTGTGTGTGTGTGTGTGTGTGTGTGTGTGTGTTTGTACTAGAAGTCTTTTAAAGAAAAAAACCTCAAGTATAAGTCAATTATAGGTCAAAGACCATTTGATAAAATGTATCTTGTTTTCATACTTATAAATTGTTTTGAATAACTAAAAGAAACTAAGTGCATTTAAATTTATAATTAAACATTTATTGAGTCAGAAAGTATGCAGTTCATCTGCATTCAAATTATTGTTACATTCTTGCTCAATTGATTGGATATAGAGTAAGAGAATGTATGTATGAATGTAACCAAAATTGACATTTCTTTAAATTGGAAATCATTAATCACCTATAAATACAGTGGTTGGTTCTCTGCCCTTTATTTGATGCCACCTCAAAACAATTGTAATCATCAGGAGTAAAATTGGGAAAGTCCTGTAATTTAAAAAAAAATCACCTTGTATTATTTTATAAAATAATTTCTGGGCAAAATTTGTCAAATTGTAGTGTTGATTTTATTGCATACACATATCCTGTTGTAGCAAATGCAAGTAATATCTCTTGTTTCATAGATAACTGGTTAAGGGAAGTTAATTTATGGTGCCCCACTTTGAAGGTGCTCTGTTACTATGGTAAGAATATGTCATTTTGCTTTTAATTTTAAAATTTTAACATACAGTAAAGTACAATAAGTACAATCAAAATGCATATTGTTTTAAATTCTAGGTTCTCAAGAAGAACGTAAACAGATAAGATATAACATTCATAGTAAATATGAAGAATACAATGTAATTGTGACCACGTAAGTATTGAGAAAAACAGTTTTTTGGAAAGAAATTTTGTGCAGCTTCCAAGTTTAAAAAAAAATTAATATTAATATGAAGGAAAGTTTATGCTAAGAATTGTGCAACTAAAATAATGGAATGACTTATGATGAGGATTCAGGCATTTTTTCAGTTTGGTATATAAAACCAAAATAGCAGTTTTTTGCTAGTATATTAGGTGACTGATTGACAGTGGTTATAAAAAGGTTTTGTCTACTTGACTGCAAGTATAGTGTTATAATATTCTCTCAGTTAAAGTAACATTTAACTCATACAACTCAATGACAAGAAATGAACAAAGGACATGAAAAGACATTTCTCCAGAGGAGACATACAGATGGCCAACAGACATGAAAAGATTCTCAACATCACTAATCATCATGGAAATGCAAATTAAAACCACAATGAGAAACCACCTCACACAAATCAGAATGGCTATTATCAAAAAGTCAACAATCACTTGTGTTTGGCAAGGATTTGGAGAAAAGGGAATTCTTGTACACTGCTGGTGGGACTGCAAATTGGTGTAGTCACTGTGGAAAACAGAATGGAGATTCCTCAAAAAAATAAAAATAGATCTTCTCTACAACCCATCAATTCCACTCCTGGTATCATCCAAAGAGAATAAAAACACTAATTTGAAAAGATGATATGCATCATTTATAATAGCCAAGATTTGGAAATAACCTATGTGTCTATCCATAGATGAATAGATAAAGGAGATGTGGTATATATGTACATGTACAGTGAAATATCACACAGCAATAAAGAATGAAATCTGCCCTGGCCGGATTTGATCAGTGGTTAGAACAATCGCCCATGTACTGAAGGACCACAGATTCAGTTCCCAGTCAAAGTTGCAGGTTCCCCAGCCCAAGTAGGGGCTCATAAGGAAGGCAACCAATTGATGTGTCTTTCATGTTGATATTTCTCATATAGATGTTTCTCTCTCTCCCTTTCCTCCCTCCCTTCCATGTCTCTCTCCCCCTCCTCCCTCCCTCCCACTCTAGAAATCAATGGAAAAAATATCCTTGGGTGAGGATTAAAAAAAAACAAAATATTGCGATTTGCAACAACATAGACCTAAAGGGCATTATGCTAAGTTAATAAATCAAACCAAGAAAGACAAATACCATATGGTTTCACCTATGTGTGTAATCTTAAAAAACTCACGAAAACAGACTCATAGAAACACCAGAAGGATGGTTGCCAGAGAGGAGATGTTTAGGGAGATGGGTAAAAAAGGTGAAGGGGAATATAGTTAATAATGTGATAAGTTTGTATGGTGACAGATGATTACTAAAATTAGCAGGTAATCACATTGTAAGATATAAAAGTATTGTACACCTGAAACTAATATAATATTGTATATCAACTATACTTAAATAAAATTTTAAAAATAAAAAGCATTTCTTTAAAAAATAATAAAGTAACATTTAAGATATTCCACCAAGATAATTTATGGTATTTCTATCTTGCAAGTATTAATAGTAAATACAATGTAATCTCAGTGAAAAATTTGAGTTAGAAATAAGGATGGAACATATAACCGAATAAGTTAATCATTACTAGCTAATTGACATAAATATCTAGCAGAAAATTTAATGCTCATTTACTAAATAGGTTATCTTAAGCATATTAACTATAAAGGAGGCCATGATTAAAATAATTCATTCAAAAAATTGTTTATATAGTCTTGTACTTCTTTTTTTTTTTTTTTTTTAAATATATTTCATTGATTTTTATAGTAGTATGTTCTTAACAGAAATATCTTAGCTTAATGTCCTTTTTTCTGCTGCTTTTAAAAATATAACAGTTCATGAAGTGAAGTGTACAACAAGTGCAGATTACATATACATTACCAAAATTGGCTTCTTCCTAGGTATGTTGAAGTTGTCTGATTACAGTATAACATTTAAATATTCTTTTAGCTACCTATAGAAGCAATACACACACACACACACACACACATATATACATATACATATATATATATACTAGAAGCCCGTTGCAGGAAGATTCCTGCAAAAATAGGGCTTCGCTCCCGTCTCTGCCCCTGCTACCCCACCCTTCTCTGCCGCTTCTCTCCTGCCCATCTCCGCTACCTCAGCTCCGTTGCTTGCCTTCCTTCTACGGTGTCTTCAGTCTTAGCTCCCAGCCAGTATATGCAAATTAGCTGCCATCTTTGTTGGCGGTTAATTTGCATATGTTGATTAGCCCATGGGAGGTGTAGCAAAGGTATGGTCAATTACCATGTTTGTCTATTGTTAGATAGGATTTGGTTACTAATTTCAGAGAGGGAGAGAAAGATAGGAACTTCAATGATGAGAGGGAATCATTGATAGGCTGCCTTCTGCACGCCCTCCACTGGGGATTGTGCCCGCAACCCAGGCATGTGCCCTGAACAGGAATCGAAAGTCGACCTCCTGGTCCATAGGTCGACGCTCAAATCACTGAGCCACACTGGCTGGACCATTTTTAAACTTGGTTACATGTACATCAGTAATTACTAGATAAATTACATTACATTAATATTTATTTGAGCACCAATTAGTAGTATCTTTTAGATACCAGTGATTAAAAGTGTATAAATAAAAATAATTTTACAAAGCAATAAATCTTACTAGTGGCTCATAAAGGCATAACCCTAGAGATTCTTTTTTTCTTTTGGTGACAGGTATAATTGTGCAATCAGCAGTTCTGATGACCGTGGTCTCTTTCGACGATTAAAACTTAATTACGCAATTTTTGATGAGGGCCATATGCTGAAGAATATGGGCTCTATTCGCTACCAGCACCTTATGACAATTAATGTAAGAGAGTGTTTGTGAATTTTTCCAATTTTGATAACATTTCATATTATGTATTTTAATGTAAGTAGTAGTTTATATCAGGGGTCAGGAAACTTTTTCTGTAAAGGGCCAAATAGGAAATATTTAATACTTTGTGGACTATTTAGCCTCTGTCACTTGCTTTTTTGCTGTTTTTTACAACCCTTTAAAATTGTAAAAACCATTCATAGCTCATGAGCCTCAATTTACCACCTCTGTCTTGTGTGATAAACTCTGAATATTAAATATAACCTATTTTCATTACCTCATAAAGTGATCTAAGGATGCAAGTTACCTATTTAAAAAGTGAAACCATTAGTTTTACACATTCTGCCTTAAGATACAATAGATGATAATTTTTTTAAAATTACTAACCTTTCATTACAGAATGTTACATTATTAATAATGGTATTAATCACCACCACCACACTGCGGAGGGTAGACAAAGAAGGATGTTTCTCTAATTTAAAAAACCAACTAATCTTAATTACCTTCATTCACAGGCAAATAACCGTTTGCTGCTCACAGGCACACCTGTACAGAATAATCTATTAGAACTCATGTCGCTGTTGAATTTTGTTATGCCACACATGTTTAGTAGTAGCACAAGTGAAATACGAAGAATGTTTTCTTCTAAGACAGTAAGCATAAATTCATATTTTCTCCCAAATATGTTACTTTGTGTTTTACCTGGGTCATTCTTCTATTTTGTCTTTTTTGTTGTTTTCATGTTGAAATTTAAGTAGTCGATATTCCTATCCTTGGATGAGTCGAGAAATCAGCCAAAACACAATGAGAAATGAATTGGTGACTTCTGTAATCTGTGTCTAAAAGTTTTGGTTTTTAACATGCTAATTTTCTGAAGAATAACAATTTTAAATTGGTGGAAGTCTCTGATATATAATATTTGGGAAAAGTTTTGATCGTTGCTTTTTCTTTATTAAAATTGGTCAGGAAAATTAGCATTTTTTTTTTAATAGGTGAACTGTAGAACTAGGCAAAGGTTGAAAATTCCTATCCTGGGACATACTTTTGAAATAAAAGTTCATAAATACAAAAGTAATAGTTTCTAAAAGTTACAATAAAGAAATCCGTTTAGATGAAAATCTTGTTAATTTTCTCCTGATTGTTTAGAAAAAGCACAATATAGTCTTCAAAAACTCCTAAATTCTTCCATATAGCAATGTTAACATAGATTCTTGATTCTCCTGTTATACATATTTTGCAAGCATTTTCTGTGATAGTCCTCTGCTGCAATTAACTGCCTTTTTAACTCTCACTAATGAATATTTTCTCACTTGATGATACCTTTACATTTTAGAATAAAATTCCACTTCTTTAATTCTCCAAAATTAACCAGTTTTGACTAATAACTATGCCCATTTTTTAGAGCACATGATTCACATCACCTGTACTAGTTTTCTTTTAGGGCCGTTTTCCACAAATAAATACAAGTTTTTTACCTCTCTCTCATACCCTTCATCTCACCTTTTCCCACCCCCTTTCGCGCGCTCTCTCTCTCTCTCTCTCTCTCTCTCTCTCACACACACACACACACACACACTTTTTCATTACGTCCTCTAGTTCTCTAGGTAATCAGTAACAACTCATAAGCTAATGACTTCTGAAACCTAACCTAGTATAGTTCAGCATCATACACAATTTACATGTCATGAAATCTCAAAATACATATGGAGCTTTAAGTAGATTATAGCCCAGAATACAAATGTGAAGTTCCATCTAGAATAAATGGAGTTTCTATGCAAAACAACTCAAATTTTCATGTTGTGTAATATTGTTATTGTGCTCATTTAAATGAATATAATTTCTAAAAGCATATGTTCTTATTTTATTTAGAAATCAGCAGATGAGCAAAGTATATATGAAAAGGAGAGAATAGCACACGCAAAACAAATTATAAAACCATTTATTCTCAGAAGAGTAAAAGATGAGGTAACTCTTATCTGCATATTTTTTATTATGATTGTTTTTTAAATGTCTGTGTTCGTCTTTATCTGATTGTTTTACTTAAACTGGTTTCCTCACTCAGGTTCTCAAGCAGCTGCCCCCCAAGAAGGACCAGATTGAGTTGTGTCCCATGTCGGAGAAACAGGAGCAACTCTACCTGGGTCTTTTCAGCAAATTGAAAAAGTCTATCAATAACTTGGGTATAATCTGATTTTCACAATTTTACGTGAAAAATGATCTTGTACTGGGGCAGCATTTTGTTTAGTCATATTATAGTGGGCTCCACTCATTTTTTTAAGTTAGTTTTAATATGAAGAAATAATTTTAGCTCTTTGTTTGCATTGAGATATATTTCAACAAACAGCTGTCGGCTTGTTTTTGTTTGTTTTTTGTATTTTTTAAAAATCTGTCTCTTTGGATCACAGAAAAAAACACAGAAATGTGCAATGTCATGATGCAGTTGAGAAAAATGGCCAATCATCCTCTATTACATCGCCAATATTACACAGCTGAAAAGCTCAAGGAAATGTCCCAGCTGATGCTGAAGGTAAAGGTCCCATCTTACGCTAACACTAAGCTTTCTTACCACTGTTAAACACGAGGGTCAATTGTTAGGCTAAAAATGAGACCATTGACCCTAATAAGCATATTAACTTAACCACATTTAGGAAAAACAAATATGTTTTAAGACAAAGTTCAAGATAATTTGAGAGACATAAGAGCCAAGAAGGACTGACCAGGAATCAGCCAACTACCTCTGGAGGGACAAATATGGTAGTCTGTTTTTATAAATAAAGTTTTATTCTAACAGCCACAGCCAGCCTTTTGTTTTGGCATTGTCTGTGACTGCTTTCTCAATAAAAGGGCAGAGTTGAATGTTGACCAAACAGATCATTTAGCCTACAGAGTCTAAAATATTTACTGTCTGGCCATTTGCAGAAAAAGTTTGCCAATTCTTGATCTAGACTTCATAATATACTTTTTTTTTTTTTTCCAAAAGATTTCTCAGATTTTATGGCCTGGGTAGTGAGTCATTTTTCTCTATTTTTTTCATTTTATCCCTTGTTTTAGCCATTACTCTTTATTTTTACCTCATTCTTTAGCACCTACCCATATTTCTTCTGTTAAAAGAAGCCATTTGCTTTTTTTTTTTTTTTTTTAAATATATTTTTTATTGATTTCAGAGAAGGAGAGGGAGAGAGAGATAGAAACATCAACAATGAGAGAGAATCAGTGATTGGCTGCCTCCTGAACACCCCACAGTGGGCATTGAGCCTGCAACCTGTGTATAGGCCCTGACTGGGAATCGATCTCTGATCTCCTGGTATCAAACCCTGACCTCCTGGTTCATAGGTCAATACTCAACCTCTGAGCCATGCCGGCTGGGCAGCAGCTATTTGTTTTGATTTTTTTTTCTTACTATTATTTTAAATTTACTATGGGAAATTTCAAACATGTAAAAGTAGAGAGAATTGTATAATGAAATCCTCTGCCCATATAATCTTCACACATTTTCTGCGATTGTTATCTGGAATGACACTACTCTTTGTTTATTTTTTATCTATTTAAGTGTAGTTGCTATACAATGTTATATTAATTTGAGATGTACAGTATAGGGATTCAACATTTTTATACCTTACAATGTGATCACTCACTAATACTGTTCATCATCTGCTACCACAAACTTACCACATCATTACTGACTATATTCCCCTTCATTTTTTTTCACCCGTCTCCCTTTCCCTTCCCCTCAGGCAACCAGCATTTGGTCAGTTTTTATGAATCTGTTCTTGTTTGTTCATGTGTTTTCTTTTGTATTTTTTTTTACATTCTACATATAAGTAATACCATATGTTATTTATCTTTGTCTGATTTATTTCACTTAGCATAATACCCTGTTGTTGCAAATGGCAAGATTTCATACTTTTTTATTTCTCTGTAATATTCATTGTACTTATATATCACATCTTCTTTATCCATCTATCTATGGACACTTAGGTTGCTTCCATATCTTAGCTGTTGTAAATGATAATGCACTCAACATGGGAATGCATATATCTTTTCAAATTAGTGTTTTTGTTTTCTTCGGATAAGTGCCAGAAGTGGAATTACTGAGTTGTATGATAGATCTATTTTTAGTTTTTGATACTTCTCCATATTGTTGTTCATAGTGTTATTGTGATCATTTAAACGAATGGTTATTTAAACCACTATGCAGTCCCACCAACAGTGCACAAGGGTAACACTCCTCTTGTTTCATCTAGTCCCTTCCCCAAGATTATTTTGAAATAAATTCTAGATCTTATTTCATCTATAAATATTTCATTATGCTAATTCTAAAATAGTAAGAACTTTCCCCCTTTATTGTACCTAAAAAATATTAGTTTTCTTTCTTACATATGTTGTCCTAAAATTTCTATGATTTAGATGTTTTATCAGATGTGAACAATTTATTAGATTGTATTGATCATATAAATTATCTTAATTTTGAAGTATGTGTATTGTTTGTTTTGCTTTGAGGAACCTACACATTGTGAAGCTAACCCTGACCTGATCTTTGAAGATATGGAAGTTATGACAGACTTTGAGTTACATGTTCTTTGTAAACAATATCGGCACATTAATAACTTCCAGTTAGACATGGACTTGATTTTAGATTCTGGAAAATTCCAAGTTTTGGCACGAATTTTGTCGGAACTAAAAGAGAAGGTATTAAAGAAGAATGCTACTTCTTTTGTGTTTTCCCAATTAGTTAAACTTCTTAAGACAATTCTGGCATGATTTGACTTTCTTAAAGTTTTAGCCGTTGTCTGTTCTGCATTCTTTTAGGAACTAGTGTTTTGAGCATTTGGGGAAGATACAGTAGTTCCCCCCTTATCTGCCCTTTTGCTTTCTGTGGTTTTAGTCACCAAAATCCAAACATGATCCAAAAATATTAAATGGAAAATCCCAGAAATAAACAATTCGTAAGTTTTAAACTGCACACTGTTCTAAGTTTTGTGATGAGATCTTGTGCTGTCTCACCTGGACATGAATCAGTATATGCCAGCAGATTTACACTATGTACACTAGCCCATTAGTCACTCGGTAGTTCTCTCAGTTATCAGATCTGTAGTCGGTTATCAGATCGGCTGTGTAACAATGCTTGTATTCAAGTAACCCTAATTTTATTTATTAATGGCCCAAAGTACAAGAGTAGTGATGCTAGTAATTTGGATATGCTGAAGACAAGCTGTAAAGTGCTTCCTTTAAGTGAAAAAGTATGTATGTAGAGGGGAAAAAATCCAGTATATGTAGGGTTTGGTACTATCCGTGGTTTCAGGCATCTACCATGGATCTCGAAATGTATTTCCCGCAGATAAGGGATTTCCACTGTATATGGGAGTATATTTTCCTGATTACTATTCCTCTGTCGAACCTCTGAAAGAAAAATAGAAGTTAATTAGAACCTATCTATATTGGTGTTTTTTAAAAAAGAATCTTATCATTATTTCATAGGTAACACTCTATCTCTATGATTGCTTCAAAATTAATATTTTGAAGATACTATGTTAAAGGTTAAGTAACACTGCAGTTTATATGGGAAATAGCTTACATTAGTAAGAACACAACCCAAACAGTACTTTGTAGCTATTCCCATTTACTGACCTTACAAATCAAAACTGAAAATTGAATTTAGTTCTTAAGTTTAGAAATTAAGTTAATTTATATACAATCCAAAATAAGAATTTTACCTTAGTTATGATTACTTTATTTTTATTAAAGAAGCAGTTGAACATTAGATATTTATAATTTTTCTTCCCATGTATTTAATACATATATGTATTTTCACAGGGTGATAGAGTTGTATTATTTAGCCAATTTACCATGATGCTGGATATTTTAGAGGCTCTTTTAAAACATCATCAGCATAGGTACCTCAGATTAGATGGAAAGACTCAGATTTCTGAAAGGTTGGTATACTTTACTTTAGTTTCAAAAATTTCTATCCACCTTACCCTCAAATTCGATTAAATGTTTGCATTTTAAATGTCTAGAGCACTTGATAGAATTCTATTGCTTTGAGTCTTATGTGTGGTTACTTCTAGTCATTACCTGAAGATGAGGAACTTCTTTTTTTTTTATTTTTTTGGTCTGAATTGCATATTTTGAAACAGTTCTATAATTGTATACTTAGTAGTGTGTTTCTCTTTAAAAATCATTCAGAGTCTAAAGCACCTTATCTATAAACCGAGATTGTTCTAAAATCTTGGCCTTTCATATTTTAAGAGAAATTGAGTAAGTTATGTTTTAATTCCCAAAGGTTAAAAATGGTTATCTTGAAAAAAGGAATGTTTTTTTAGAGTGTTTAACTACATTATATCTTGATTTATTTTTTATCAGCCAGAGTGAATTTTTTCCCCCTGCACTACAGTGAGGGAAGTCATGATAAAGAGATTACACCAATACCACTTGATCTTGAGATTCAGTTCATACTTATATTGTATTCTAGTAGCAGTTGACAGACTTTGGAGAAGATTAAAGATTGAAAATCCATATAGAATTTAGAGAAGCCAGAACCATTAAACAAAGGACAAAATAGTCCTTCAGGAATTAATCAATTCTGAATAGATGAATTAAGTAAGAATTAGTAGAGATAAATGGTATAGAAAAGAAGTTGATGAATTGGGGAGCTCTTTCAATAATATAGCTGCAGGTAACGTAGCTATAATACAAAAAGCATACATTTTTATCTTCAAGTTTATTTTTCATGTGATGTGATTGTTTTCATTTTAATTATATACCTTTTAGTGAGATGTAACCTAATATATTTATCCTACAGGATTCATTTAATTGATGAGTATAATACCGATATGGATATCTTTGTATTTCTGCTGTCAACGAAAGCTGGTGGCTTAGGAATAAACCTGACTTCAGCAAATGTTGTTATACTTCACGATATTGACTGTAACCCTTACAATGATAAACAAGCAGAAGATAGATGCCATAGGGTAGGCCAGACTAAGTAAGTGTTTTCAGTTGAAATTTATTTTTTTAAAATCGTTATTGTACAGATTATTACAGTTGTTCCTCTTTTTTCCCCCATAGCTCCCCTCCACCCAGTTCTCACCACACCTCTGCCCTTACCCTCCCACTGCCCTCATCCATAGGTGTACGATTTTTGTCCAGACTCTTCCCACACCCCCCACACCCCTTACCCACCCGAGAATTGTCAGTCCACTCCCTTTCTATGCCCCTGATTCTATTATATTCACCAGTTTACTCTGTTCATCAGATTTTTTATTCACTTGATTTTTAGATTCACTTGTTGATAGATATGTATTTGTTGTTCATAATTTTTATCTTTACCTTTTCTTCTTCTTCCTCTTTTTAAAGAATACCTTTAAGCATTTCATATAATACTGTTTTGGTGGTGATGAACTCCTTTAGCTTTTTCTTATCAGTGAAGCTCTTTATCTGACCTTCAATTCTGAATGATAGCTTTGCTGGGTAAAGTAATCTTGGTTGTAGGTTCTTGCTATTCATCATTTTGAATATTTCTTGCCACTCCCTTCTGGCCTGCATAGTTTCTTTTGAGAAATCAGCTGACAGTAGTATGGGTACTCCCGTGTAGGTAACTGACTTTTTTTCTCTTGCTGCTTTTAAGATTCTCTCTTTGTCTTTTGCCCTTGGCATTTTAATTATGATGTGTCTTGGTGTGGTCCTCTTTGGATTCCTTTTGTTTGGGGTTCTCTGTGCTTCCTGGACTTGTAAGTCTATTTCTTTCACCAGGTAGGGGAAGTTTTCTGTCATTATTTCTTCAACTAGGTTTTCAATATCTTGCTCTCTCTCTTCTTCTGGCACCCCTATAATTCGGATGTTGGTTCACTTGAAGTTGTCCCAGAGCTCCTTACACTATCTTGATATTTTGGGATTCTTTTTTCTTTTTGCTTTTCTGGTTGGTTGTTTTTTGCTTCTTGGTATTTCAAATCTTTGACTTGATTCTTGTGATCCTCTAGTCTGCTGTTGGATCTCCATGTATTATTCTTTATTTCAGTCAGTGTATGCTTAATTTCTAGTTGGTCCTTTTTCATATCCTCGAGGGTCTCACTAAATTTATCGGCTGTTTCTAGAAAATTCTTGAAAAACCTTATAACCGTGGTTTTGAACTCTATATCCTGTAGTTTGCTTTCCTCCATTTCTGTCATTTGTGATCTGTTTCTTTGTCTCCGCATTTTGGCTACTTCCCTGTGTTGATAGAGTGGCTTTGTGTGGTAGGTGTCCTATAGGGCCCAGTGGCTCAGCCTCCCCAATTACCTGAGGTGGACACTCTTAGTGCACCCCTTTGTGGGCTTTGTGCACAGTCTTGTTGTAGTTAAGCCTTGATTGTTGTTGGTATCACTGGGAGGAATTGACCTCCAGGCCAATTGGCTGTGAGAATCAGCTGTCTCTACAGTGGGAGAACTTCTGTGCTGAAGACACCCTTCTGGGGCAAGACTTGCTTCAGTGGGGCTTTGGTGCTCACTGAGCCTGCCCCCTGAGTGTGGCCCTTATGGATCTGAGGAGTTGTAATCTGGATGGTCCCAATGTGACCACTGGGTACATGGGCTCTTGGATCTCTAAGGAGGTGCTAATTTAGCCTCTGCCTGAGGCTACCCATCTGGAGCTACGGAGAGATCTGCAGATTCCTCTTCCTTGTTTGGGATTTGGAGGTGCCCAGATGAGGCCCAGCTGTGAAGCAATGCAAGCTGCTGTGGGGCCTTGGGCCTTCTTTTGGAAGTTCTGGGTCTCTCTGACCCAGCTGCAGTTTGTTAGGTAATTTTAGATCTCAAAGGGCCAGCCCATTCATATGCAAAGACCTCTGCTAGCAGCTTGGGTGGGGCGGGGTCTAGGGAATCAACAGGGTGGAGCAAACAGCTATGGCTGATCCTCAGCCCTGCCCTAAGAGGCCCCTCGGGTCTCAGTGTCCCCTCTCAGTGTCCCGGTAATCGCTGCAAGCACCTCTGAGAGAAAGCTGCCCTCGAGTTCCGCCTGATGCCAGACAGTCCAGTTTCTCCCCGTGTGAGTCTGGGTCCCCAGAGACTCGCCCGGAACTGGAGTTCAGGTCCGTCGGGAGCTTGTGACTCCCTCCCGATTGAAAAAGACACCGGCGTCCTCCGTTGCCACCCCTTTCCACGTGCGCCTCCGTACCTCTGCACTTTACTTCCGCACCTCCTCTGAGTCTCAGTTTGCTTTTCTCTTTCCTTCTAGTTGTAGAATTTCCACTCAGCCAGCCTTACTGTGGTTCTGTATGATGTCTGTTTTGTCTTTTAGTTGTAATTTTGAAGTGGTTGTGCGAGGCAGCAATTTCAGGTGTTTACCTATGCCGCCATCTTCGTTTCTCTGAAATTTATTTTTTTTTAAAATATATTTTATTGATTTTTTCACAGAGAGGAAGGGAGAGAGATAGAGAGCTAGAAACATCGATGAGAGAGAAACATCGATCAGCTGCCTCCTGCACACCTCCTACTGGGGATGTGTCCGCAACCCAGGTACATGCCCTTGACCGGAATCGAACCCGGGACCTTTCAGTCCGCAGGCCGACGCTCTATCCACTGAGCCAAACCGGTTTCGGCTGAAATTTATTTTTTAATCAAATGCAAGTTTATTGTGTATGGACTATGACAATATAGTCTGTCAGCTGTCCTGACTTATTTTTTATATTTTTTATCAAAGCATGGCTGCTGATGTATTTTATACCAGCAGTGTTGAATATAAACTTCACTGTGTAACCTATTCAATTTCTAGTTTTTAAAACAAAATAACTTTCCACCCCAACCCAAATAGTTCTGTAGCTAATGAAAAGGTGGTATTATCAATGGTCCAGTGCCTTTGAAATGATTAATAATTAAAAGGACTTGCTTGTTAGACCATTTAAGAGCCAGTTAGACTTGATAATATACATACTTTTGCTACCCAATTACTCTTTAGGAAATAGATTCTTTGAGTTCTCGATATTTTAGATGATGGTTAATTTTGACATTGGTCACAGAACCATATAGAGGTGAAACAATACCTACACTTCAACTCTACTTTCACATGTAAACAGCAGACAATGTTTTCTTTGTGGAGTATTTGACAGTATTTCCAAGACATTGATATATTCATTTATAAACCAAATAGGTATCAGTACCTATTGTGGGACTCAAACTTCCCATGTAATCTTTGTACAATCTCTTTTTATACTGAATTATTTCTTAGGACCTAATAATTAACTCATGTTCCTTTTTAAAATGGTATTACTATGTGAACCCAGAACTGTGTTGTAAACCCAATACTTTTTAAAGTACAAATATCTTTCTCGTTTCTCTTGGATTAGTAGGAAAGGATGTTTAAAAGTGACATGCTCAGAAAATGTCAATTTCAAGTAGTTTGAATAAAGAAATTCAAATTTATGTATATATTTGTTATACAATTTTTAAAATATTCTTATAGAACTCTAAGATGATTTATATAGTTCATATGTATCTAAACATTTTATATTTAGTAACCAGTGGACATCTCTTTTATTTTTTAGAGAAGTACTAGTTATAAAATTAATAAGCCAAGGGACGATTGAAGAATCCATGTTAAAAATTAACCAACAGAAATTGAAACTAGAGCAAGATATGACCACAGTAGATGAAGGTAAGTTGTTTATAAGCAGAAACTTCAGCTATTTATTCATATGGAAATATAACAAATTAGCAATACCAAAGGGTAACTAAGATCGTCTGGGTCCTTAACTGGCATACAGTTTAGGGATGGCATAGGAGAAAAGAAACATACTCATTTCAAAATTACAACAATAACTAAGATAATTTTGCCAGAATTGATGTAAATAAACACTTTGATTTTGGAAAATTCTGTCTATTCCATCCCTTATCTCTGACACCAAAACATTCCAGAAATAAATTAAAATTGGATCTATAATTTTATCTATAATATCATGATTTACTTACTGCATAATAGTTATGGATCAAAAGATTTAAAATTGATGGTATAATACTAGCTTATTTACCTTAATATTTGACTAGCAAATATTTATTGCACTGAGTATAATCAAATGCATTTTTTCAAAAATTTAATAATTTCAGATGAAAGTAATTGGCTTTAGGAAAAAACCCCTCAAATTCCACCTTTATGAAAAGAATAATTTTTAGTTTTGTAAGTTTAAAAATTTAAAAACATATACATGAAAAGATACACATATATGAAAAGATACAAAATTCAAAATATATAAAAGGCAAACAAAAGCCTCCCACCCCATCACTCACTTCCCTCTCCCTTCCTCTCTGAAATCAATTAAAAAAAATAAAAAATAAAAAAAACTGCTACAGAAAGTCAGGCCACATCTCAACAAAATCAATTACCTGGTGAGATTCGATGGGGTGTGCTCAAGTGCTAATCATTCACCAAACATTGTGAGCAGTGACTCTTGGATTTAAATTTGTAGAATATAGTTGTAAATATGTAATATTTATGATGGTGAAATTACTAGTGGTTTTTTTTCCTAACATATGGTCTATTTGCTAAAATTTGTTTAAAATAACAATGAATCAATAACCAAAAAAAACCCTGTTAATCTATATATATAGTTATAAAGTTTTCTGTCGGACTATCAGTGTACATGTATACATTAAAAAATAAATGTATTTTTCATCATCATCTACTGTGTTTTTGTCGCTCGAATGAATTTTATTGTTTCTTCAAGGTTCTTCACATACATACACCATAAGAGGTATCAAGTAGGCGTAACATGTTCTCAAAAAATTAGGATTGGCATGCAGAAGAATTTTGAGTCAGATTTTGCTGGTTTTGGCACGCACTCACAAAATAGACTATCTTTAAATCTGTGGATGAATTTGGAGGCAGAGATGTCAGTGAATTTCCTGAGGGTTTAATGCAATAGTTTGTGTTCCTGTGCATATGATTTTTATTGAAAGAAGAGTAGATAAAAGTACTCTCATAATTTTAGATTATAACTTGGGGTGGGGGGTGAGAGAGAGAGAAGTGATTAGTTTTGCTACATGTTAGCCATTTCTAATTTATAAAATTATTCATAGCTACAAGTGTATAAATATTTATGAATTACCAGCTGTACCGTTGTTATTATAAACAAATACTTCATCTAAAAACAATCTGAGTGATTAATGGAAATAATGAAGAATGACTAGATCCTATGCTACCTTGACACAGGTGTTTTCATACGTTAGAAAATCCTGATTAATTCCTGGATAAATGTTCAGATGCTGCAGTCCCATTTATTTGAAACATGGGACAAACATTGGGAAATGGTAGTTTACAGTGGGCACTTTAATCCTCACTGTTATGGTGTGTTCAAATTTTGTTTTGATGTGTCTGATTAAGCCCAAGTTAGTAATTGTATCTTTGGACTAAAATTAAGGATGTAGATGATACGATTTCTTGTTTGGTTGGGATTTGGGAGCTTTATTTTTGTTTTCATATTCAGTTCATTATATAAATGTTCTCACTTTAGCAAACTTGAGGAATAAATACTATGTGGAGTTGAATAGGATGTGATCCAACTATATGTATCCTTATATATCTATATCACATCAGCAACATAGCCTGCTGATGCCATACTGTCAATAGGAGCATGAGCACAGAGGAAGTAGCTCTAATGTACAGAGGGATTTGAAAAGATTTTTAAAATTTATTTTTAAATACGTTTTTATTGATTTCAGAGAGAGGATAAGAGAGGGAGAGGGAGAGAGAGATGGAAATATCGATGATGTGCCCTGACCTGGAATCTAACTGTGACCTGATTTATGGGTAGACACTCAATCACTGAGCCACACCAGCCAGACAGATTTGGAAAGATTTTTAACAGGAAATGACACTGAAGCAAATGGGGAAATTCACCGGAGTAGCGAAAATTGGAGAGAATGAATATATTTTATAAAATATTAAAAAGTATTTTTATTAAACTCTTAATGCCACTTTCTAACCTGCAGGAGACGAAGGGAGCATGCCAGCAGATATAGCCACGTTACTTAAAACGTCAATGGGCTTGTGAAATAAGAATTGTGAATTCATGATTGATGAGGAAATATCAACTTGGTGCACTCAAGGACATTTACATTATGATGACCATGGGGTTTATGAACATTTGTAACTTTTTATAATTTCCATATTACATTTCTCATAGTATGGACAACTTTTTTGCCACTAACTGAATTCTCCCGAAGCTCACATATAAAGTTTCAATAAAAGCCACAAATATGTAGTCCTAAAGATGTTGAATAATCATTTTACAAAACAGTTTTCTGAATGGGGATTAGTTGGTGATTGTTTGTAACAAATATGCTAATGCTTTAGAAATGTCAGTATTTTTGTAATTATTTCTACCTCCAAATATATATATATTGTCTTTCACTGGATAATGTGTGTAGATTTTTACATGTGCCTTATTTGACAATGCTTATGTCTCGATTTTGCTTGTCTCATTTGAAATTCTTTTTTATTACGTTAGGTTTAAAGAATACAGCTGTATAGATTATATAGCTTTCATTTTATTGCTATTTGAAGCAGATGTTCACCACTGTCAACTAGAACTCAACCTGAATTTAAAGGTGGCATTCCATATACTGGCACCCCCAGGTCCTCCCAACTACTTCTGTTAAAACAAATATGTTTGGCTAGGCACTAAGTTGTTTTCCAGTGAATAGTATCTAAAGAAGCCCTATCTTGCTCCATGGAATAATTAATTACTTCTGTTCATTTCCCAACTGCGTTAAATGTGCGTATATTACTCTGCCCATTCCTGTGCATGTTTTCATTGATTTCCCTCTCCTGGCTTTTGCTTCTCTTGAAACTGTTGCCCAGTCATTTCTGCTCCAGTTCTCTTTACTCTCTAAATAGTAGTTATTCTGCCACATCACACATCAGCAAAATGTTGGTGACATTTTTTCTAGCCTGGCAGAACAGATTAACAGACTATTTCACTTCAAAGCAGACTGAATGTGACTTCATGTTAAGGAAGCATTAGGTACTGCATGGAAATAGGTCATTAACTTTACATGCTTATCAAAATATGATTTACCAGGTTCCAGAAATTCCAGTACAGGACCTCCTGAAGAGAGAGCCATTATTCAATTCCAATTCAGTGTGGGTGACAAAGTGAAACTTAGAAGAAGTAAAGTTGTCTACTTGATATTGAACTCTTTATTAAGTCTTTCTTTAAATTTTTGCCTGTCAGTCTATATTGCTGTTTTTATTACACATCAGTTTCTTTGTATAACTTGTGAGTTTCATGTGTTGTTTTTATTATGTAAATACCATTATAAATAAAGTTATTTATAAATCAAAGATTTGTTAATTGGAGATTATACTTTCCAGGCATCCTGACTTGCTAAGATGCTAGGGTGATATAGTCCTCTGTAGTTAGAAGGCTAATGAAACTCTGATAGTGATTCTTCAGATATTGTGGACTCTGAAAACTCATGACTCAGTAGACTTAGCCAATCTTGATGGTGTATTAAACATATTCCATTTATTTTAGTATGAGGACTGAAAGGAATCGGCAAATATTACTGTCTCCTCCTGCATCACAGTACCCAAATTACTTTGTCAAATTTTTAAGAATATTACCTTTTAAAATATTACAATAGATTTCTCATAACTTTTCTGTATTAATGTATCTTCATTGATAGGCTATTTCTTTTGTTTTTGTTAAAACCATATTTTTTATCTTTAATGATATGTAGTTGGGTTCTCCCTGTAATGCTTTATTATGTCTGAGGCTTAATAAAAATATTTGTGATCTTAAGTTGTATTTTCACACCCTTTTCAATAGTTTTTAACCCTTTCTCCCTTTACCCTTAAAAAATATTGAGCACAATGAGATCATATGTGCTTTATATTGTCTGTTTCTCAATAAACTGGAATTTATTACTTAGGGATCTATTCTCATGAGTGCCTTCATTGGGCTGATGTAAGTAAGTATAATCCATTAATTAGTAAAGAGAGCAGATGAGGTCATGGTTGTTGGAGTAATATCTTGACCAACTGAAGCAGCCTTTTTTAGTATGTCACACAAAGATGGAAGACATACACCTTATGTGTTTTCACAATTGTATTCCTGACCCCTATAGTCAGTAGGTACTGATATTGAAACATTAATATTGTTCTCAGTTGTTGGTGTTATTGTATAGTGGTTAGATAGGAGTATCAAGAGATTTGGTTTCTATTTGTGTGACCTTAAGTGAAACTCTTAAATGTTCCATGAAATTAAATTGATTTTTTTAACTCTCCTAAAATATTTTTTTTTCTGATTATAATATGCAATTCAATTTCTGCTCTGAATCATTCATATTCTCTCACTTGCTCAGTGAGGAGGCATTTACTTTGGGTACAGGATGGGATTATGGAATGTATTGTCCTTTAGCGAAAAATTGACCTGAAAGGTTAAGGTGATGCTATGATTGAAATGAAATGCATCCTTAAGAAACCTGCTGTGACTTCCTTTATTTGAATTAACTGCACATTTGAGTTGATTTATGTAAACAAATGGGATTGATCATATTTTAAATTTTTATAATTTTAAATAAGCATTGTTTTTTATGAAATTTTTTTTTATTAAAGCTTGTCAGAATGTAATCACATGCAGGAAAATGAACATGTATAAGAGGGAGGAAAAGTTACTACCTGTCTTATCTAGACCAGTGGTCAGCAAACCGGCTCGAGAGCCACATGCGGCTCTTTGGCCCCTTGAGTGTGGCTCTTCCACAAAATACCGACTTCTGCACATGGGCCACAAAGTTTAAATCGCACTGTACGTGCGCACCCGCACGTGGTATTTTGTGGAAGAGACACACTCAAGGGGCCAAAGAGCCACATGTGGCTCGCGAGCCGAAGTTTGCCAGCCACTGATCTAGACTATTATGTAAATTTATTTTTGTGAAATACGTTTTCTTTAGACTGCCTTAATGACATGAGTACTTTGCAATGAGATTCACCAATAACCTATTATCATTTATTAACAGCCATTGACTATAAGAAAATAACACTTTGTTCTTATGTGTAATCCTTAGTAACGTATAAAGCATTTACTGGTAACATTCCCCCCATTTCATGGGACATTGTTGGGAGGGAAGAAGCCCCTTAAGAGTATGTTAAGCTAGGTTTTGCTATTCCTTTCTCCCTCTCCCTGTGTCTGGGTGCTCAGCTACATTTTCCTTCTGCTTCCCTGTATTTCAAGTGTAAGACCATGTATTTCATTAGTTTGTTTCTGTACAACTTGACATATTGAAATGAGGTAACCCAATGTTAATAGTGACATGTAAATTGAACCCCAATTTTATGTTCCGATAGTACATGGTTAAAAGGGGTTAGGAGCAATCATATTAAATATAGTACTTTGGAAGGCTTCTATTTCAACAATTTTGTTACGCATACACTTCTTGCTTTTCCATGATAGTATGGGGCTGTAAAAATGACAGCAAGTTGAAATTTGCAAAATCTTAGTCATTGGGGAAAGTGATGGTTTCATGACGTTTAAAAAATTTTGTCAACACATTAAAAACATTGGTTTTAAATGTATAAGCAAATTAAATAAGTACTAAAACTAATTTCAGCTCTGACCAGCTTGGCTCAGTGGATAGAGAGTTGGCCTGCGGACTGAAGGGTCCCGGGTTCGGTTCCGGTCAAGGGCATGTACCTTGGTTGCGGGCACATCCCCAGGAGGGGGTGTGCAGGAGGCAGCTGATCGATGTTTCTAACTCTCTGTCCCTCTCCCTTCCTCTCTGTAAAAGATCAATAAAATATTTTTTTAAAAAACTAATTTCAATATACTATAAAGTATTAGAAACATTGAGTTTTATTTCTATAAATACTTATGTGTAGTTTGAACAGTACCTTTTTTTATAACTTACAAGCATTATTTTAATACCTTAGTAAATTGTCATAATCCTAAATTTGGATCAGCTTTCAACATGTTATTGCCCTTTCAATGTCACAAAATACCCCTGTTCTTTTTTCTCTTCAATAGACTATTTTTTAGAGGAGTTTTAGGTTCAGAGCAAAATTGAGCAGAAAATACAGTTACCATATACCCCTTCCCCAACAAAGCCACAGCTTCCCCCACTATCAACACCTAGTACCACAGTGGTGTATCAGTTTCGATACATGAATCTACATTGACACATCATAATCGCCCAAAGACCATAGTTTATATTAAGGTTCAGTCTTGGCATTGTACATTTGATGGTTTGACAAAGAAATCCACTATTAAAGTATCATACAGAACAGTTTTACTGTTCTAAAAATCCTCAGTACCCCACCTATCCATCCCTCATCACCCTTAGCCCCTAGAAACCATTGATCTTTTCACTGTCTTCATAGTTTTGCCTTTTCCAGAATATTAAGTAGCTGGAATCATATAGTATGCAGTCATTTTATTTTGTTGTTTGTTTTTCCCAAATTTTAAGAGAAAGTTTATTTTAAGAGAAAGTTTATTTAGAAATGAGCCAACTGGGCTGAAATGAGCCAACTGGGCTGTGTAGGCTCAGGAAACAAGTGACAGAGGCAGAAGAAGGGCCCTTGGAGCTTAGAGAGAGAGAGAGGCAAAGGTAACAGGCCTGGAGGGACAAAGTGGGAAGGGAAAGGCACAGGTGTGCTCAGAAAGGTTGGCTTCTTTCACTTCCTAATGTGCATTTATGTTTCCTCCCGTAAAGGCTTGATGGCTCATTTTTTCTTGGTGCTGGATAATATTCCCTTGTTTGGATGTGCCACCATTTATTCAATCACCTACTTATGGACACCTTGGTTGCTTCCAAATTTGGGAATTATCAATAAAGCTGCCACAAAAATCTATGTGCAAGTTTTTGTGTTGACATAAGTTTTCAGCTCTTTTGAGTAAATATCAAAGGGTGCAATTTCTGGATCATATGGTGAGAGTATGTTTAGTTTTGTAAGCAATGGCCAAGCAATCTCTATGCCATTTTGCATTCTTATCAGCAGTGAATGAAAGTTCCTGTTGCTCCACATCCTTGCCAGCATTTGGTGTTATCAGTGTTTTGGATTTTTGCCATTCTAACAGGTGTGTATTGGTACCTCGTTTTTGTTTGCAATTCCCCAGATATATATGATATTGAGCATCTTTTCATATGCTTATTTGTCATCTGTATATCTTTGATGAGGTGTCTGCTCAGGTCTTTTGTCCATTTTGTAATTGGGTTATTCATTTTATTGTTGACCTTTAAGAGTTCTTGGTATATTTTAGATAATTGTCCTTTATCAGATAGGTCTTGCAAATATTTTCTCCTAGTCTGTGGCTTGTATTCTCATTCTTTTGATCTCTGTCCTTTTAATAGGAAGTTTTACACCAGTTTCACCTCCCCTGGGATATCTTTTTGTTGTTGTGAATTCTCACCCAAGGATATATTTTCCATTGATTTTTAGAGAGAAGGGAAGAGGAGAGACAGAGAGAAACATTCATGTGAGAGAGACACATCCATTGGGGCCGGGGATCAAGCCTGTAACTGAGGTACATGTCCTTAACCAGAATCGAACCTGTGACCCTTCAGTCTGTGTGCAGATACTCTATCCCCTGAGCCAAACCAGCCAGGCTGGGATATCATCTTTGTCACAGCCACTTTCCTCATTTATGTTGGTAAGTGTGCCTTCACCAAATTGTGGCTGCATATCAGCCTCTTGAACTGCATTAGTGTCAACATTCTCACAGCTCTTTCCATTTATGTTCAGTTTGAATTTCACCCCACATTATCACCTTTTGAAACAGGAATTTAAGGTGAACATAGGCAGGTTTAGGGAATTTTTAGAATTGGGGTCCATGGAAAAAACACACATAGATAGGGCTACAGAAGGGGAGAAGGTACATTTCCTTAACACAAGGAAGCCAGGTGCAGTTACATCTCCATAAGACAAGGGAGCAGCAATAGTTGCATTTACATAAGACAAGGAAGCAGCAACGGATATATTTCTGTAAGACAAGGGAACTGGAAGTAGCCAAGAAAGGTCTGTATTTACAAAATAAAGGAGGAAGAAAGCCCAGAAGGAATAGGAAGACCATGAGGGAGGAGGGCCTCAGGAGTCACTACAGTAACCCATTGGAAAGGGAATATTGACCAATCAGAAGGGATGTCAGGACACAGGAACTACAGCCTTTATAAACCATGGAAACAGGAAGTTGATGGGACCCTTTCCCCCTCTCAATGAGAGACTCTTCCCCTTTCCCCACGAGGGAGTCTGTAGTTGTCTCTCTATATAAAACCCTAATATGCAAATAGACCAAACAGCAGAACAACCGGTCACTATGACTGACCACCAGGGGGTGGGTGCGGAATATGGCAGGCGTCGGCAGCAGGTGGCAGAGCGTGGAACATGGCAGGCGTCAGCTGCAACAGGATGGTGGAGCAGGTGAGCGGGGGCGCCAGACCAAGGCAGGGTGCCAGTCTTTGTCATCAGGGAGAGCCTCTGGTGGTTACTGAAAATTCTTTGCTCCCATGCACCACGGTCCCATTGCTCAGCGCTGTCAGTGTTTGCCAGTGGCAGCTGCTGGTCCTGATCACCCCTGAGGGCTTCTCCACCTCCCCCTGCTCCTGAGGGGTGATTGAGGTAGTAGTTGCCACTTGCACCCACTGATGGAGCTGGCCCCGTTTGCACCCGTTGCTGGTGCCAACCCCAGTCGCTCCACACTGTCAGCTGGTGCGAGTGGGGCTGACACTGTCAGCATGTGGGACTGGTGACAGGAGTGGGGCTGCCAGCAGACAGGGGACCGGGGGCTGCAGTGGGAGGGGCCGGGTGGGGGCGCAAGGGATGGGCTGAGATCTGCCCCTGTGCCCATCGCAGCCTCATGACCCACAGTTCCTTTCAATGTGCATGAATTCATGCACTGGGCCGCTAGTTCTTCAATAAATCTCCACCTTTGCTATACTACCCTCTGTCCTTGGATTCATTCTTCGACTCAGGCGGACAAGGACAAAGATTCCGGGTTCCAGTCCAAAAATTCCGTTTCACTTTCATTTCTTAATTGCATTTTCATTTTTGTTAGTGAGTTCCCTTTTTCAATTACCCACTTTTATAAGATGGTTTATCACTGAGAAACAAGCAGCCGATGCCCCTACACACTTTATTGTCTGGGGGTGAATAACAGACAGATGTGCAGGGTCCAATTGGTAACAGACCTAAAGAAGTGACATCACTGGTCATGGTCTTGCTGTGCATCTTATTTACATGGAGATTTGTGGACTGAAGAGCTAGCAGCGAGGTTTATACTTTATGCAGTTGCTCACAGTTATCATGGTAAATGAAGTCCAAACCATTTTCAGGGGGAATATGTTATTTAATAAGCTATTGCGGCCAAAATTAATGCATGACAGAACTGATGCAAGGCGAGGCCTGCCTTAAACTATTTTTCCTCAGTTGTAACTATTCGGGGTGGGGGTGGGGGGAGGATACTGGCAACTAAATGCTCTTTTTTTTTTCTTTTCAAACAATATGGCAAAAGGGAGTCTTGATGGAGTGGGGGAGGGGAGACAGCTTCTTATCTGATGGGAGCGAACAACAAAGTTGGAGGCAGCAGGAACCCCTAGAGTCTGGTGTGGGGCCTTCGTTGTATCCAGTCAGCAATGGCAGGGATGGCTTGGACTTTCTTCCGTAATGCCACCAGCCTGGGATGGATGTCCAACAAGTCAGGTTTCAAGACCAAAAGGGTAGTGCTGCAAATTTCCCAGTAGAAATCTGCCCAAGTTACCTGATTTAAAGGAAACAAAAATTTCCATTTGAATGTAAAAGGCATAACTAACTTCTTAATCTAAAAAATAGTTTCTTTTTAATTCAAAGTAATCTTTTGTTATTACAAAAGTGGAATGTGTGTGAGACAGTATAGGGGTCACATCTGAACTCCATCTTAGAGGCCTGACTATGACTTCTTGGTTTCAGTAAAATTCTGTAGTTAAAATTAACCTGACCACATCCTTAAAGGAATGATTGTTCGACGATAACATCCTTTCTTAACATCAGATTCTGCAAAGTAGTTGTTTTGTCAATTAAATGGTAACTAGAATGTTTGTTCAAGCATTATTATGGGCCCACTGACCATAGAAAACATCCTGTGGCCCTGTGGGTGTGGCTCAGTGGTTGAGCATGGACCTATGAACCAGGAGGTCACATTGATTCCCAGTCAGGGCACATGCCCGGGTTGCGGGCTTGATCCCCAGTAGGGGGACGTGCATCTCCCTCATCATTAATGTTTCTAGCTTTCCCTCTCCCTTGCTCTCTGAAATCAGTAAAAATGTATTTTAAAAAAGAAAACATCCTATGACTACCCCAGGATCAACCACCACCAGATGAACTTTGTGACTGACCTCATCCTCATTCCCAAGTCCTGCACCCATGCCAAAGTAAGCCATCTACAAAAACTTCTCATTTTCTGATCGAATCCCTTGTGCACAAGCTCTTTTCAATAAACTCCGTCTGCTTGATCTTGTACTGAATTCAGTGCTCATTTCTATGAAATTGAGACTCGAGAATCTGGCATTCAAGGTCCAGTAACGTATGTATGATAGAAAATTACAAATAACACCATATTCCCAACACCATATTCCCAACACTCAGAGGTTACTCCTGTGTATAAGGTGGTATTCTGTGTGTGTGTGCGTTTTTAGTAAGATGAGATCTTACAGTACATACTCTTGTAACTTGATTAATCTTCATCTCTCTGACTATATTTTCATCTTATCTAATACACAATCAATACTTTTCCATCTGTTCCAAAATGTTCTTCATAGGACAAAGCAGAATCCATTTCAGGACCATGCATTTCATCTGGTTGTGTTCTTTAACTCTCTTTAATTCAGAATAGTACCCTTTTTTTTTTTTTTCATGTCACTGCATTAGTCAGGATTCCACACTAGTCCTACACAATGTCCTGTCTTCATGGTTTGTGTGATCATCTCATCTTCTTGTTTACCTTACTCTTTTACACTGCAGGATGTAAAGAAATAAGGTGCAAGTTATCCCTATGGAATTCAGAGTTTGTTTAAAATATATTTTTATTGATTGCAGAAAGGAAGGGAGAGGGAGAGAGAGAAACATCAATGATTAGAGAGAATCATTGATGGGCTGCCTCCTGCATGCCCCTCACTGGGGATCAAGGCCGCAACCCAAGCATGTGCCCTTGACTAGAATCGAACCTGGGACCTTTCAGTCCACAGGCCAATGCTCTATCCACTGAGCCAAACCGACTATGGCTTGTTTTCTTAATTTGTATTTATCTATTTTAGAGAGAGAGGGAGAAAGAAACATCGATTTGTTCCACTTATTTATGAATTCATTGGTTGATTCTTAAAAGTGCTCTGACCAGGATCAAACCAAAAACCTTGGCGTATCAGGATGATGCTCTAACCAACTGAACTACCCAGCCAGGGCAAGAGTTCATAGTTTCAAGTTAGTATTTCAGGCTAACACACATTATATTGTATCACATCAGATGACTTAAAATAAAGGTGTCTGACTCTAAGTGGTACCCTAAGACTGACCATGATTGATGACAGGCTGGTCCTACCTTTGTATACTTTTTTATACTCTTGTCCCCTTTGTGACGAGAAACTAATCTGGATGACATTACTTTGGCTCAAAGAGTGAAGTTTAAATGTGGACTAGTAGCATTCTTTTCTCTTTTTGTTAATCCTCACCTGAGAATATTTTTCCATTGATGTTTTAGAAAGAGTGGAAGGGAGAGGGCAAGACAAAGAAACATCGATGGTGATATTTTATTATTATTTTGGTTAATCCTCACCTGAGGATATTTATCCATTGCTCTTTTAGAGAGGAAAAGACAGAGAAAACCATCGGTGTGAGAGAAACACATTGATTGGTTGCCTCCTGCAGGAGCCCTGACCAGGGCCAGGGAGGAGCCTGCAACCAAGGTATGTGCCCTTGACCAGAATTGATCCCGGGACCCTTTGGTCCGGAGGCTGATGCTCTACCCAGAGCCAAACTGGATAGGGCAGTGATGTCTTATTTTAATCTCTCCTTCTAACTTATTAACTAAAATGTTTTTTTTTAAATATATTTTATTGATTTCCCACAGAGAGGAAGGGAGAGGGATAGAGAGTTAGAAACATCGATGAGAGAGAAACATCGACCAGTTGCCTCCTGCACATCTCCCACTGGGGATGTGTCCGCAACTCAGGTACATGCCCTTGACCGGAATCGAACCTGGGACCCTTCAGTCCGCAGGCCGACGCTCCATCCACTGAGCCAAACCAGTTTCGGCTAAAATGTTTTTATGAAGACAAAATTTGGCCATCAATTTTATTATCTTGAGGTACAACTGGTTTTATTCAAACCTCCCACTTTTCTGTTTGTTTTCAACAGTTTTCATAATAATAATTTGGCTCCGTAGCATCTTCTAAAAGTAACCAGTGAAACTTTGTTTTGGGGGGTTGTGTGTGTATGCATGTTTGGTTGTGGTTGTCATACTCATGGATTTATTCATTTTGATTTGTTTTAGTCCATTGCAGTTAACATTCTTATTGTAGCTTGAATTATCTTTGGCCAGTAGGAGCCTCTTCAAGTTGACTCCTGAGATCTTTAGACACAACTCCTGTTGTCTTTGATAATTTATTTCCTTCTGGTATGACAAGGAACCCCAGTTAATCTTTTACATTTCCTGTCCCAAACTGAGAATGAGCCTTATTCTAAGAAGCCCTGGTTCCTTTAGTATTTGAAGACCAGAATCTCAGTCTTAGGGGTGGCCAGGACAACTGTGTTGGTCATTGTTGAAAAAGAGATACTAAATTCATTTTTCTTGTACTTTATCCTAAGATAAAGTACATCATGAGTTTATACTGTTGCATCTAGTTCACACTCAGAGATAGAATGTTTACTTAACCTTATTGGTCTTACATCTCTATCTTCTTTCTCCCATAGTGAAGATCCTGGTTCTCAATGACATCCATGCCATTTCTTATTACTTTGCCCCACAATATAGATATAATAATATCAGAAAAATAATACCACTGTACCAGTACCACCAAAAATATAATTACTGAAAGTGATATACAATTTTTATTGTTTTGTTCTAAGAGTATATCTGTGAGATGTATAGTCAAATTCCTGTGTTTTTCATATTATGCTATTTCCTTTTCCTTTTCTTTTTTATTAATCCTCACCCGAGAATATTTTTTATTGATTTTTAGAGAGAGTGGAAGGGAGAGGGAGAGACAGAGAAACATCGATGAGAAAAAGACACATCGATTGGTTGCCTTCCGCATGCTGGGGTAGAGCCTGCAACCGAGGTACATGCCCTTGACCGGAATCAAACCTGGGACCCTTCAGACTGTGAGCTGATGCTCTATCCACTGAGCCATTTCAGCTACGGCTTTATATTTTCTTTTTTTTTAAATATGTTTTTATTGATTTCAGAGAGGAAGGGAGAGGGAGAGAGAGATAGAAACATAATGATGAGAGAGAATCATTGATCTCCTGCTTCCTGCACACCCCACACTGGGGATCAAGCCCACAACCTGGGCATGTGCCCTGACTGGGAATTGAATCATGACCTCCTGGTTCATAGGTCGACACTTAAAACACTGAGCCATGCTGGCCAGGCTATGAAGCTGTTTCTTTAAGTAGTTCTTCACTAATAGAATACATAGGTACTTACATACCCTATGCCTCAATCTGACACAGGGTTGTTTGTTTCACTTTGCTTTTGCTTTGCAGTAATAACTTTTAAAGATGTTTTTGTTATTGTTGTTATATAATTATATAAAATATTTTAGTTATTGGTTTCAAAATGAAGTCTACCAAAAAAATGTTTATTCAAAAAATTTTAGCTTTTATCTCTGCTCTCTTACTCCCTCTTTATGGGTAACATTTTTTTCAATAAGGTTTTATGTCTTTGGTTTATCTTCACAAATAAATAAAGAGATTATATATATATATATATATTTGTATTTTTTAAGATGTAAAACATACTCACAGAGTTACCAATGAACCACTCTTTTTCCCCTAAGTATGTATCCAAATCTTGTAGAAGATGAGGTGCATCGTATATAAGTAGCTCATTAAACATCTGCTCCTAAGAGAGGGAGAAAAAGATCACTTTAAGGAAAATAGGAAGAAAAATAAATAGTATATGATCTGAAAGGGAAGTAGATTTTTCCTTCTTTAGTTTTTCCATATGAGGTCAAAGAGAAGTAGCTATATGGTGTTGTTTTTAAAATGTATGACATTACGAAGATTCACATCTAATTCCCAATAGATCTAGTCATTCCTTTATTACACGGATCAAAAAAATAAATACTTTTGTTACCAGTTCTTATAGTTTCTTTCTATATGATGACTAAATATTTCATCCATAAAATCTTTTCATGATTTTTATCTTAATTTTTATTAATAGAAATGATTCTATGTTTTTACATTTCCAAAATTCCCATTTTCTTAGCCTCACTCTCTTTAAAGTTAAATAACATAACTGAAGGTAAAGAAATTAATTTTGTTTTGTAAGGCTAGATTTCTCCGGTTGGACAGTCTTTCATTTCACCTGCACACTTAACAGAACTAATCCATAATGAATCATATGCTCATGGGCCTTTATGGATTTTTTCTCTTTGGCTTGATATTGTGCCTTAGTATAGTAGGAGATTTGTCTGCCTTGAATATCATCTACAAAACCCACCATCTAGGTATCCCTTTTTGCTACATTATGTAAGGTAATATGACAAACCAAATAAGAGTCTTAGAAAAAATTAACAGATATATGCATTTAAAAAATTATCTTTGTGTTTTTACTTGAATCTCTGAAGACTAGATAAGTTATGACCTATTTCTTGGTAAGAAGTGTTTGTTTACATGTGAAAATTTGGGTTGGTTTGTATACTGGATAGGAAATGTCAGTCAAACTAAAAAATATTATTAAAAGTGTATATAATTTGTAATATCCATAAATGATCTACACAGGCATACCTTGTCTGTTGCACAACATTTTATTGCTCTTTGCAGATAGTATGTTTTTTTTACAAATTGAAGGCTCATGGCAACCCTGTGTTGAATAAGCCCATGGTGTCATTTTTCCAACAGTATTTGCTCACTTCATGTCTCTGTGTCACATTTGGTAATTCTCCCAACATTTTAAACTTTTCCATTATTATCATATTTGATATGGTGATATGTGATCAGTGATCCTTGATGCCACTATTGTGCTTGTTTGAGGGTGTCTGAAACTGCGTCCATATAAGATGGCAAGCTTAATTGATAAATGTTGTGTGTCCTCACTGCTTCACCAACCAGCTCTTCCCCAGTCTCTCTCCCTCTTCTGGGACCTCCCTCTTCCCTGAGACACAACAATATTGAAATTAGGCCAATTAATAACCCTACAATGGCCTCTAAAACTTTAGGTGAAGAGTCAATTGATGTGGCAAACTTCATTGTTGGCTCTCATTTTTTAAAAATGTTTTTACTGAAGAGGAGAGAGAGAGAGAGAGAGAGAGAGAGAGAGAGAGAGAGAGAGAGACATTGATTGGTTGCCTCCCACACACACACTGACTGGGGATGGAACCCGCAACCTGGTCATGTGTCCTGACCAGGAATGGAACTGGCGACCTTTTGGTGCACAAGACAACGCTCAACCAACTGAGCCACATCGGCCAGGGCTCATTGTTGTCTCATTGTAAGAAAATGCCACAGCCAAACCAACTTTCAATAATGATTACCCTGATCAGTCAGCAACCATCAACATCAAGGGAAGACCCTCCACCAACAGAAGATTATGACTCACTGAAGGCTCAGATGATGGTTAGCAACTTTTAGCAATAAAGTATTTTTTAATCAAGGTATGTACATTGTTTTTTTAGACATAATGCTATTGTACATTTAATAGACTACAGTATGTAAACATAATTTTTATATGTGCTGGAAAACCAAAATATTTGTGACTCTCTTTATTGAGATATTCACTTTATTGCAGTCATCTGAAACCAAATCCCCAATATCTCTGAGGTAAGCCTGTAATAAAATCCAGCCTTTATTAAGGTAAGTCAGGTGGTGGATAACTACCTTACCAATTTGTTGATTTATTTCCTGGTATCATGACTTAATTAGATAATATGGATTGCTATAACATAAGGCCTTATATTTGTAGAGTATAATTTGCAAGAGCATCTATAATAAAAGCATAATATGCTAATTAGACCAGACAGCTGAATGACCTTCTGGACGTCCATCCAGATGACCTTCCGGACAAAGCCGCGGCGGTGGGGGCTGAGGCAGAGGCGGTTAGGGGCGATCAGGCAGGCAGGCATTAATATTTTTAATAATAAAAATATTATTTAAAGTGTATATAATTTGTAATATCCATAAATGATCTACACAAGCATACCTTGTCTGTTGCACAACACTTTATTGCTCTTTGCCGATAGTATGGGGCGATCAAGCAGGCAGGTAAGTAGTTAGGGGCGATCAGGCAGGCAGGCAGAGGGGTTAAGGGGATCAGGCAGGCAGGCAAGTGAGCGGTTAGGAGCCAGCGGTCCCGGATTGTGAGAGGGTGCAGGCCAGGCTGATGGAGCCCCCTACCCGTGCATGAATTTCATGCACCGGGCCTCTATATATATTCCAGATTTTACAAATTAAAGGTGGATATCTTATCATTATTTTGATTTTATATTCTATGCTGGTCTATACCACTTTGGTACATAAAGTTCTCTCTCTGTGGTTAATATATCCATAGTTTTAAATAAGAGTGTGAGTTCTTCTGCCCCTTACAGAATTCCTGAGCTGACGCAATGAGCCCAGAGCTGTGTGGCAGGCACTTCCTGTAGCTCAGCACAACTCAACTCAGCATCAGTTGGGAAGGTGAATAGCTAGAAACCGGAGAGAGTTGAACAGAGTGGGATGTAACTGCTGGACAGCTTTCCTAAAACTCCTGAATCTCACCTGGGTAATTTTGTTACTTTCTCTATTGTGCATGTCCACAAGTAAGGTATACCAATGCTTGTGTACATGCAGTGCCAAATAAAAATCTTAGCTATTGACTTCTCCTTTAGCCCAGGTTCTCTTTATGCGTTTGGTCATCTTAGTCTAATGAATAACCAAACAGCATAATCATTAGTATTTTTTAAAGTTATTTTAAATAATACTCACCAAAATAACAAAGAAGATGAACTTTGATCACACATCCTAGGTGTGCACTTTCCCAGGTGTGCACTTTTTAAAATGCATTTTCTAATAGACCCTAGATAGCCACTCTTATATTTGGTGGACTCTGTAATGTCCTACTGCCTCCTCCAGGGAGTTATAAGGCAGTGTTTCTTCACCCTGAGAAGTCATTGCTATAGTATTCTATCAAATGGCTTTTAGAGGAATTAGAGAGGATTGTATATTTCTCCAAAGCATTATTTTTAAATCCACACTACCAAAACCATTTAGTATTGGAAATGGGCCACAGCATTCCTTCACTCCTGCTCGTCCTTCATCCAGCCCCTGCCCCTGTTCTCCAGATGAGGAAATGGACACATACATTGCATAACCAAGAAATGCTAGTGGTAGGATCAAGCAAGGATTATCAGGGTGACCAATGTCCAGATACATATTTTGTCTTTTAAATTAAATTTAAATTAATTTTTTAAAATTGTAAATTGAATTACCAGCAACCAGTGCTAAAACATTTGTAATTATGTGTATTTGATAGGTTTTTTAAAGCACATGGAATAAGAGAACTATTTTCATCATCCATCTTTACTGCAATATTCTGCTGTTGAAAATTTTATGTGACCACAAGGTGGCAGCAGTACAACTCACTCCAAGAAAACTAGGGGATGAAATACAAAAGAACTATGCAGTTTTCATTGTATACTAGCCAGGTTCTGCTTATTAATCAGACAGTCTCTAGCTATTTGCAATATTTCTGAAACACGTTCTCCCTTCATATAATTTATTCATGAGCTTGGATAGCATCCTGTGAAATTTTTTTTTGAGGTAGGTGGTAAGAGCATTGTTATTCTCATACAAAAGATAACCTTACCATAAACACTCAAACAACATTTTCCTCTGTGACGTGGCCACAGAAGGGTACCAAATAGAGAAAGAGATAAGGGCAAGCCCATAAGTTGACAGACTGCCAATCAGTGGGGTCTTTGTCATGTGGAACAAAAAGCTTTAGAGGAAAAAAAGTCACATAGAAAATGTTGGTAATTAGATTGGATTCAGACTTCTCAACAGCTAGGAGACCATAGATAAATGTTTTTCAAATACTAAAGAAAAATTACTTTCAACAAGAATTTTATATTCAGCCAAAGTTTGAATCAAGTATCAAGATGAAATAAAAACATTTTTAGACAAATTAGGCCCCAAACTTTTTCCTATGCTCAGTAAGCTATTAGAGGATTACTCCACAAAAACAAGGACAGAAACCAGGAGAATGGCCCCAGAAAAGCACTGAATGAAGCATCCAAGATGATAAAGATCTCAGGATGGGACAACTGTGCACTGGGTGTCTAGGGCAACCAAACCAGAGACACAAAAGAGGGACATATCCATACTGTCTGCTGCCATATCTCCTGTCATCAAGCCTTCATTTTCATTTTTGGAATGGGAATATGTGCCCCAAATAAACAAAGGAGGAAATAAAGATAGAGGATGGCATCCAAGAGACAGACCCCAACTCAAAAGGAAGACAACCCTGGGATGGCAGTGAAGGGAAGTATGACAGCTGTGCAGAAAACCTAGTCAGCTCTACAGAGGACAATGGGAGGCTCTGGCCAGATATCGACGAGAAAATAATGGGAATAATGGGTTATTATGTCATCGACGCTGTGGAAAACTGTATTAGTAGGTTATAGGATAGTGTGGGAAGGTTTAACAAGAATGAAGCAAATGCAAAAAGACAATTACTAACTTTGAAGAGGAAAAGTGAGAAAGGAAATATTATCGAAGTGTACTATGGCCCGGCCAGCATGGCTCAGTGGTTGAGCGTCGACTTATGAACCAGGAGGTCACTGTTCAATTACCGGTCAGGGCACATTCCCAGGTTGTGGACTCAGTCCCCAGTAGGGGGCGTGCAGGAGGTGGCCAATCTATGATTCTCTTTCATCATTGATGTTTCTATCTCTCTCTCCTCTCCCTTCCTCCCTGAAATCAATAAAAATATTTTTCAAAAAACTATACCATGGTGCACAGTTTTGTATAATGTTTGCATGGGGATACTAATGTAGTCACCAAATACTGATTAACAAAAATTTTTATTATATTGGGAGTTTACAGGAAGCAGAGAGGATGACTGTAAGAGTTAAATTATTTTTTTAAAAATCTATATTTTTATTGATTTCAGAGAGGAAGGGAGAGGGAGAGAGAGATAGAAACATCAATGATGAAAGAGAATCAATCATTGATCAGCTGCCTCCTGCACACCCCACACTGGAGCTCAAGCCTGCAACCCAGGCATGTGACCTGACCTGGAATTGAACAGTGACCACATGGTTCATAGGTTGACACTCAACCACTGAGCACGCTGGCTGGGCTAAGAGTTAAATTCTTTTTTTTTTTTTAATATATTTTATTGATTTTTTACAGAGAGGAAAGGAGAGGGATAGAGAGTCAGAAACATCGATGAGAGAGAAACATCGATCAGCTGCCTCCTGCACGCCCCCTACTAGGGATGTGCCCACAACCAAGGTACATGCCCTTGACCGGAATCGAACCTGGAACCCTTCAGTCCGCAGGCTGACGCTCTATCCACTGAGCCAAACCGGTCAGGGCTAAGAGTTAAATTCTTATTACTATACTAAGATGTCCATAGAATCTAAAATGAGTCAATCAAAGTAAGCCATTTTTATATATCCTATTGATATATGGAGAAGTGAAGATCCTAAAGCAACAGCTAAAAGCACTAAAAAGAGGGTTGTATCTTAGGGGTTATTGTGAAAAGGGTAAGGCAGAGAATCACTGTACTTTGTTTTAAACTTTTAAATATAATTTGTCATTTTTAAACTATAGGTCTGTCTAACTCTGTTAAAAAAAAGGGACTTAAAAACGCACCTAACAATGTGTTTGACAAAGTGGATCTGATTAATAACAGTAATAGCAAACTGATCACATTACTTTTATATCTTGTTTTTTCTCGGCCCAAGGAAACCGTGACATGAAATCATCCAATGTGTCCACGATAGCATCAACTTGACATTGTTCCAGTTCTGTTTTTCCAGCCAAATCTGTAGAATAGAGAGAGGCCCACAAATATGTTCAACTTAATTTACTATATTAAAACATTAATTTTTTTAGAAGGCAATAGATTCATATAGCTCAAAAATTCAAAATAACAGAAAACAATATCCAATGAAGAGTAACTTCCACTCTTGCCCCTATCCATCTTATTTTGCTGTTACCAACTACCATATTTTTTATTAATTTGAATTATTAATTTCTTTTATATTCTTTCATTGTTTCTTTATGAAAATAAGAGTGATTTTCCACTCAATATGTGCCTCTCCCATTTGTTCCAGTGATTTTTCCTCACGCGTCACTTACGGGCGTCCTTGCTCTGTTTTCAGCTCCATGGAACTTCCTTCAGTAGAAGTGCCACATTCTACTTACCCTCAGCTGATTAGGTTTGCTCTCAATCTTTTGCTAATACAAGCAATACCACAATAAATAACCAGTATATATATATTTCATTTATTTTGCAAAAAGAATTATTTTCATTTTTGCAGGCAGTTTTTGTCCAGAGCATTTGTTCCTAGAAACTCTAAGTTTAAAATAATAGAGGTGGGGTTTTTTCTTTTATTGATCATCATTTTGCTAAGAAATCATTGGTCTTTCTAAATATATTCTCTCTGGTGTCAATTTAAAATTCTTCAGTGTAAAAGCATTCTAAAATAGATTGCTTTTATACAATTGTGTGTATTTACTAAAAATCGAGGAACAGTATACTGACAGTGAGTAAATTGTATATAAATCACACCTCAGCAAGCTGTTAACGGGAAAGAAAGAAATGCCTTAGTGATTTAGGGTCCTTCTGTAAACTATATCGTGTGTGTGTGGTATTGGCACCGTCGTAATAACTTGGTTATTATTTAACAGGAAAGGAGTAAAGGGGAGACCAGATAATATAGGCATGCCATTTATACAGCTTTGGCAAAAAGCTACAGTTTAACACCCTTCAAGTCTGTTTCCTACTGATTGATGGGGAAGGGGCTGGACAAAGTCAGTTTAGACACATGCCCAGTAAGGTCTGAGTAACATAGAAAGGTGCCTACCTGTCTCCCAGTCACACCTGGAAACAAGTGAGTGGCCGGGATGGGTGTGGCCACTGCAAGTGCGTGAAACCTGAATATTTAAACTTCTAGAGTCAATCTCTAGACAAAGGAGCACACTCTTCTCTTGAGTGCTTGCCTGGGCCCCTGACTCCTGCTGCAGGGGGTTGCGCTCCCCTTCACCCACATGACTCACGGCCACGGGGGACTCCACACAATGAACTAATGGACTTTAATTAGCTTGGATGCTGAACTGTACTCAGCTGCAACATGGAACGGAAGCTCTGCACACGGCTTGCTTTTGGCTTTGCTGAACCCACAGCTGCCCCTCTTTCAGGACTTGGTTAAGGGAGATGGGACTTTAAAACCTGAGGCATGTGAATCCATGCAAACAAAGCCGTTTACCACATCTCATTCTCCCATGGGGGCTTCTGAAAATTCTTATTTAAGTGCTAACCCCACTCCCAAGAGCTAGGGAGGAATTAGATTCTCTGGCAACAGTTTTCAGAGGTTGATTTCTTCTTTCTGCCCTTGAAAAGTCCTTCCAGGATGGGTGTGGGTTGGAGGGTTAATGGGGAAAAAAGGGTGGCATCTGTAATGCTTTCAGCAATAAAGATAAATTTAATAAAAAGAAAAGTCCTTTCAAATACATCATTTTCATCCCGACTTTGAATTCCATGTTCAAGGCTTTGGTTATCAATTTTATTCAAATGACTCCTTATCAATACTTTTAGTCCTAAAGACCAGGCCCTACGCTCAGCTTCCTTTTGGATTGTTTGCTGCGTATCCTTTTGGCTCCCTGAACTTCCTTCAACAAATCCCAAAATGGAGTCATCACATTCTACCTCAAACCAGCTCTTCCCTCTTCATTCATTCAACAAATAATTACTTGGCTCCAACTGTAGATCAACCCCAACTAGGGCTACAGCAATAAACAAACAAACAAACAAACAAAAAATTTCTTGTCTGCATGTCACTCATGGTCTTCTAGAGAAGACAGTCATTGAAAGGGATATTGCTAGTCAATGCCTGGCCCTTACTCCCTTGTTCAAATATGCTGCCCTCCACATGCCATTATCTATTTTCTAGTCCATATGATGATGATTCTATCTCTACAACATTTCTTGTTGTTGTCTTTTTTCTCACTCCTTCTTTCCTGTTGCTGTCTGAACTATTTTAATGACATCCAAATGTGCATCCCTCAGTCAGGCTAATTAAATACAAAGTATGGCCAGAATAATCTCCCCAAAGTCATAACTATCGTTATGTAGCTTTCTGGGTAAAAACATACAAATGAAGTCAGGCAGAGAAAGATAAATAATGTATGATCTCACTTATAGGTAGAATTTTAAAAAACAAAACTAAACTAAACTTAATACAATATAGATTGATTATTGGCAGGGGGAGGGAGGAGTGTGGGCTGGGTGAAATGGGTACAAGTAGTCAAAAGGTACAAATTCCTGGGGATATAATGTATAGCATGGCGACTATCCTATATAATAAAAGGGTAATATGCAAATTGACCCTAACAGCAGAATGACTGGGAATGACTGGTCACTATGACACACACTGACCACCAGGGGGCAGACGCTCAATGCAGGAGATGCCCCCTGGTGGTCAGTGTGCTCCCACAGGGGGAGCTCTGTTCAGCCACAAGCCAGGCTGATGGCTGCCAGCACAGCAGTGGTGGCAGGAGCCTCTCCCGCCTCCTCAGCAGCACTAAGGATGTCCGACTGCAGCTTAGGCCTGCTCCCAGCTGGCAAGTGGACATCCCCCGAGGGCTCCCGGGCTGTCAGAGGGATGTCTGACTGCCAGCTTAGGCCCAATCCCCTGGGGAGCAGGCCTAAGCCAGCAGGTGGACATCCCGTGAGGGGTCCCAGACTGTGAGAGGGCACAGGCAGGGCTGAGGGACCCCCCCCTCCCGAGTGCACAAATTTTTGTGCACCGGGCATCTAGTCCTATATAATAAAATCCTAATACGCAAATCAACCGAATGGCAGAACAACCAGGGGAATGACCGGTGGAATGACCGGTCGCTATGACGCACAATGACCACCAGGGGGCAGATTCTCAATGCAGGAGCTGCCCCCTGGTGGTCAGTGCACTCCCACAGCTGGAGTGCCGCTCAGCCAGAAGCTGTGCTCATGGCTGCCGAGCACAGCAGTGGTGGCAGAAACCTCTCCTGCCTCCACTGCAGCACTAAGGAGTGGCAAGCCAAGTGGTAAGGAGAGAGCAGATGGGCGGTTAGGAACGAGGGGTCTCAGATTTCAAGAGGGATGTCGTGCACCGGGCCTCTAGTACTGTATAGTATATTTGAAAATTATTAAGAGAATAGATCTTAAAAGTTCTCATCACAAGCCCTGTTCAGGTGGCTTAGTTGGTTGGAGCATCGTCCCATACACCAAAAAAAGGTTGCAGGTTCGTTTCCTGGTCAAGGCACATACATCAGTTTCAGGTTGGATCCCAGGTCAGGTGCTTACAGGAGATAACCAATCAATGTTTCCCTCACACATAGATGTCTCTCTCTCTCTCTCAAATTAATAAACATATCTTCAGGTGAGGATTTTTTTTTAAAAAGTTCTCATCTCATGAATTATTTGTAACTATGAGTGGTGATGGATATTAACTAGATTTATCCTGGTGATTACTTAATATATAAATACTAGAGGCCCAGTGCACAAAAATTTGTGCACTTGGGGTGTCCCTCAGCACGGCCTGCACCCTCCCACAGACCAGGAGCCCTAAGGGGATGTCCGACTGACAGCTTAGGCAGTCTGGCCTCCTTCTGCAGGAGGTGACCCATGGGCTGATCAGGGGATGGTGCCAGCCGGTGAGCAGCTGGTCCCGCCCCCCAATCGCCCCTCCGCCACTGCTGGTCGCCACCACCTCTCAATCGCTGTCCTCTCCCTCTGCCCACTGGCACCCGCCTTGGCTGGCCTGGCTCCACCCACTCACCAGCTCTACCCACCACCGACTGGTCATAATTTGCATATCAGGCTTTTATTATGTAGGATATAGAATCATTATGTTGTACACCTGAAGCTAATCTAATTTTATATGTCAACTAGTGGCCCAGTGCACGAAATTTGTGCATGGATAGGGTCCCTAGGCCTGGCCAGCGATCAGGACCGATTGGGGCTTTCCGGCTGCCAGCCAGGGCCTTCCTTCCCCAGCTCATCTGCACTGCCCCCTGGTGATCAGAGCACGTTATAGTGAGCAGTCGAATTCATGGTCAGTCGAACTCCCAAGGGGACAATTTGCATATTAGCCTTTTATTATATAGGATTACATCTCAATTTTGAAAACCTACAATTGCTTAAGGAATGACATCCATACTGTGAATCTTTCTAACCAGATCCCAATCTATTTTTCTATCAGTTTCTCTTTCTACTACTCTACTCTGCAATTTTTTTAAATTTTTTAATTATTTTTATTGATTTCAGAGAGGAAGAGAGAGATAAAAACATCAATGATGAGAGAGAACCATTGATCGGCTGCCTCCTGCAGGCCCCCTACTGGGCATGGAGCTGGAAACCCAGGCAAGGGCCCTTGACTGGAATCGAACTCTGACTCTTCAGTCTGCAGGCCCACACTCTATCCACTGAGCCAAACAAGCTAGATCAACTCTGCAAGTTTAAAGTGCTTTTCATATTCTCTCTGCCTGGAGTGTTCTAGCCCAAAGATTCTCCAAATGAAGTCCATGGACCAGCTGCATCAGCATCATCGAGGAAATAGTTAAAAATGCAAACTTTTGGGTCCTACCCGA
This sequence comes from Myotis lucifugus, assembly GCF_000147115.1. Classification (NCBI taxonomy): domain Eukaryota; kingdom Metazoa; phylum Chordata; class Mammalia; order Chiroptera; family Vespertilionidae; genus Myotis; species Myotis lucifugus. The sequence goes on from NW_005871060.1 coordinate 13,742,677, forward strand.
GGACGATTGAGTCACAATCTCTGCAGTCAAGGCTGAGCATTCTGAGTTTTAATGAGCCTCCGTGCTATCCTGATGCACACACAGTCTGAGAAACACTGCCCAAGTCCAAGTCTTCCTTTTGAAATTCTAGGGATCCTTCAAGCTCAACTCAAATGTCATTTTCACTTCAAAGTCAAATTTTCATAGTCAGAAGGAATCTTCATCTCTTCTAAACTTGCAAAGAATTCCATTTGTTGAAATATGTGTTAGTGCAACATAAATTTTATATACACATTATTTTGGTTAAAAAATAAACTTGTTTAATGAATATGGTATATATATATAATATAAATTTTTTAATTATTATTTTTTTATTTTTTTATATATATTTTTTATTTCAGAGAGGAAGGAAAAGGGAGAGAGAGATAGAAACATCAATGATGAGAGAGAATCATGGATCGGCTGCCTCCTGCATGCCCCCTACTGGGGATCGAGCCCACAACCCCGGGCATGTGCCCTTGACCGGAATCCAACCTGGGACCCCTCAGTCCACAGGCCAACGCTCTACTCACTGACCCACACCGGCCAGGACTAATTTTTTTGTCAGTCATCAAAAATCTTAAAACACAATACACATATTACCTGTGTTTTTGGCCAAGTATCTCGCTATTGCTAGACTCTGGTGAAGATTAAGTCCATCAACTTCCAAAATGGGTATTTTGCCAAATGGAAGAGCTTAAAATAAAAAGAGGAAAGAATCAACTTCCATAATAAAATCAAGTATTACAATACTCCCATTTTTTACTGATACTTGTGGAAACAAGGCATGATTTTAAAGTCATGGAATTCTTGAACATTTATTTTAAAAGAGACATTAAGCATCCTCAAGTGGAATCTTTACATTTTACAAGTTTTTTGTTTGTTTTTTTAAATAGAGTTGTTTGTTAGAAGACCTTCTATTCAGTTAATGACAGAACCAGGTCGAAAACCCAGTTAACTCTATATTATACCATACATTATCTCATATACTAGTACTTACATATCCTTCTACTTAATTTAAAAAAAAACAAACACCTTTTTTTTAAAAAAGCTTCATTAATTTTTGAGGCCTTAATCAGGGATCACATTAATTATTCTTTAAAACCATAGTCTGAGTAATATGAAGAGCTTGACTTACATGTTGAATTATGGTAAGGAATTTAGCAAAATTCTCTTTTTGATGAGGGACTATTTGAAGTATATGGTAAGGCAGCAAGCATATTTGTACAAACATAGGACAGACTCATAGCAGATATCATATTAATATTTAGTCTGTAAGCCCTACTTTGTTTTGTTATCAAACCTATTATATTTTTGTTAGAAAGCAATATATATTATAGAAAGCTTCCAAAATGAAGATAAATAAAAATAGTTCTACCACATAATTATAACCATTTTAGTATTTTATTGCTTTCCCATATATATTGAAAAATAATTATAGTGTATATATGTGGGCTTTTATGCAAAAGATACAAATTTTTATCCTCTTTAAACCACTTTTGTGTTCGGTCTCTGTTATTTGACACCATATCCTAACTATCATAAACTTTAAGATCCCTTTCAACTCTATAAAGATATTTTTTAAAATATTAAGAAAATCCAGCAATTCCATTTTTCAATAACAATGAAAAGTTAAGGTAAAATAGGGTATGAGGCACTAAAAAATATCTAAAAACGTATCTAAAAGCTGACATTTTTAAATGTATTATCTCTATCTCTTGACTTAATTAGTGGTCGAATTAATTTTCACCTATTTTATGTCCACAGAATGAAAAACCCCATATAAAAATTCTGATATTGGAAGAAACGTGTGGACATCAATGGCAAATTTTCATGAGAACAGAAAACAAAATATTCTACCCCACCAGAGAAGAATTCTCTGATCACAAAGAGTGGCTTTTAAGGAACTCATGCTTCCCAAAGGCACGTTGCAATACTTATTGTTTACATTCCATTTATCACAGTGTTATTGCTGTCAGCATTATCTAGTACAAGAAGCTCAGGTCATAGTATGAAATTGACCTGTGTTTCAAAATTGCTAGGGCTGTGAACTTGGGAAAATTACCTAAACTCTGTGCATTTCAGTTATCCCAATTATAGAATAAAAATAATAATATATCCCATGTAGGCATGCTAGATAAATTAAATGCAACAGAGGCTGTAGACTCTACAGTGTAGAGTATCTACCAAGTGCCAGCTAGTCTTCAAGGACCCAATAGTTATTTTCTTCAACTTCATCTTTATGTGATTTTATAATAATCCAGCGATAAATATGTGGATTTTAGATGTAATTAGTATTTAATATTTCTAGATAACATGGCAAACATCTTACAGAGGATGACTTACAGCTTATTGAGAACCACACACTGTTGTTTGCTAAATGTAATGATATTTCCAATTCTTCCCCATTGTCCTCAATGCTAAGTTGCATGTTTTGATTGGGTTACCCGACTGATTTGTCCATTTGCTCTTTTCTCTGATCAAACAGATCCCAGTTTTGTTTTCATATCCACCCCCCTCTTATATAGTCACATGCCTCACAGAAATTGATTCCATCCCCAACTTCAGAGGGGGACTGGGTGGTTCTCCAGTTCTTCCCATCCCCTTTGCCAGTGACTGATTCAGAAATGGACATGTGACTCAGTTTGTGCCAGCGAGACGTGGGAAACTTGCTGAGGGCTTCTGGGAAAGCTTTTCTTTATTCTTCTGGAAACACTTAAGGAGCAGTTCTCTCCCTTACTCTTTCTCATATATCCTCTTAGCATTGCTGTTCAAGGCTGTGTGGCTGGAATTGCAGTAAGCACATGGCTACCAGCCTCATGATACAGCCAACACACAGAGGAGGAAATGAATAGAGCCATCCTTGGAAACCTGTTCTACTTCTGGATTTTCAGTTTTGTGATACAATTCATTTTTTTAAAAATTATTATTTAAGCCATTTTGAGTTTGGTTTTCTGTTAGAGCAGCACATCTGAGCCACTGTGAAAAAACATAGAGATCCGCAGCAACTCTAATTGTCAAGAATATTGACTTCAGCTCTACCCAGTTTGGCTCAGTGAATAGAGCGTGAGCCTGCAGACCAAAGGTCCCAGGTTCGATTCCAGTCATGGGCACGTATCTCGGTTGCAGGCTCCTCCCGGGCCTGGGCCCTGGTTGGGGCTGGTGCAGGAGGCAACCAATCAATGTGTTTCTCTCACATCAATATTTCTCTCTGTCTTTCCCTCCCTCTTCCATTGCCTCTAAAAATCAATGGAAAAATATCCTCAGGTGAGGATTAAAAAAAATTGACTTCAGTATCCCCATTTCAGCTCTTCTGACATATTGGTTTATCTTTATATTCTCTTTCACTGGTGTTTGTATTTTCACCTCAAATAAGAAATTTTCTGGGTCACATAGCATTTATTTAGCTTCCCTGAACTGCTGTTTCTCAATATAAAGCTATGTGAGATTAAAATTCTTTAGTTTTTCATTTCCCTGAAGAAAGAAAACATTCTGGGAAAATATTTTCCCTACATTTTCATCAACTATTTGTGCTACTTACTTGGTTTGATTTCAGGCCAATCAGCTTGTTCTATTCTGTGGTCTTCATACTTTATGTCCAAATATGCAAATATGTAACGAATAATTTCTGCTCTCCCCCTCATATTAAAATAAATGAGTTTGTAGCTTGGCATTGTGTAATTCTGGAAAGAGAAAAATGGAGGGATTATTTTTACAGCCCTCTAGAGATGTTCAACATTTTTCTTTGGGGACATTTTGAAAACTTTATGGCATCTTTTGAGATAATGGGAGATATTAAAAGATATTTCAAAACCATAATTATAAATCACTATCCTAGTAATATATGGAATGACATGAAATAACATCAGGACTCTTTTTAAGAACTAGCTGGAACATTCCAGTGAAATAACCAAATTTAATTTTATTATAAAAAGACTCCTGAGTAAGAGGGTATCTGCCTACCAACCTTCAGAGGATGGAGTCAGAACTTTGCATTTTAAGATGTCTTTGTCCTGCCTTTAGTCACTTGTAATAGATGGTGTTTGACATTTGGTTTGTTGTTTGCTTTGTTGACACAGCTGAGTTTGTGAGGACAGTTGGGTACGGATGGAAGGGGCAGGGCACACGCAGCAGAAACATGAGCCAGCCATGCCAACCTCTCACCCCCCTCTCCCCTCACCCGTGGCTTTTCCCTCTGGGAATCAAAGGCTTAGGGAAACAATGCTCTCTTTTCTTTCTTACTGGTCCATGCTGCTGGCTTTACTGGGTTGCTTGCAGCATATAAACATACCCCATCTTGGGGACCTCTGTTGGGATGTGACAACGGTGAACATAATTCTCCAGTCCCCCTGTAGAGGAGCAAGGAAGAAAGCAAGCAAACTTTCTTTCTATTTCAGAGAGTTTTCTAATACTAGCTCTACTGGCTAGATGCATGTCACTATATCATTTTGTGAGATTTTTATGTTTTGTGTAATTTCATTTCCATTATTTTTTGTTTATGTTAATCCTCACCCAAGAATATTTTTTCCATTGATTTTTAGAGACAGTGGAAGGGAGGGAGGGGAACAGAGAGGGAGAGAAACATTGAAGTGAGAGGGACACATCAGTTGGTTGCCTCCCACATGTGCCCTGACCAGGGGAATGAACCTGCAACCCAGGTATGTGCCCTTGACTGGGAATCGAACCCACAACCCTTTGGTGCATGGGACAACTCTACCACTGAGCCACAACAGCCAAGGCTCATTTCCATTGTGTTTAAACAATTAATTATTTTAAGCACTAATAGTAGACTGTATTGTAATTGTATAATAATTAGAAACATTTTCATTTGAAATTCGGTTCTTTCATGTAGTTACTGTGTATTTTTGAGCTAGCCAACAAAATCTCACTGAATTTTAAATCACACTTTTTATAGAGAAAGATATTAATATGGATTTGGCGATTTAATGAGGTAATACATGTAAAGCATTTAGAACAATGCTAAACACTTAATAATTATTAGTTATTAATAATAATAACTTTGAACTGGTTCTATAGTGAAGAATAAGCACTTTGAATAGAGCACACTAAAAATAATAATTATAATAATTGCATAAATAAAAATCATAAGTAACAATTATTTATTTAAACTGGCAAGTTTAAACATTTTATTCTCTACTAAGGAAATCTTTCAAAGATATTACTAGAATGTTAGATAAAAAGAAAAGCTGGGCTCCAGCCTCAAAGTTCCATCGAAGTCACATCACATAAAAGGTCAAACACAAAACATAGAAATCTAAATCACCAAAGTGCATAGTTTAGGTTCATGCATTCATGGTATCTATCTGTGGAGAGGACGGCTGGAAAGCATGGTCTGGTTGACTATCTAGACCCCCTCAGCCCAGGAAATGATGGGCTGGTGCTTCCTAAGGAGTCGTTTCTCTGGGCCGGGGTTTCCATGTGCGCAGGTTGTGGAGTGGTGCTCCTTGCTAAAAAGTCCCCCGGATCATTCTGTGTCCTGTCTCATCCCATTCGCCATCCATTTCCCACCCAAGTGAAAGGTGCTGCATGTCACCGCATCAATATGTGAGGGAATGTTCTCTGTGGACAAGAGTTCACTGGAGTAAACTAATAAATATTCCAACGTTTACAGCCCTAAATTCCTTTGGGAAAGAATGCATACAGGAAGTTCATAGTTGGGGAACTAAAGGAATTGCCCATCAGAATAATGAGACTATTTTCAAGTCCCTTAGAAATGCTGAGCTTAGAAATAAATAGTGGGAAAGATATGAGAGCACAAAAAATAAATGAAAAATGTGAAGTAGTAGATTTCCTTCTGAAAAAAAGAAACATTTTATGTAATCATAAAGGAAAAATTCTTATCTAGGAAATAAAAAGCATAATTGTTGTAATTCTTTAATCTATTTGTTTTAAATCTTAAAAGAACAACAACAACAACTTCTTCAGAGTGGGAAAAGTGTCATTCTTTGTTGCAGTTCCTATTTGAAAAGCATTTTACATTGATTTTTGTTGTCTTAGGTCAAGGGTTCCATAAAAATAAAGAAATTATATATTCTTTTATAAACATTACATGTACATATAGGTTCATATATGTCCATTATGGTCAACATTAAAATGTAACCTTTTCTCATTTGGTCAAATGCCACATAAATGTCTAACTCCTCAATTCTGCATGAAAAAAAAGGGATTGTATTGTTGTTAATTTACAACATTATGCTATTTTATAGTGCATTTCACTCAAGCACAGAAGATATTTTATATTTTATTTTTATTTTTAATCTTCTTTATTGATTAAGGTATTACGTATGTGTCCTTATCTCCCCTTTGCCCCCCCTCCCCGCCCCTCCCCTCATGCCCTCACCCCTCTGGTATCTGTGTCCATTGGTGAGGCCTATATGCATGCATACAAGTCCTTTGGTTGATCTCTCCCCCTTATCCCCACCCTCCCCTACCTTCTCTCTGAGGTTTGACAGTCTGATCAATGCTTCTCTGTCTCTAAATTGCACAGAAGATATTTTAAAACTCTTGGCAGAGATGGGTAGTTATCTACATTTCTCTGCAAATATATCTTTAAATCTAAGATTTGGCACAGGCCTGTGAACATCTGACAACTGCTTATCTCTCCTTCCAGAACATCCTTTCAACAGTCGGAACTCATTAATGAAGCTGTACTGGCACACCACATTCTTGTAGTTACTTGCATAATTATATTTTCTACTGAACAAGAATCTGTTTTCTTGATTTCTACAGCTACAAATCCCAAACTTGAAGACTTTTGTTTTTCAGGATATACGTGTTCATTTTTATAACAACACCAACAAAAATGAGTAAAGGTAAATGCAGTTGGAAACATTTACTGATTCTAAAAATCCTTTCTATATTTTGTAAAGCTTTGGCTTAAAAACTAACATTAGGAATTTCAAGTAAATGTTTCTATGGCCAATGAAAATAGATAAGGAAATAGAGGATAGTGTCTAGAATAATATATTTCCCCCCCTCTTATTTCATTTAGCATTGTCTCAGTAATCTCACTTTATTAAAGACTTTATTTCATAAAAATGATGGACCAAAGGACAAAGGTAAAACATAACACAGCCCCCACCAAAGGATGCAATGAGGAACAACTTCAAGGTGAAGGCAAGGTATGGTTTTGGAGTCACCCCTGACACAACCTGAATGGTCTTGAGCAGGTCACCTGCTCTTAGCTTTAGTCTCCTTTCCTGTAAAATGGTAATGAAACTATTGTGTGTAAAATATGGTGCTTGGCACATGGTATTGATGCTGTTGTAATAACCTGGTTGTTAGTTACAGGAAAGGAGCAAGAGAAGACCAAATAGTAGAGGCAGGCCATTTGTACAGCTGCATTTAACACTCTCCACGTCTGTTCCCCGCTGATCGATGGGGAAGGGACTGGACAAAGGCAGTTTAGACACATGCCCAGTAAGGTCCGCGTGATGTGCAAAGGTGCCTACATGTCTGCCAGTCACACCTGGGAACAAATGAGTGGCCACTAGGATGGGCGCGACCACTGCAAATACATGAAACCTGAATATTTAAAACTTCCTAACAAAGGAAGTTCCTGCTCTCCCCTCTTACTCTTCTCCCTCTCGTGCACCAGGTTCCTGGCTCTCCTGTGGCAAGGGGGTGCGCTCCCCTGCACCCACCTAGTGCACGGCCATGTGGGCCTCCACACATGGACTAATGGGCTTTAATCAGCTTGGATTCCGAACCACACCGGCTGCAACATGGCACGGAAACTCTGGACACTGGCCTTGCTGCTGGTTCTGCTGGAACCCAGCCGCACCTTTTCCAGGACTGGCTTAGGGGCAAGGGATTTTGGGACCTGGGAAAAAGAACTTCACACCACATCCCATCCTGCCATCCAAATCTTAGAAAATTCCTTTTCTGAAGATATGGCAAGAACCTCACTCCCACGAGCGACCAGGGCGTTTAATTCTCTGGTAGTGGTATGAGTTGAAAAAGAAAAAAGGGAGAATAAAAAGGAAGAGAGGGAAGGAGAAGGAAAGGGAGGCATGGCTCCCACCATAGTGGAGGCGAGTGTCCAGCTTTGTGTGATTTGACTGGACTCAAATCCTCAAGATCATGTTCTTTGATAAACCCGTCCTGCTGCAAGCACAAAAAAATAAAAATGAAATATAGAAAGAAAATACATAGTTGGGATTAAAAGCAAGATAAGCTTTGCCTGGGCCAAAGTGAGCAGAAACAAACGCAAAGAGCAGGACTCTAAATTCTGCGGGAGGCGGGGCCAGCCAGGAGGTTAGCTCCTTCAGAATAAAGGGGAATAAAATCCTGCCCATAAAATGGTAGCGCTTGAAACTAGGGTCTGGCCCTAACCGGTTTGGCTCAGTGGATAGAGCATCGGCCTGCGGACTGAATGGTCCCAGGTTCAATTCCAGTCAAGGGCATGTACTTTGGTTGTGGGCACATCCCCAATGGGGGGTGTGAAGGAGGCAGCTGATTGATGTTTCTCTCTCATCAGTGTTTCTAATTCTCTATTCCTCTCCCTTCCTCTCTGTAAAATTTCAATAAAATATTTTTTTAAAAAAAAAGAAACTAGGGTCTGGCGGCCAGTTTTATAAAAATTTTTAAAAGGTCAAATTGCCACCTCTAAGAGGAAAATATCTGAAAAGTCACAAGTAATTAATGTTACAAATAAAAAGAGGTCATAGCAGATAAAACAGATCATTAAAAATCATAAGCTACCACTATAGATAACTTTATGTCACTAAATCTAAATGGGGAAAATTTGAGAGGTTTATACATTAACACAATCAAATAAAAAAGAAACCAAGAGCCTGCATTTAACAATAATCAGTAAAGAAACCGAATGGGTAATTAGTTACACCCACGAAAGACACAGGGCCCAGGTATTTTTACAGGCAAATTTTACTTAATCTTCAAGGAAAAGACAATCCTTGTCTTTTACAAGTAGTATCAGGGAATTGAAAAATTAAGAAAAGTCAAAGATATATTAAAAGAGGAAGAGTATAGATATATCTTACTTATAAACATAGATATAAATACTCTAAATAACTTATTAGCTATTCAAATTTAGTAGAGTATAAAAAGAAATAAAATATAATGACAAGATACGTTTAACCCAGGAATGGAAGATGTGTCATCACCAAAACATCTATCTGTACAATATATGACAGTAATAGATTAAAAGAAAAAAAACATAAATCATATTCTCAATAGATGCAAATAAACCCTTTTAAAAATGTATAAAATTAATCATTCATTCATGTTAAAAAATCTTAAAAAACAAACAAACACAAACCTCTTGGCAAACTGGAAATAGAGAAAAACTTCCTAAATCTAATAGAGTCTCTACAAAAACCTCAGAGCAAACATCATACATAATGGAAAACCAACAGAAGCATTTGGGGGGTCCCCTAGCCTGGCCTGTGCTCTGTCACAGTGCGGGAGCCCTGTGATTGATCGCCCCAAAGAGGTAGGCCGGAGCCGTGGAGGCCGGGCCTCCCAGGCTGGAGCTGGGGAGGCTGGACCCCCCAGGCCTGACCATGAGCAGAGCTGTGAGGAGGCAGGACTCCCAGGCAGGCTCGGTGCCATGCATGCAGTGTCAAGCCCAGCCCCGCCCACCTGCGTGTGCCCGCTATGCGCGCAGCCATCTTGTGACGGCGTGAGGACCACCTAGGCTTTTATTAGTAAGATGATTGTCTACCTTCAAAATCCAAGATAAATCTGATCCTGAATTTCAAATGGAAATGCTAAGGACCAAGTAGCCAAGATAAATTAAGAGAAAAGGAAAGGACTGGACCTACCAGATAGCAGGACATATAGAAAACCTTGCAGTTCAGATAATGTGATCTTTGTCTAGGACTAGACATACAGAGATGCATAGCATCTCAAAACAGAACCTCAGATAATACACAGCTGATACGACATTACAGTGGGGACACAAAGGGACAAGGTTAAAATGGTTCTGAGACACCCTGGCTGATTTGGCTCAGTGGATAGAGCATCAGCCTATGGACTGAAGGGTCCCAGGTTGGATTCCAGTCAAGGGCACGTACCTTGGTTGCAGGCTCAATCCCTGGCCCTGGTTGGTGCATGGGCAGGAGACAACCAATGGATGTTTCTCTCTCACATCGATGTTTCTATCTCGCCCTCTCCCTTCCACTCTCTCTAAAAAGCAATGGAAGAATATCCTCAGGTGAGGATTAACAACAACAAAAAATGGTTCTGAGACAAAGGAGGAAAAACACACCTAATCAGATTCCAACTTTACATAATACATGAAAATAACACCCAGGTGGGTTATAGACCTAAATATGATTTGACTGGCCTACGGAAATTCTAGTGTCATGCTGGCCTCTTATTTCCTGTTAGCTTCGTTGCTGAGCCCTTCTACTGTCATTCTGTGTTAAGAATCCCACATACGTAGGGAAAGCTGCATATTTTCCTGAAATGATACAGAAACAGGAAGTTAAACCGTTGTTTGTGCTTAAAGAACTCCTTTATTCGTAAAACTAACCACTACCTTCCTTCTACTCCAAAGAAAGTCATGTAAAGTTCCTGATTCAGCAGACAAATAAAAGCCCTCTTAGAATTCTCTTTGAAAAATAAGATACATAGTTTCTTAAAAACACACCATATGAATAATGACTAGTAAATACCCTGCATAGAAACTTTCACATATGAATGCATATGAATTTAGCCATTAAATGCAAAAGAAGATTTAGCTTTAACATATGCTAAACTAGTTTAGAAATTAAATATTTTACAGTGTTTTTAAAAGTTCTGTCTTTCTACTAGCTTTGTAGCTCTTTTTACTTCATATTACCATAATACATTTCAGTGTAGTAATTTGATAGTTTATTGTAGCAGTAGTTTGATAAAATAAACTTTTATTATAATAAAAACTATTTTATTTTAACTAAGCCAGTATTTTATTCTGCACATTGTTGTAAGAACAGTGAAACAGTCTAAAAAATTCTAGTGCTTGTGCCAGAAAGGTGACAACACTCCAAATGTAACTCTCTGACCCTACCCAGTTTGGCTCAGTGGATAGAGCATCAGCCTGCAGACCAAAGGGTCCCGGGTTTGATATCAGTCAAGGGCACATACCTTGGCTGCAGGCTCCTCCCCGGCCCAGGCCATGGTCAGGGCTTGTGCAGGAGACAACTAATTGATGTGTTTCTCTCACATTGATGTTTCTCTCTGTCTTTCCCTCTCTCTTCCACTCTCCTTAAAATCAATGGAAAAATATCCTTGGGTGAGGATTAACACAAAAAAAACAAATGTAACTCTCTGGCAAAGGAGACTAATATCCAATTATTAAGGTTGTGCCCCTTAAAATTTCAGCAGGTAACCGAAAAAAGGGATGGGATTTTTGGAGTAATTTTGATGGATAGAAAACTTACAAGTAAGGGATTATTAACCATAGAACCTAAATGCTATTTACCCTACTTTATTTTATTCATGAAAGTGTTGGCCTACATGAGCGAGCTCTTACTCTTAAATAAAAGGAATTTTGAACATACTTGGGAATTCTAGATACGGTTTTATGTTACTGATTTTTTTATGCCTATGAGTTTTCAGTATAAAAACAAAGGTTGCTTGTGAATTTGCCAGCTGTTCTTTGTTACAACCTAACTTGACCAGTAATATTAGAGCATAATGTATGTACTCTCATTGACTAGACTACAGTGTTTTGAAATGCAACAATTGGATTCAGAAAGCAATCGCCTGAGATGTTACTGTCTACACGAGAATTTCTTGCACATATTGACATGAAACCCATTAACAGTTGGTGGTGAAGCATGCTAATTTCCCTCATTCCCTGAGTGCCTGAGCATTTCCAGTTCAGTTTTGGAGAAGTTGCCAGGTTGGAGTTAAATTGTAGGACAATAGAGAAATATAAAAATTTTTGTTAACTGAGTAAGTTATGGATTTGAATCAAACACCAGATGTTTAATTTTTAATTAGCAAGACAAGATATCTATTTTCCTATCAAAGACCAACTAATTATTTTCAATGCTTGCCTCACATTAAATCCAAAGCACGAGGAATAATTAAAATATGCTTTGGGAACTGTGAGTTCCAATTTCTGGCCTGGGACAAATGCCTTAAATGATCTTTGAAACCAAATGATGATAGAATGCAATTCTTGGCAAAACACGGGGACACTTCCAAAAAATGAGCCTTAAAGTGATAGAAAATATTATAAATAAAATACCTGAATTTTTTTTTTTTTTTTTTTTTTGCTTGCCTGAAAGAGGCCCTTCCTCCCAAGGCGGTACTCAGTCTCCGACAGGTGCAGGATCAGCATTTGCCCAACCCTGAGACTGAGTGCCCCTTACACTGTGTGCCCTGGGCGCCTCACTCCCTCACTTGCCCCTTCCTAGTCCTGGCCCTGGTGGAAAGGACCTATAATAATAATGGCCAACAGGTACTAATCACTCACTGTGTGCTAGTCACTATGCTAAGAAGGTTTCAGTGTTAACTCTAATTCTTTCTGATAGAGACACAGCAAAGTTGCCCACCCATGTCCATCTTCCTTCTTCCTAACAAAAATACCTATTTTACATGAGGGTAGGGAAGAATAAAATCCCTACACCTTTTTAAAAGAAAAAAACAACAACTATGACATTCTCTACTGCTTCACACACTGAAAACATCACTTGGGAAAATTCTGGAACAATTCACAAACCTGGGATCAGGACAGGCTTTTCCCCTCTGGTATTGACAGTATTTTCTATGTTAAAATCCACTTGAAGGGTCTTTTAAAAATCTTTTAAAATCACCTAGGACCTATACTTCTCTTAGAAATTACCATTTGATTTCCACTTGGCCACTAACATAGAGAGGCTCTGAGCAAGTGAAATGGTGAGAAAAGATAGTCACTCTCACACAGAGAATATGACAGTAATAGAAATAAAACCTTAAACAGTAAAAAGTATCTGGTTTCTTATCTTTGAGGAGGCCAATCATATCACTTACTTGTGCCGTGTCTCTGTGGAGTCTCTAGATTCTTTCTCACCCTCCTATGTGACTGCAGTTTGGGTTTATATGATGAGTAACTCAGGGTCACAAACCAATGAGAGGAGCGACTCACTTCCACCTAAGTCTCTTCCTTCATTTCTTAGATGAAATATGCCTGCCAAGCAGTTCAAGCCTGAAAAGACCTCTTTATTCTTGGCATTTTGTAGGATCCCTGCGCATACCTAACCTGGCATATTTGCATACAGTTGGTAAAGTCAAATTTAATGGTGTGATGTGTGCCTATGGCTAAAAATACATTTATTTTTAAAGTCTCACCCTCGGGCTCCTGGAGAATGAGCAAATGTTAGTAGGAGGAAACCCTCTGTACAGATATGCACGTGGTTGGCTTCTTCAAGTCAGTGGAGGATCCTCAGCTCACCACCTCCTCACCGGAACCTCCCGCAGTCTCACCCTTTGCCTGCTGTATGTTCCTTCATCGCAGTGCCTGACAACATGGCGTATTTTGCTTGTCTGCCCTGTAGAATGCCCATTGTTTAGTTTACTGTGTGTCCTCCTAACCGGGGGGAGTGCAGAGCACATCATCGACACTAATATATATTTAATCAATGAATGGTCTCAATGTATATTTCCCCACAATTCACATTGTCACATATTCTCCTTGCTGCTAGTCTATTTTACTTACACTCACTTCTCCAAAGAGCCATATTGTTTAAAGTAACCCTGGAATGGGATATTCTGATATAGCTTGTGGATAATCTTTATATAGATTAGTAACAAGTGCGTAAATGTTTCTTAGATACATTTTTCTTTCCTTAGTGCAGAAATTGATTCCAGTTACACCTGTAGGACGGCTCAGTGGAAAGATCCAGTGAGACAGCTGCCTGTGCACTATGGGCTCGCAGATTGTCCGCGAAGCATTTAGTGACAGGCTGCTGTCAACTTCCAGAAATTCATACTCACAGGCAGCAACAGCACCCAGTCAGCCCTGCGATATTTCCCATTTCCAAGTGCTTTAAACTTTGTAAACTGTGTATACACCCACGTATTGTAAACATAAGAAATGGAAACAAATGTAAATATGAGTCTGTCAAAGTGTAATTACGAAGACATAATGACAACCCCTTACCTGCCAAATAGATACAGTAAGTCACTATCAGGGGCAAACGGACTGGGAGCTATACAACGTAACACATTTTTATTTATTTATTTTTACTTTCAATGGAGGTTTAACTTACATTAAGAACATCTTCTTGCCTTCGCCTGAATCATTTTTAATCCCCATCTTATGGCTGAGGAAAGAGAGATAGGGGTAAACTTCCCAGGAATTTTGGATGGACAAACTATTGCACTCAGTGCATTGCTTGGCAGGTGGTTTCTACTTGGTAAGTATTAGTGGTTATTGCCTATTTCTTTAATAATGAAAAAACAAATATGTTTTAAAAACTAGCCCTCATGTAGTTCCTCTTTGTTTATTTCATTCGGTAAAGGGGAAGTGTTCATCCAAACCCCTGCAGCTCTAGCTGCTCTGCTGATGGAGAAAGAAGGAAGTCGCTGGGAGAAGCCCACAGAGCTTTCTATCATCAGCTTCACGATTAAAGTCAGCTTCTTGAGACACTCACACTGAAGTATTTAAACCGATGGAGACCGCAGAAATGGAATGTGTGTTTCTCTTTCTGCTTCTAACCTCTTTGGGTAATTGAAATGCATTTGCAAATCTTTAGTGTCTTTGTTTCCCCAGATTTCCATGGTGATGATGCTATTTTTCTTATTTGACTCCTCAGATGCTGTGAAGAATGTTACAGTAATTATCTCCAAAATTGTGAGTAAATGTTTTCCGCCCAGCTCTTTGGCTGAATGAGGATTCCCAGATGTAAGCAAGTAACTGTAGTATAAATAGCTAATATTTGTTAACTGCTTTCTGTGGGCCAGGCATTGAGCAAAGTGCTTGCCATACATTATCTCATTTAATTCCCACAAAATAACATCGCAAATGGTGTGCATGTCCTTGAATGCAGTTATGTAACTGACGAGGGCGTGTCATGAAAACATTTCTGGATGTACGATTTCTCAAACACTTGAATCTTACCCATGAGAGTTCATTTTCACTCTTCTGTCAAGAATGGGGAAAATAAGCATTAGAGTAAGTTAACTTGTCAAGGTTTTCCAGAATCAATTACTGTTCCCTCTGCATCGCTATGACATACACGGTAGGAGAAAGGACCACGTGTGAAATCCCACCCCAGCCTTTACCTTATCCTGACCTAGAAGAGCCTTGTTTCCTCTCTCAGCCTTAGCTCTTAGAAAACAGAAGAGTTGGCCTAGTTACTGTTGTAGTGTACCCCGCGAATCACACAAGGACGCCTCAAGAAGTCGAATTAAGGAGCCACATTTATTTCAAAGCCGGGACTACAAAGGGGCAATGCTCTCCAAATCTCGCAGTGCCCCCTTGGCTGACATCAGACTTATATAGGCAAATGTCACAAAGGTACTGATTACATCTCGAGGTTTGGAATGAGGAACCTGGTTTGCAAAAAGCAGTTTGTTACAGAAGCTTAGATTGAGCAAGTTAGTTATCTTACAAAGATTAATTACAGTTTCGGGTCTTGGGACCACTGAGTCAACGGAAACACGTTATCTGGGGCCACTGAGGCCATTTAGAGTATTTGTGCTGTCCTGGTCTCCAGGTGCAGAGGAATGTGTTTCAAAAGGCCAGTAAGATCACAATCAATGGGGTATTCTAACCACCATCAATGGAGTATTTAATCGGATGGGATAACTTATATGAGTTCAGAAAATCAAAATAACTTTTCTATTACTTTAGCAAGCAAATAATTACAGAAGCCAAGTCAGCAGGGTTAAAATATTAAACAGCAATTTTTAGCCAAGCACGGTTGCTACCGTGCTTCATTACCTCTGACATTTCACTATCTTACGTGAAAACTAAGTCCAAAGGCAGAGTTTTGTCCTCAAATCTAGTAACAAAGACAAAATACTCAGATCAATGGAAGGCCACCCTCCCTGATAATCCCAGGTCACGGCAGGGACTTCATTTTTACAGGCACTGAAGTAATAATGTATTAGACAAAAGTGTAATTTAGGAGAATTTTTTGGTGAGATTAAAGCACTTTCCTAGAAGTTATCAAGAAGGCAAGCAACCAAAATGTACCTATTAAAATGATTTGTGTATTTGTATTTTTTACATATTTCGAAAATACATTCATCTGAAGGGGTGTGTTTTCCTCATGAAATCTAGAAAGAAGGTTTTGAAGGACAAGAATGTATCAGAAAAATTCCAGGACTACAGTGGACTAAAAATAGCGAACCCTGATATTTGTGCTGATCCTATACCTGGTACTCAATGCTTTAATTTGCCAAGCTCTCAAAACCAACAAGCAGCAGATCCAATATTGAAGAGGGATTGATATTGACATATATGTGTAACTTTCTTTAGCCTGACAATACATATCAAGTACATTTCTGATCTAAATGATTTCTCCTAAGCAGGTTTTTTCACCATTTATTCTAGAAATTGGTTTTGCCTGCCTTCATATCAAGCAGGTAGGATTGCTGGCAAAATTCTTTCAGATGGGCCTGCAACGCAAAGAGAGGAAATTGCTTAGAACAAAGGAAATCTTGTTTCTGCTGAACGAGGAACATCTGCTGCCCTGTGCCTGCAAGGGACACGGAGCTTTGGTGAAAGGAGAATTCTAAGAGACGACTACAAAAGTTGGATGACGCTTCAATCCTTGACAGCACAGAATTAAACAAGAAGATTACAAAATAGATTGTTTAAGCAAAGAAGAAGTAGTTTTCATGTATACCAAAATAACAAAAAGATCCCGAAACTAATGAACACACTTACGCTAAAGCAATATTTTTCTGCCTTTAAGAAACATTTTTGTTCCATGAGTACTTTGGTTCTTCGTGAGTCCGAGCCATATGGAGAGAAACTATCAGCTGTTTCCAAAATTCTGGGACCACATCCACCAAGGCTGGAAATGTCGTTTTCTGGCAGCAGTGCATTCTGTTGATGGGAACAGTTTCAATAGCTAGTAAGGAGCTATGGGCCTCAATTAGAATGAACTACCATCGTCTGGGGGAAAAGATCTAGAATTGTTACTGGGCCTGAGGTTTTGAGGAATTAAATGATTAAAAATGTGTCATCTGCCCTAACCGGTTTGGCTCAGTGGGTAGAGCGTCGGCCTGCGGACTGAATGGTCCCAGGTTCGATTCCGGCCAAGGGCATGTACGTTGATTGCGGGCACATCCCTAATAGGAGGTGTGCAGGAGGCAGCTGATCGATGTTTCTCTCTCATCGATGTTTCTAACTCTCTACCCTCTCTCTTCCTCTCTGTCAAAAATCAATAAAATATATATTTTTAAAATGTGTCATCTGTGCCCTGGCCAGTGTGGCTCAGTGGTTATGTAGCCAGGCAACCAAGGGGTCTGGTCTGCCTGTCGCTACTTGAGCCAATTAAGCAGAGACAGGGCTGAATCATATATGAGCGTTTATTCCAATACTGCCGGCAGTATAGGAGAGCAGCAGGTCATCCACAAAAATCTGCTCTGCCCCTCCCCATAAGCCAGCTGCTTATACTGGGTAGAAGGACAAAGATTACATGGTAAAGTAGGAATTACAGGCATGGGGAAGTAGGCACAGGATAATCATTACAGGTTACAAGTCCTGTGGGCTTGGGAGGGAGAGGGGAAAGGTCACAGAGGGCGGGTGCCCCAGGACCAGATTACAGGCAATAGGGGCTGGGGGTTGTAGAGAATGGGTGCCTCTGGGACTAGATTGCTTCAGCCATGAGGTTGTAAATCTTTCCATAAGGATAGACAGTTCTCAGGACAGAAGGATGGACTGCACTCCGATGTTAGCACCCATGTCACAGGGCATACAACTCCCAGCCAAGTTAGAATGTGCTTTCTCTAATCAGAACAGAACCATCATGGCTAACAGAGCATGGTTAATATTTCTTATCATTGTAACTGGTCCCCAATATTCTATTTCTGCCCCTAACAGTTAGAGCATCGGCCCGCGCACTGAAGGGCATGTACCTGGGTTTTGGGTTCACTCCCCACCCCCAGTTGAGGTGTGTGTGGGAGGCAACCAGTTGATGTGTCTCTCTCACACCGATGTTTCCCTCTCCTCTCCCCCCTCTTTCTTTCTCTCCCCCACTCTCTGCCTTCCCACTCTTTCTGAAAAGCAATGGGAAAAATATCCTCTGGTGAAGATATAATAAATAAATTTGTCATCCTGAACACCAACCAAAAGATGATGTATAACTGTGATTCTGTAAAGAACTGAATACATCCTAAATATTATCATGGTTTCTATGGCCCATGTAACATCAGTCAGACACAACAGTGCTGTGATCACAGCTTTTTGGTTAATTGTTTTCTAGGGTGGTTTTGAGCATTTGGCCATTTGCTTCCTTCCTCAAAATCCATTTGATTTCCTCTCAAAGCTTTTTTTCTTTCAAAGAGCAACTCGCTTCCATTAAATACTTCTGTTTAATCAAGGAATGAAAAGTATACGCATAAATGAGTAATTAACATGAGATTATCACCCAATTAACATTCATGCAACCAACATGTATTGAACACTGGAAACAGCACTACAAGGTGTCTCCTATAAAGATTTGCTGTTTTTTTTTTTAATTAAAGTTTTTGTGTTTTATTGTTTAATCCTCACCCAAGGATATTTTTCCATTAATTTTTAGAGAGAGTGGGAGAGAGAGGAAAGACAGAGAGAAATATCAATGAGAGAGAAACACATAGATTGGTTGCCTCCTGCACATGCCAGGACCAGGGCCTGGGCCAGGGAGGATCCTGTATCCTAAGTACATGCCCTGGACCGGAATCAAACCTGGGACCCTTTGGTCCACAGGCTGATGCTCTATCCATTGAACCAAACCAGCTAGGGCAAGATTTGCTTTTATGACAGGTGCTTTTTGGGGTCGGGTAAGAATACTTGAAAAGAAAAAACTTTGTAAGACAATTTTCAGGTTCCTGTCACTAAGGTAGAAGGTGCTGTCAGAGACTGTGAAATGTTCCTTTCGGTAAAGACTTATCCTTTTATTGATTACTAGAGGCCTGGTGCACGAAATTCGTGCACTCAGTTGGGTCCCTCAGCCCTGCCTGTGCCCTCTTGCAGTTTGGGAGCCCTCAGGGGATGTCCAACTGATGGCTTAAACCATCAGTCAGACATCCTTAGCACTACCGCGGAGGCAGGAGGGGCTCTCGCCACTGCCACTGTGCTTGCCAGCGTGAGCCCAGCTTCTGGCTGAGCAGTGCTCCCCCCGTGGGAGCGCACTGACCACCAGGGGGCAGCTCCTGCATTGAGTGTCTGCCCCCTGGTGGTCAGTGTAAGTTATAATGACTGGCCATTCCGCTGTTCGGTCGATTTGTATATTAGCCTTTCATTATACTAGAGGCTGATGCACGAAATTTGTGCAAGCGTAGGCCTTTGCAGCCCCAGCTACCTCTTGGCCCCAGCTGCCTCACGGCCCCACCCCCTTCCCACACCCACCTTGGCCTGATGCTGCCCATGTTCGCCGCCACACACTCCTGGTTCCCAGGAGCCCCCCGATGATCACCCCGCAGAGGGTGGCCTGGGCCTCCCTCTGTGGGGTGATCTTGGGACAATGGCGGGCCCCCCAACCAATCGCATCACACCCGCATTGGCTGGCCTGGAGCCAGTGCATGTCATAGCGTGGTCATCTGGAAGGTTGTCCGGATGGTCGTTCTGCTGTTCGGTCATTCAGTCAATTTGTATATTACACTTTTATTATTAGATATAGGATGCTCTTTGTTAACATGACCTGGCTCTCTATGATTTGATGCAACACTTGGAATGACAATTTGCTAAGAATTTTGTGATTTATTTGGCACCTGTACTTAGTACATTCTAATAAATTGATATTTTGGTTTTTTAGTGGTTCATGAAATATTGAGTGACCTCATTCAACTTCTACAATGGCCAGACCAAGGAGAACAGACCTTAGCTTAATGGAGATTTGCTAATTGCAGGTATTTTGTTAGGCCCAACTGGGAAACACAGGCTTTCTTTTTGGCAAATAAATAGAAATTCATATGAAACTGTATGTTATATTGATTTAAACTTCATGTTAATATGATACTATGTTTTATAAATGTTCAAAATCAAGTCTTTGTCTTTTATTTCGTTGGATATAATGCTAGACTTACCTCAGTGTCAAATTTCTGTTTGTTTCCTGTTTTAAAACAGCAGGTCAGAGAGAAGCGCCCTTCAGCTACGCTGCTCAAGAGAACAAGGTTCTGATGCACGTGAGCTACCAGGATTCAGCTGCTGATCATGGTTCATCTTTTTTAGGTTTACAAATGCAAAGTACTGCATTCTTTAAAAAAAAAAATCAAAGGCATCTTTTATCTTTTATCAAAGTCAAAGGCATCTTTTAACACCCCTTGAACTTCAAAAAATGAAGTTTGAACTTAAGCCAGTTGAGTGTTTAGTCTTATCTTAGTTCCCATTCTCTGGTTCTTATTTATTAAGCTCTGTTTATACATTCAAAGAATAAGGATAACAAAAATTCCTGGAAAATGTGCTTTAAAAAAATAAGTATTTAAGATTTTTTTTCCTGCCCTGCCGGGTGGTTCAGTGGTTAAGCATTGATCTATGAACCAGGAGGTCACAGTTTGATTCCCAGTCAGGCACATGCCCAGGTTGCTGGTAGGGGGTGTGCAGGAGGCAGCCAATCAAAGATTCTCTCTCATCATTGATGTTTCTATCTCTCTCTCCCTCTCCCTTCATCTCTGAAATCAATAAAAATATATTTTAAAAAAAAGATTTTTCCTGCATTGTCTTAAGAATTGTATGGAGGAAATGCTCAAATTAAATGTATGGATTGATCTCCAGAAAATAAAAGGATACAATTCTTATACATCCTTCATTTAACATTTTAAAAAATGCTTTCTCTTTCTTATTATTCATATCTTATTTAAATCCTATTATTTAAATTTCCAAATTTTGCCGAAACTGGTTTGGCTCAGTGGATAGAGCGTCGGCCTGCGGACTGGAAGGTCCTGGGTTCGATTCCGGTCAGGGGCATGTGCCAGTGGGAGATGTGCAGGAGGCGGCTGATCGATGTTTCTCTCTCATCGATGTTTCTGACTCTCTATCTCTCTCCCTTCCTCTCTGTAAAAAATCAATAAAATATATTTAAAAAAAATAAAAAAAATAAATAAATTTCCAAATTTCCAAGCTGGTTAAGCATGACATATTCACAATACAGGGTATTATCTCCAAACCCCACTAAAAAACGAGTAAAAGTATGCAAAAGGTACCGTTAGCAGGATAAAGGGAGAGGGGAGGCATTAAGATACATTTCAAAAACATTTTGGCAAGTGGAAGAGCAGCACTGGATGGAACTCATATAGTCAGTTATGACCCAAGTTTTCCTGGAAGTGGGGAGGACATGCACTGAGGAGAAGCCATCCCAATAACCTTAAAGAACCCTTGAGGCACCAGGGCCCCAAGACCCACAAAAATGTCCTTGAGATTCAGGACCAAAAACAAGGGAAGTGGATAAAAGTCAGCAGAGAAATCACTGGACCCCTGTCGCCCTTCCCTTTCTCAAACCCCACTGCAGACTCACCAACCTCTGTCTTCAAACGCAAAGGAGGGGAGAGAATCTTGGGGAAACAGAGACCAGGCAGGATATGAGAGATAAAATTGAGAATTCTAATGATTGAATACTTTTCTTATAAATGTGTAGCGTTGGGAAATAATTTCCGTAAAAAGTTAAATAAAGTGAGAAAATTATAGTCAACTCAAATATGCTTCTTCCTTAATAGTGACAGTTGGAGGGCCCTTTAAGGCACACAGCGAGTCTGTAAAGCAGACATTATTAGACCCGGATGAGACAACGAAGGCTGAGAGTGATTAAGTAGCTTACCCAAAGTCATGCAGCTATAGAGATTCTAGTACGCAAATCCAGTTCTGCTACTTCACAAAGATCCAGTTACAACCGCTCTGCACAGGGGGACGTTTCTTCAGGAGAGAGAGAGACATGTGGTGGAGCATTCCTTACAAGCTTAGGACGTCTAATTACCTCATTGTTTAGTTAGATTGATGAACTTGAAATTTAATGGCTAGTATAAATACTTCCAAATTTTTTTTTCCTAGACCTGAAAATACACAAAATTAAATTTAGAAATACAAATGAAACTGGACAATGTTGGTCAATCTTACCAAGAGTTGCTTATCTTTTTTCCATTAGTCATTTCCTCTGAGACTGTTTTTCTCTCTTTCTAATGTGTTCTAAGCTCCTTGTCCCCTTATCAAAGTTTTGCTCAGGCTAATAGTTTTTAGTATGATTTCTACTCATTTAAATATGAACAACATTTTTTTTTGTATTTTTTACCAGCCTTTGCCAGGTAGTCTAAATAGGAATTTGCACATTCACAATATGAAAAGTTCCTGTTTTCTCCATAGGAATACATGGGCGGAGCCATCCCTCAGGAAAGTTGGGCTGAGGATGGGGGAGGAGAGTGAAGAATTGGTAGGATGGGTGGGGGCATGGATTTGTGGGGAGATCTAGAAGGAAAAATTTTACCATAGCTTTTGTTCATTGCCACAGCCAGCATTTTTAAAGGCAGGTTAAGTAAAATAAAAAAGTATATCAAAAACAAAAGTACAGAAGGCAAACAATCTGCACCGTAAAATGTTTTGTAAAGATTATATGCAACTAGGGGAGGGGCCGTGTCACCCAGTATAACTCAGGTGAGGTTAGGCTGGGGGGACATTCTTGAACGTGTTCCAGCCTCGATAGCCTGTTAGCAGCAGCTGGGAAGCTATTCCTCCACCGCCCTTCAGCATGCTTCCCCAATGGAGAAGACCCTCAAAGAGCCTGGCTTGATCACCCCAGGTTGCTGGAAACTGCTTGAAAATGCTCTATGTCAATTATGCTGCACATCTCTTTTCCTTCTATTCTAGTCTCACAATATCTGCTACCCAGGTTCCTGACAACGTGTGTGAAATGCTAAGGTTTACAATCTATGTGAAACGCTGTAAAATTCAACCTTTTTAAAGGCCCATAGTGAAACAGAAGGCATTTAAAATGAATTGCCTAATAACTTTTCTTTAAAAGTTTTTCTGCTTTTTCTTTCTTTTTCTATCTTATTCTCTCCTTCCTGTAGAGATATTTGTTAACGTTTCTAAGTAAAAGCACATTTGTTAGTGCGGAAAAAAATTCATTATGTTGGTGATGATAAATTTGTTGCTTTATCTACTATGTCACAGTGCAAAACGTTTATACGCTAGAGAAGAAAACGTCACTGTGGCTCTGCATGCAAATAAGGATAATGTTCCGGCAAAAGCAAGAGGACAAGGAACTTTCTTCAATTCATTTGGCCATTTTTCCTTTCCCCCCTAGTAAATATTTTGTACATAAATCTTTGTACAATTTGTTTTGGAGTATACTTTCCCACCATTTGATTCAGGACTTGGCTGTGTGATTTCCTGTGCCCGATGTAATACTAGCAGATGTGATATAACCAGAGGGTTTAAGTATACTTGCAGTTGAGCCCTAGCCGGTTTTGCTCAGTGGATAGGCCTATGGACTGAAGGGTCCCGGGTTTTATTCCAATTAAGGGCATGTACCTCATTTGCAGGCTTGATCCCTGGCCCTGGTTGGGGCACATGCATGGAGGCAACCAATAGAAGTGTCTCTCTCACATCAATGTTTCTCTATCTCTGACTCTACTCTTCCCTTTCACTCTCTCTAAAAATCAATGGAAAAATATCCTCAGGTGAGGATTAACAACAACAACAACAAAAAGTATGCTTGCAGTTTGAATTTCCCTTTTGTATTCCTGTGTATTGTTGTAAGAAGAACATGCTCTGAGTAGCCAGTGGTCCCAGAATGAAAATACAGAAAGTTTGAAGCAAAGCTAGCCCAGTTGCCCTGCAGTGTACTTATGAATGAGGATACTAACATGTTGTTGTCAGCCACTAAGATTGTGTTATGCGGCAGTATGGCAGCAATAGCTGACTAATAGTGTTGTGAGGGATTTCTCCAAATATCGATGTGATCCTAATTACAAGAAGGGGAGAAATTTGAAAATAAATAACATAGAGAAAATATCCTGCTCCTTTTCAAGGAAAGAGGTATCTTAGAAACACTCTGCCTATAAATATTTGCCAAGGTTAGCAAGAGAAGAGCTTCCAGCAAACCAGCCAATGTAGCAGAGTACAGGAGAGGCAGAGTCGGATCAATCAATACATCTTCAAGAAATATCATCCTATCTAATAAAAGCCTAATATGCAAATTGTCCCCTCGACTGGAAGTTTGACAGAAGTTTGACTGGAGTTCGGCCAGGGGCGGGCCGGCTGGCCAACCTCCTGCATCCCCTTCCCTGGCCAGCCAGGCCCCGATCAGCCCTGATCTGGGTGGGCCGGCCAGACCCCACCTGTGCACCAGGCCTCTAGTATATATATATGAGATGAGAGAGAGAGAGAGAGAGAGAGAGAGAGAGAGAGAGAGAGAGAGAGAAAGAGAGAGAGGGAATTGGCTCATGCAATTATGGGGACTGCAAAGTCATTTTGAGATTAATATTGATCATAAGCCTAAACTTGGTGTAGTAGGATATATAGACAAGCCTGATATAAGGGCACTGAAGTCATTGACATGAAGAAGCCTGAGTCCTGGGTCAGTCAGTGTCCAACAGGAGACTACATACCAGTTATTTCAACAGCATCTTGAGAAAGAAAAACAAAGTTGGAGGAATCATGCGACCTGATATCAGACTATACTACAAGGTCATAGTAATCAAAACATCATGGTACTGACATAAAAACAGACATATAGATTAGTGGAACAGAATAGAGAACCCAGAAATAAAACTCATGCTTATATGGCCAATTAATATTTTAATTAATTAATTAAAAATATATTTCTATTGATTTCAGAGAAGGATAAAGAGGAAGAGATAGAAACATTAATTATGAGAGAATCATTAATCAACTGCCTCCTGAATGCCTCACACTGGGGATTGAGCCCACAACCCTGACCGGGAATCAAATTGTGATCTCCTGATTCATAGGTCAACACTCAACCACTGAGCCACACTGGCCGGGCTGGTCAATTAATATTTTTTTAAAAAGAGGCAAGAACATACAACCAAACTTCAAAATATTCTCCAACTTGGGATGGTGAACACATAATGCAATATACAGATGATGTGTTATAGAATTGTACACCTGAAATCTATATAATTTTATTTACCAATGTCAAACCCAATAAATTCAATAAGAAATAAAAATAAGCCATAACTGGTTTGGCTCAGTGGATAGAGCGTCGGCCTGCGGACTGAAAGGTCCCAGGTTCGATTCCAGTCAAGGGCATGTACCTTGGTTGCAGGCACATCCCCAGTAGGGGGTGTGCAGGAGGCAGCTGATCGATGTTTCTCTCTCATCAATGTTTCTAACTCTCTATCCCTCTCCCTTCCTCTCTGTAAAAAATCAATAAAATATATTTAAAATAAATAAATAAAAATAAAACAAATGCCTTAAAAAAAGAAAAGAAAATATTCTCCAAATTGAGCTTAACTTTCATTTTATGTTATTTAGTTTGTGTCTTGAGTGACTACCATACAAGTGGTTCTTAAGTCCGTGCCAAAATCTTTCTCAATGCTTTTGGCTTGGTTTTGAAGGATAGCATTTATTGGATACATAAGATATAACTCATGTCCTTATTGAATCATTAAAATAAGTAAACAAAGACAGTCCAAATTGAGTGCAATTTTGAATTAAAGGTATTTTCCCTAGCTCCAAGAATATGCCTATTGCTGTTCTAGCATATGTGTTCAATACTCATATTTGTATTTGCCAAACAATCATTCCTCCAGAGATACCCTATGACTGCTTTTAATTGAAACATGTTGGACTGCGCTATCTGATGTCCAAATCATACAAAAATATTTGCATGGAAAACTGGCTAATAGTTCACTGTGCATCTTTAGGCCAAGGTATGTACACAGCTCAAATTATCTTCATTTCTAATCCAGAGGGATCAATGCTCAATACACACTTGTTGGTCCTGTGACCCAGGAGATTATTGTCAAATATCTCAAATAGGATTACTAAGCCAAGTGGCTATGTGTTTTTAATGTAAAACTAACTCAGGTTTATATCTGTCATAAACTCAGGGTGGTTTTTTTTTTCCCCAAGATATTTTTCATGGTAGTAGTTAAGCTATTCTGCAGTAAGTCTAAATGCACATTACTATTTTTTTGTTTCATTTTGTTTTTATTTGAAAAATTTTATGTAATTCCAGCTTATTACAAGTATTTTTCTATTAATTTAAATATGTGTTTAATTCTGCTCATATATAAAGTGATTACTACCCAAATAAATTCAAATGGCTTGTTGCAAATTCTTCTTCAGTGATGCTTAAGGTTTTTTCCCCCCAAAGAAAAACCCTATATTCTTTTCCAGTGTAGCTTTTGGTGTATATATAATTATTGACATTCCACTGGAGGATATGCTTTTACTGATTTGAGAGAGAGAAACATCAATGTGAGAGAAACATCGATTGCTTGCCTCCCATAAGCGCCCTGACCTGGGATCAAACCCATAACCTAGTTATGTGCCCTAACCAGGAATTGAACCCACAACCTTTTGCTGTACAGGGTGATGCTCCAACCAACTGAGCCACCCAGCCAGGGCTAGACTTGCATTTTAGAAAGAGTGCTCTGGCAGAATGTATTGGACTCTGGAGTAGGGAGAGTGGATTGTAAAGACTAAGGGAAAGATGCAGAGACTAGAGGAAACTTGCAATGCAATGGAAAGAGCAAAGCAAAGTCCAGAGATGGTATAGAAACAGTGATGTTATGAAAACACATGCCATAGACGTCTGTTGCATGACATCAACTCAAAAACACAGAAGGAGGAGACACTAGGAGGTTTGCTGTGGGGTGACTATGAGGCATCCACGTGGAGACATCTAGTTGGTATAGGCTGTGTGGGTTTGATGCTCAGGAGGCCATTCAAAGGAGATAGCAATGTGGTGATTGTCAATCCTCTGGTGAGCATTGATAAAGTGCCAGGTATTGTGACAGGCTCTGGGAATCCAGAGGTGAATCAAAGCAGAGCCATCCTTGTCTCCCAGGTGTTTATAGTCTGAGCTTATCTGAGCCACTGTTTCAGGAATAATAGTAGTAGCTAACATTGATTAATTGTTTATTACATGTCAGATAATATTCTAAATATTTCAAATGTATTTTGTCATTTGATCCTCTCAATGATCACAGGAAATTAGTACTATTATAATCTCTATTTTATTTACTTTTTTGTACTTAATGTTATTTATTTCTCAATAAAAAATTATGATACATAATCACTTTGTATAAATTATGTAAATCAAATTATTAAACACAAAATAGCACTTTGAATTTTAACTAGAATTCAAAGACACTTGAGATATAATACTTTATATTTAGTTGCCTTACTTTCATAGAAGCAAAACTTTTCATGCTGATTTTCACATACAATCTCAAATCCTATATAATAAAAGCCTAATATGCTAAGTGTCTGGTCGTCCAACCAATCAAAGCGTAATATGCTAATGATATGCTAAGGCCACTCAACCGCTCGCTATGATGTGCACTGACCACAAGGGAGCAGATGCTCTGACAGGTAGGTTAGCTTGCTGCTGGCGTCTGGCTGATCGGGACTGAGTGAGATGGGCCGGACACGCCCTAGAGCCCTCCCGTGGTCCCTCTCCAGCTAGCCAACCTCCCACATCCCTCCCCAGCCCCAATCCTGCACTGGTGGGGTCTCTTGGCCTGGCCTGCACCCTCTCACAATCTGGGCTGAGGGCCCCCCCCAACCACCCTAGTGCACAGATTTCGTGCACCAGGCCTCTAGTTTATACATAAGAGAGGCCCAGTGCACAAAATTCGTGCACTCGGGGGGGGGGGGTACCCTCAGCCGGGCCTGTGCCCTCTCACAGTCTGGGAGCCCTCAGGGAATGTCCGACTATCAGCTTAGGCCCTCAGTCGGACATCCTTAGCGCTTCCCCGGAGGCAGGAGAAGCTCCCACCACCACTGCTGCACTCGTCAGCCGTGAACCCAGCTTCTGGCTGAGCAGCGCTCCCCCTGTGGGAGCACATAGACCACCAGGGGGCAGCTCCTGCATTGAGCATCTGCCCCCTGGTGGTTAGTGTGCATCATAGCGACCAGTCGTTCTGACATTTAGTTGATTTACATATTAGTCTTTTATTATATAGGATTATTATTATTAAAGAATACCCTTCAACATTTCATGTAATCCTGGTTTGGTGGTGATGAACTCCTTTAGCTTTTTCTTCTCTATGAACCTCTTTATTTGACCTTCAATTCTAAATGAGAGCTTTGCTGGGTAGAGTAATCTTGGTTGTAGGTCCTTATGATTCATCACTTTGAATATTTCTTGCCACTCCCTTCGAGCCTGCAAAGTTTCTGTTGAGAAATCAGCTGCCAGTCATATGGGCACTTCCTTGTAGGTAACTAACTGCTTTTCTCTTGCTGCTTTTAATATTCTCTCTCTGTCTTTTTTTAATATTTTATTGATTTTTTTACAGAGAGGAAGGGAGAGGGATAGAGAGTTAGAAACATCGATGAGAGAGAAACATCGATCAGCTGCCTCCTGCACACTCCCCACTGGATGTGCCCGTAACCAACGTACATGCCCTTGACCAGAATTGAACCTGGGACCCTTGAGTCCTCAGGCCAATGCTCTATCCACTGAGCCAAACCGGTTAGGGCTCTTTTTGTCTTTAACCTTTGGCATTTTAATTATAATGTGTCTTGGTGTGGGCCTCTTTGGGTTCCTCTTCTTTGGGACTCTCTGCACTTCCTAGACTTGTAAGTCTATTTCTTTCACCAGGTAGGGAAAGTTTTCTGTCATTATTTTTTCAAATAGGTTTTCAATATCTTGCTCTCTCTCTTCTCCTTCTGGCACCCCCATAATGCAAATGTCGGTATGCTTGAAGTTTTCCTAGAGGCTCCTTACACTATCTTCATATTTTTAGATTCTTTTTTTCTTTTTGCTCATCTGATTGAGTGGTTTTCTTGTTTGTTTGTTTTTCAATTTATTTTTGCTGATTTCAGAGAAGAAGGGAGAGGGAGAGAGAGAAACATCAATGATGAGAGAGAATCACTGATCATCTGCCTCCTGCAAACCTCACACTGAGGATCGAGCCTGCAACCTGGGCATGTGCCCTGACAGGGAATTAAACCATGTCTTGGTTCATAGGTCGATGCTCAACCACTGAGCACGCTGGCCGGGCTGATTGGGTATTTTTTGCTTCCTCGTATTTCAGATAGCTGATTTGATTCTAAGCATCCTCTACTCTACTGTTGATTCCCTGTAAATTATTCTTCATTTTAGTTGTGTAAAAGATACTTAATTTTTATAAATAATTGATTAGTATACTATATATATTGAATAATTATTTTGACTGAGAGAAATATTATAATGGAGAAAGTTATAATTCATTAAAGGAAAATTATCAAACACTCCTGTATGTCAGGCACTGTGCCAATCTCTAGAGCTAAAAACAAATAAAATATGTTTTCTGCCACATGTTAGAAGGAAATAATGTTTAAAGCCTTCATTTCTGTTTCCCCATTAAGAAAACCACCCACAAAACATACAAAGGGCACAAATCTTAGTGGATGATATGGAGGGAAATCATATACTTGCAGTAATATACTTAGCTAATATATTGAGATACAACAATTACTTAGTTTGGTTTCTAAAGTAAGTGCTATTATTAGACCCTTGGAAGTTTCTTTTTTACTTTTATCGTTAATTTTTTACTTTTATCATTAAATCATAAATTTCCAGTGTTTTACTTTGTAGCGTCACTATTTTGCAGAACTAACATAACCTTTATGCCCTGAATCTACATGTTTGGATGTATTTTAATCGACTGAGAATCATTAACAGCGCGCTGCACGGGCACAGGCACACAGGGAGTAAATTATCCTCTTGATTTCCTTACTTGGTATGTTTGCCTTTGTTCATTATTAGCCGTTTGAAATAATTAACGACTAACCAAGAATGTGACCACCCTCATTGTTGTCACATTAAACAGAATCAGTCAAGCCAATGCCTCTTTTACTGGCTCCTTTATCTATTGTGCTTAAAAAAAGATCAATTCTAGACACATTTCCTTTTAGTATCATTATTTTATCTTATCTCCCCAACTCTCTCTTATCAATTATAACTATTGTTCCGGAGAAATTATAGCAATCCTTAGCAACACAGCCAGTCTCTGGACACTGTGGCTATAAAAGCAGTGTAGCCTCACATCTCTCATAGGCTGCTGAGGAAAAGCATCATAATGTGGATGTTGAACATGCACATTGCAGTATTTACCTTACTGCAATGCTGTGAGGACAAATATGGTAAACTTGCCCTTAATCTCCTGATTTTAATCTCCTCAAAAAAAGAAATAGGAATGGGTAATTTTGTGAATGAATAAAAAACATGCCATACAGAAACAACAACAAATTACTAAATTTTCTGCTTAGTTTTATTCTCTTAGTCTGGACCACAGTACAATGGCTACAGCAGTTATAATCTTAAAGTGAAATTAATATTCAGTTAGTTAGAATAGGCTGTGTTTCAGGCCTGCTGATAATACTTTCTTTGAAGTCATGTTTGAACTTTAAAATATTTGATCAATTGATTTTGTTCATGCTTATGAATTTAATATGAATTTTTAAATCATGACTTAAAAAGTATAGCTAGGGAAGCCACCTCACTGACATACCATAACTGATGATAATTCCATTTTACCTGCCAATCTGTTTGATAGAAATTGCCATCAGGCTATATTAGAGGATACAGAAAGAGGAAGCTGCCCTGAACACAGAAATCAGTCTCCTGCCTCCAGTCTTGCTCCTTCAGATTCATCCTGAATTTTATGATTAGATTAATCTTGCTAAATAGATATATAATCATGTTACTCTTTGCCTCAGAAACGTCAGTAACTCTTTATTATCTACAAAAAGGTAAGGCGGTTCCTTACAGTAGGGGTCTCCAAAAAACATTAAGTATGCAAATATGTATTTCCTCTCTATATGCATATTACTATAGTTATCTAATATCTTAAAGTAGACTTCTCTCTTAGCACAGGCCTTATTGTTAATCATCCAGGTTTAAATTCATGTCTAAAATGGCTTTCTTGATTACTAATTTTATTAGACTACCTCCTCCTCTCATATCCGATTAGATTATCATTTGCTTAGCGTGGATATCAAAGAAGGGCAGGGGGAAAGTCAGCTTTGTAATTTTCTTTTGTCTGTCTGTGCTTGCATTTTAATATTTTCCATTTATGGTTCCTTTTGCAGGGATCGTTTAATGGATTATCCAATTATCTAAAAATTATTATAAAATCCATCAGTTCACATCAGCAGGTTGTACAGCATACAGTGTGCAGAGACTTTAAGTTCTGGTCCCTGATAAGATAGCTAGTCTTGACTTTTGTTTCTGGAAAGATGGCAGTTTGATGTGTAGAGAACTCCTTCCTAGTAGGACACACCCAACACTATTGTATAAAATATTATTCGAAAGGATTACTGATTAATGCTGGCAGAGGAATTAAGGAAACTTCAGAGGCCAAAAGCAACAAGAAAGTAGAAAGTGAGCACTCAGCTGCCCTAACCGGTTTGGCTCAGTGGATGGAGCGTCAGCCTGCAGACTCAAGGGTCCCGGGTTCGATTCCGGTCAAGGGCATGTACCTTGGTTGTGGGCACATCCCCAGCAGGGAGTGTGCAGGAAGCAGCTGATCGATGTTTCTAACTCTCTATCCCTCTCCCTTCCTCTCTGTAAAAAATCAATAAAATATATTTTTTAAAAAGTGAGCACTGGGTTTTAAGGGGCCACCCCTGTGGTAAAGAGACAAAGCCGGGGCCCTTACCGGGATGGAAGTTCAGACCTGAGACCTTGGCCTAAAGTCTGGACATTTAGAGGACAGTATTTTTATTAGGAGAATTAGGAAAAAAGATAATTAACCATCCTTACAGAAAGAAATGCCTGCCACATTCTAGGAAGATTGAAGAAAAAAAAGAACCTCGCCAGTGTGGCTCAGTAGACAGAGCATCGGCCCATGCACTGAAGGGTCAAGGGCTTGATTCCTAGTCAAGGGCACCTACCTGGATTGCAGGTTCAGTCCCCTGCCCCTGTCGGGTCTCATACCAGAGGCAACCAATCGATGTGTCTCTCTCACATCAATGTTTCTCTCTCTCTCTCTCTCTCTCTCTCTCTCTCTCTCTCTCTCTCTCCACACACACACACACTCCCCTCTCCTTACTACTCTCTCTAAAAAAGTCAGTGGGAAAAATATCCTCAGGTGAGGATTAACAAAAGGAAGGAAGGAAGGAAGGAAGGAAGGAAGGAAGGAAGGAAGGAAGGAAGGAAGGAAGGAAGGAAGGAAGGAAGGAAATGAATATTTTAATAATCCCAAATCTCAAGCCTGCAACTCCCATGGGTTTGTTAACTAAAATGCAAACTATCTTTGTACCCCCACGAGTCCCCCCAAAATTAGACCAAAAACGTATTTTAAAGCAATTCTAGGGGGTAGTACTCTCTGGAAGAAAGCACATTAAACTTAGGTGTCTAAGACTTCTCATAGATAAAGTTCCAAGGAAAATTGGCTCAAAATAAAAAAAACTATCAAAAGCACATGAAAACAAGACACTGTGAGAATCAAAAGAAACAACAAACAACTGTTTTCACATCTTAAAAATGACAGGTATTAGAATTGACAACAAAGGAGACTGTGCAATAAGCATGTTTAAAGATACAAAATAATTTAATAAAACTAGAATGGAAGAACAGATGACTATCAAAATTGATTTAAAAAATTGTAAAATGTGCCAAAATGATTTTTTTAAATGAAAAATATAATATTGATGTTAGAAACTCAATATTTTGGCTGAATAGCACATTGGAAATGGCTGAAAAGATAATTAGCAAACTAAAAGGTGACAGAGCTAAAGAAATTAACAAAAGTAAATTAGAGACTCAAGGATATGAAAGAAAAAGGTTAGGAAATACAGGATGGAGGGAGAAAAACCCTACATACATATAATGGACGTTTTACTGAGAGAAAATACAGAGAATGGAAGAAGGAATTTAAAGAGATAATGGCTAATAAAAAAAGAATAGTACCTTGCTGTTTATGACAACATGGAAGGACCTAGAGGGTATTATTCTAAGTGAAATAAGTCAGATAGAGGAAGACAAATACCATATGATTTCACTTATATGTGAAATCTAAAAAACAAAATAAATGAACAAATAAAACAGAAACAAAATTATAGATACAGAGAACAAACTGATGTTTTCCAGATGGGAGGGGGTTGGGAAGATGGGTGAAAAAAAGGGGAAAGGATTAATATGTGAAAATTGACAGCTATAAAAACAGTCACAAATATGTAAAGTACAGCATAGGGGACATAGTCAATAATATTATAATAACTATATGGTGTCAGATGGCTCCTAGACTTATCAGGGTGATCATCTCAAAAGGTATATAAATATCTCACCAATATGTTATACACCTGAAACTAATATAATATTGTATGTCAACTGTAACTGAAAAATTAAAAAAATAATTTAAAGTAAAAAGAATACACTCTTTATCACACTGTAGTGAAATTTCAAAATACCAAAGGGAAGATCTTAGATGTAGCCAGCTCATCTTAATATACAGATCAACTGAGTTCTCAGCTGCTATAATGAAAGCCAGATGACAGTGGAATGATATTTAGTTGTTGTTGACCAAGTTAGTTCTCTATCCTTATGTGGCGTTTGGAAATGTGGGAGAGTGTTTTCATGTCACAATGACTGGAAGTGTGACTGGTAAGTTACTTAACTTCTCTGTATCTGTTTCCTTTATGGGAATAATAATATTTATCTCATGAGATTGTTGTGAAGACTACAAACTATGCTAAATACATAGAAAGTATTCATAATAGTGCATGGCACAATAAGAAGCTCAATGTAGCCCAGCCAGCATGGCTAGGTGGTTGAACATTGACCTATGAACCAGGAGGTCATGGTTCAATTCCTGGTCTGGGCACATGCTCGGATTGTAGGCTCACTCCCCAGTATGGGGCTTGCAGGAGAGGCAGCCGATCAGTGATTCTCTCTCATTGATGTTTCTATCTCTCTCCCCATCACCCTTCCTTTCTGAAATCAATCCTATATAATAAAAGCCTAATATGCAAATTGACCAAACGGCAGAATGACCAACGGAATGACCAGTCACTATGACGTGAACTGACGACCAGGGGGCAGATGCTCTGTGCAGGAGCTTCCCCCAGCCCCCAGGGCCCAGGGCAGCCAAGGTGGGTGCCAGCGGGGGCCCCCAATCACCCAGCTGGTCACCCCACAGATTGGCCCTGATTGCCGGCCAGGCCTAGGGACCCTACCCATTCATGGATTTCGTGCACCAGGCCTCTAGTAAAATATATTTTTTAAAAAGAAGCACAATGTAGCTATAATTATTATAGTACCCTGGAACTACCTCTGGTAATGCAAAGAGGAGTTAAGACAATGAAGAATTGTCTAACTCAAATTTCCAAGTCCCCCACTGAAAAACACCAAAAAACCTATCCAACATCTTTTTACACTACCCCATTGTTTTTCTCCATTTCACCTCATCACACTCGAACCTCTAGTCCAGTGGTTCTCACCCTTCTGGCCCTTTAAATACAGTTCCTCATGTTGTGGCCCAACCATAAAATTATTTTCGTTGCTACTTCATAACTGTAATGTTGCTACTGTTATGAATCGTAATGTAAATATCTGATATGCAGGATGGTCTTAGGTGACCCCTGTGAAAGGGTTGTTCGACCGCCAAAGGGCTCGCAACCTACAGGTTGAGAACCGCTGCTCTAGTCACTCACTTTTTCATCCAACAAACAGTTACAGAAAGCAGGTGCCAGGATCTAATCTTTGCATTGTCTTATGATTATATTATTGCAAATTCCTTAAGGGCATATGTGGCAGACACCAGCTAGTCTGGCAATCTCACTTCCTCTCCCAGTTTGCCCTCACCCATCTCTGCACTAAACCAGTAATGAGAGGATGGGTATGAGGGCAGCCGGGGTCACAGGGGAGAGGAGGAAGAGTGTATCAAGGCCAGCAGCTGGAAGGAAACGAGAATCTCTGCTCAGCACTCCAGGGCTGGTTTTCCTGTGTAAGTACTATTTGTAAGTTATGTTTAGATACTTTATGGACCAATGCTAATACACAGGATTAGATGTTCTTTTTAATTTTTACAATTCAAATTATCCTGGAGGTGAATAAATCAAGCTCTTAAGTTAATATTAAATCTGTCTACATTTGGAAAACACACATGTATGTGTTTCATTTACTGCTTTTTTTCTTATATTTATCCAAGATTCCTTTGGAAATAAGCACTGTTGTAAGTGCACTGGTGTATCCAGGGAGATAGAGGCCTACTTTTAAACATATGGCAAAACAAATACATAAAAGTATTTGGAAATGAATTTTTCCAATCACGAACATTTTACCAATGCTGGGATAAGCACAAAAGAAACTGTTATAGCTCTCTGGTGGTGCTTTGATTTAAGACGAGAAAATGCTGGTAATCATTTCTCCCTTCAGTACTTTACTTATAACCTTTGCTCTTTTTTATGAAGGAAATCATTTTTATGAGACTATAGCTTTAACTGAAGAAATACCTATTGTTATATGTCATGCTATAAAAATCAATTTATGTTCTGATTTTTTAAAGTGCTCTTATTTTCAGAATAATCTTTATAATTTTCTTTGACACTCCCAACAAAACACTTTTTTAAAAAAAATATTTTTATTGATTTCAGCGAGGAAGGGAGAGGGAGAGAGAGATAGAAACATCAATGATGAGAATCATTGATAGGCTGCCTCCTGCACGCCCCCAACTGGCCGCAACCTGGGCATGTGCCCTTGGCTGGAATTGAACCTGAAACCCTTCAGTCCACAGGCCGGTGCTCTACCCACTGAACCAACCCGGCTAGGGCCAAACACTTTTTTAATGCATAGATCTTGAAATATTTCATAGGATTATGTTTTCATAAATTTCATATTGTCTCTTTCTGAAATAAAAACTTCAGACTGAGTTTATATGTACTAGCTACTGCATTTCAGAATATGTAGTGATGGCTTCCTTTTCATCCTCCCAGGAACCCAGTTTTAGAATCATGATTATACATGGCATACTTCAAGACTGACCATTGGAGAATGGGCTTACTTGAAGCCAGATAATACAAGAAGTGGGAAGGAATTGAATTAGAATACTGGCTTTCAGTCTCTAGTCCATAGACCACAGGAGATTTTAAAATTAAGTAAGGAGTTTATATGCCCATTAAACACTACCTTTATTGAGATTTAAAAAATGTCTTGCAAATGTATGTACTAATAATTCTCAGATTTATGTAGATGCTTTTAAAAGTAATAAAATGTCAAGGTATTGCTGAACTCATGGTGGCTGTTGTCACTATCTGTTCCTCATCAGTTACTTCAAAAAAATTTTTTTATTATTAATTTTAAAGAGCCCCGCGGTGTGGTTCAGTGGTTGAGCATCGACCTATGAACCAGGAGGTCATGGTTTGATTCCCATCACGGCACATGCCTGGGTTGCAGGCTCGATCCCTAGTAGGGGGTGTGCAGGAGGCAGCCCATCAATGATCCTCTCTCATCATTGATGTTTCTATTCCTCTCTCCCTCTCCCTTCCTCTCTGAGATCAATAAAAATATATTTTAAAAAATTGATTTTAGAGAGAGAGGAAGGAAGAGAGAGAGAAACATTTATCAATTACCTCCTATATGCCCGACCGGGGATCTAACCCACAACCTTTTTAAATATATATAATTGATTTCAAAGAGAAAGGGAGATGGATAGAGAGATAGAAACATCAATGATGAGGCTGCCTCCTGCATGCCCCTGACTGAGGATCAAGCCTGCAACCCCAGCATGTGCCCTGACCAAGAATCAAACCCTATGACCTTCTGGTTCATAGGTCGATGCTCAGCCACTGACCCACACCAGTCGGGCTCAAACCCACAAACTTTTGGTGTAAGGGATGATGCTACAACTGACTGAGCCACCGGCCAGGGCACCCATCAGTTACTTCTTTTTGTTGTTGTTACTCCTCACCCAAGGATATTTTTTCCATTGATTTTTTAGAGAGAATGGAAGGGAAGGGTAGAGACACAGAGAAAAGAAACATCAATGAGATAGAGAGATCGACAGGTTGCTTCCCGCACATGCCCTGACTGGGGCTCGGGATCAAGCCTGCAAATGAGGTACATGTCCTGAACTGTAATCCAACCTGAGACTCTTCAGTTCAAAGGCCAGCGCTCTAACCACTGAGCAACCAGCCAGGCCTCAAGTGGCATGTGCATGAGTCCCATTACCAGAGCACAACACAACCAGAGGAGGAGTTGGTCTGGCTTAGAGCAGAAATGTCATGTGATGTCAGAAATTTCTG
Source organism: Myotis lucifugus (assembly GCF_000147115.1). Lineage (NCBI taxonomy): Eukaryota > Metazoa > Chordata > Mammalia > Chiroptera > Vespertilionidae > Myotis > Myotis lucifugus. The sequence goes on from NW_005871060.1 coordinate 13,780,220, forward strand.
TTTTAACTGAAGCAAATAATCTCCATTAAATGTTCTCCTTTTATCAGTGAGAGTTGTCATCCTTTCCTTCTAAAGACCAACATGTCTTGGTTAAAGCTGCAGAGGTAAGTTCTCCGTCAAGTGACAGATTGTTGGTGGTGTTGACCAGAGGCCCAGCTGCCTGTGGATTAGCCTCCCTGATGGCGATTATCTGTATTACTCAGATTCTTTTTCTTTTTTTTCTTTGAGATTGTAAATATCCTTATCAGACTTTCAACCAGTAATTTTAACATCCACCGATGACTTTCTAGCTTCATCTTTCCTTCTACATTTATTAGTTGGCTTTCTACTGCAAAGAAGTGCTTCTGTTGTTCTCCATTTATCTATTCATGTCAGAAAGGACTTACTAATTCTATTTTATTCCATGGTATAGATGCCATTATCATCATTATTTTGTTGTGTAAAGAAAGATAATTCATCACATCATGTTTCCTTAAAGACACAGTTGTATTTTGAGTGCTGTATTAGATTTCTATTGCTGCTTTCACAAATTTAGCGTGTTAAAACAGCACAAATTTATTATCTTCCAGTTCTGTAGGTCAGAAGTCAATACAGGTCTCGCTGCATGACTTGAATTCTAAATAGTCTTGCTTCAGTCTCTGTTGTAGGATCCTCCAGCCTGTTGGATATCCAGGTGCTTCAGTGAGTACTAACGGCCTTTGTTGGTGTTTGCTTGAACTGTAACTGAAGACAGTTGAAACCTGTGGATATAGGCTTTTCTGCAAGAATAAGTCTGTGTTATCAACTACTATAGTTGAGGCAGGTTTTCCTGGACCTCTTCTGCTCTGGTGGATGGTTTATTACCATCCCTGGATCTATGTCCCAGCTAGTCCAGGGCCATACAGTGTCATAAAGTTCAAGAATGAATATCAAATGGAAATGTTCTCCAAAGGAGAACACAGCTCTTCATTTAGAAAAGAATACCCCCTTCTTTCTGGAGAGCGCTAAATTGTGTGTTTTTTTTGTGTGTGTTTTTGTTGTTGTTGTTTTATTTGCCCTCTGTATTAATTGACCTAAACATTTGTCTTGAATATGTTGCGCTGTGATAGGTTTTGTCCAGACAGAATGTTAATGAACCAGGTTGTTTTAAAATTTCAACTGTCAATAGCAGTAGTCTGCAAACTGGGGCATATAAAGGCTTTTCATGCGGGATGTGAATATGGAAAGTTTTAAGAATAAGGAAATTGACTCAAATCCTCAGCTTTCATATGTACTTTTTCTTAAAACTGATTTGCCTGAAAATATGACTATTCTCAAGGAATCATGCCAATTTTCCTCTCCCACCTTTCCTTTCACAGCATAAAAGCGAAATGAACAGTTCAGCCATTCCAAATTTCACTATGTACATTGTATCAGGGTGTAAAATTCTCTAAAACTGCCAAACATAGGAAAGCTTAAAATTTGCTGTCAGTGAAGCCTTGTTTAAGCAAGGTGCCATAAAGCTACAATAGGACTTAATATTTTCCCTGTCTTATACATATTTTTGTACATGGTGTTAGAAATGGGGTGTTTTGGCCCATGCTGGAATGTTCTGAAATGTAGATATATTGTAGAGTAGGAGTAGCAAGAGTGATGACTATTTTTTAAAAAATATATGTCTTTATGATTTCAGAGAGGAAGGGAGAAGGAGAAAAAGATTGAAACATAAATGATGAGAGAGAATCATTGATCGGCTGCCTCCTGCACACCCGCCACTGGGGATCGTGCCCACAACCCAGGCATGTGCCCTTGGCTGGAATCGAACCTGAGACCCTTCAGTCACAGGCTGACACTCTGTCCACTGAGCCAAGCTGGCTAGGGCGTGATGACTATTTTTGTTTAATGATTATTTCTTTTTCTCTCCCCTAATTATAGACAACAAAATATAGTTCATCTGTGGGAGAGGGCAATGAAAGCAAAGCAAAGAGAGCATCAGGGATGCATTCTAAAAGTGACACACCTTGCCCAGCCGGCGTGGCTCAGTGGTTGAACGTTGCTCTAGGAGGTCACAGTTTGATTCCCGGTCAGGGCACATGCCTGGGTTACGCGCTGGATCCTCAGTGTGGGGCATGCAGGAGGAAGCCAATCAATGATTCTCTCTCATCATTGATGTTTCTATCTCTCTCTCTCCCTCTCCCTTCCTTTCTGAAATCAATAAAAATTTATCTAAAAAAAATAAAGGTGATAGCACTTTATTTCACATAGTCAGCAAATTCAGTTTCTTGAACTCTTCTCCAATGATCCTGTGTTTCACCCTTCCTCGGCCATTAACTTCTAGGATCATGAACAAGATCTTGTCATTTTCAATAACTGCAGGTCTCCACATTTTTTTGCCACCGCAAGTATCTACTTACCAATAAATGTAACCATATATTCTGCTTTCCCACCTGTTAGTAGAGACAACTGTCATGTTATGATAGAAAGCCAACTCCTCTACTTGGATGAAGAGCCCATCCTTTCTCTCCCTACTCCAGCACTGAGAACAGCTATTCCACCCCTTCCTATATCATCAATCTTTCACTCTCTACCAAATATCTCCTATCAGTATCCAAGCATGTTGTTATTTTTCCGATCTTAAAAATACCCTTTTTTAACCTCCATCCTTTTTTTGCTCTCATTTCTAATAAAACCCCTCAAAAGGATTGTCCATACTTGCTTTTCTGACTCCTCCCATTCTCTCGTTAAGTGCTACCAAATTAGACTTTCACCCATCATTACATCACAACTTTATCACAGAGTTTGTTAATGTCTTTCAAGTTACTAAATTCGATGATCAAATCTTACTTGATCTACCAGCAGGATTTAATATAGTTAATTAGTCTTTCCTCTTTGATATAAATAATCATACAAAATTTTTCACTCATGGTGTTTCCTCTTCCCTCACTAGTCTCTCTTTCTCAGTCTCCTTTGTTTTTAATTCCTCTTCACACTGACCTCAAAATATTGGTCTACCACATGGCTCAACCTTGGTGCTCCACCATTCTCAACACTCATTCCCTTTGTGATCTCATTCAGCCTAGTGCTTTTTTATCTCATTCAACCTAGTGACTTTAAATAACATAGTCTATAACTCTCAAATGTATATTCCTATCCCAGTCCACTTTTCTGAACTCCAGGCATATATTCCAAAAAACATATGCACCCACTTTGAATAATTATAAAGGCAGTGTTTATTAAAATACATTTCATTTTCAAAATTGAGCTATCAGCTGTTAAAGTGTGTATGCGTTTTGGGGGACACCCTGTGTATATATATAAAGTTCTGAGTCATCCTTTACTTGTCTTTCTCTCCTGTTGCATATCCAATGCATCTAGAAATCTTGTCTCACCTTCAAAAGAAATCCACAATCAGACCACTTAGCTTGTTCTGAGGCACCATTATTTTTTTACTTGAGTTATTCAGTAGCCTCCTTAGAGGTCTCCATATTTCTATCTCTACTGCCGTACAGTCTATTCTCAACAAAACAACCGGAATAATCCTTCCAAAATGTAGTTCATACCATATTATTTCTATGCTTAAATTTTTCCAGTATCCTCTCTTCTCATCTTACGCAGAGTTAAAACCAAATTGCTTTTAATGGTGCCAGGTCCCCTCAGGATCTGGCTTCCCCATTGCCTCTCTGAATTCCCATTCTACTAACCCCAGCCCCAGTCCCTTACCACACTTCATAAACACTGGCATCCATGAGCAGGCATCGGCTGTTCCCTTTGTCTGGAATGTTGTTCCCTCAATTTGCCATCTTCTCCCCTCTTTTAAGGCATTGCTCGAGCCTTATTATTACTACAAACTACCCAATGCTTTCCTTCTACTTTCATATTCCTGACCTCCCTTTTTCTCTTCAATTTTTTTTCTTTTTTCCCCTCCATGGCACATGTCACCTTCTAACACATTATTTAATTTAATTATTATGCTTATCACCTGTTTCTAGACAATAAGGTGCTTGAGAATCTTGGTTTATTTTATTTGTTGATGTATCCCAAGAACATAGAATAGCACCGTCCATGGAAGGTGCTCAAAAAATATTTCTTGAAAAAAAGTCCTTTAGGGACTACGCAGCAAACAATTTTGAAAACCATTGATATGAATAATTTCCAAATTCATAAGGGAACTATAAGTTCAAATATATCTAAATGAAAATCTTTTAACTTTAAATTATGGTTTCAGTTCTTTAATTCAACAGTGTTAAATTAAAAACTTTTAAATCATTTTGTGAAGTGTAGTTCTGAATGAACACCGAAAGACACAGACTATTTTTCAACTCAGAGCAATGAGGAAGCATTACCTAATTCATGACCAACTTAAAATAGGACATTCTCTGTAAGTCTACTTCTGAAAAAGAATGGAGAACTACTTTGGAAACGTTCATACTATGTGGCTATATATTTTTGTAAAAGACAAAATCAAGAATTGATTCATTACCTTAGTTTTTTAAATGCCAATTTTAGTATTTTTTTGGTAATGTAAATTCTATTAGTAAGAGCCAATGCATTGCTTGACATTTTTTTTAAAAAAAAGAAATGGTGCTTTAGAAATTATAAACTTCAGAGTTAATTCCTCTTCCTTCCAATGCCTCTTAGAAATTGTAGGCTTGCCCTAACCGGTTTGGCTTAGTGGATAGAGCGTTGGCCTGCGGACTCAGGGGTCCCAGGTTCGATTCCGGTCAAGGGCATGTACCTTGGCTGCGGGCACATCCCCAGTAGGGGGTGTGCAGGAGGCAGCTGATCGATGTTTCTCTCTCATCGATGTTTCTAACTCTCTATCCCTCTCTCTTCTTCTCTGTGAAAAATCAATAAAATATATTTTAAAAAAAGAGAGAAATTGTAGGCTTAAAAGTTCAACAACTATTCCCTCCAATTAGTTAAATTTAATCATTACAAAATATTTGTTAAATGCTTTCGGAACAACAGAATAATAAGCAGCATGGCTTTGTGAAAAAAAAACATCCTGTGGGACCAATCTAGCGATTCTGCAGAATGACAGAATTGGTTAGAATAGATATAATTTATCTCGGCTTGAATAGGGTCACTTCAGGAATGGAAATCATGACCCTAGAAAAATACAATCTGGCCTGAGTGTCAGCCCTTTCTTTCAGTCAGTTTCTAGGCAGACTGTAAGGGAGCTTTCTGCACATGCTGCTTTTGTGGTTACGGTAAGAATTTTGTGGCTCATAGCCACAGATTGGTGGCACACAACAGGAGTGAGGAACTCTGATAAAACCACGCTGCAGAACAGGCCAGCATACACTGCAGCCAAATGGCGCAAGCTCACAGTGGGGCTTTTCTGGTCTGTCTACGACAAGCAAAGATAATGATGCTTGAAGAATGAACTCAGTGCAACAGCAATACAGATCAACACCCCAAACAGAATGTGTGTGTGTGTGTGTGTTGTCCCCAAAGATTGCCTAGCTAATGTTATTATTCAATGGAAACATTTCCCTGGGGGCGGGGGGTGAGGGGGGGGGACAAGCCTCAAAGGTATATTAACCTATAAGCCAATTATTTTGTAGAGTTTATGTTATATTTTCATATTATGTGATGGTCATGTTGGAATATAGAGCATGTAATTTTAAATCATAGGTAATTTCAAAGTAGAATAAGATAATTGCCACTTTAATCAGATATTTTGTCCTAACTAGAAAAAAATAGAATTCAGTTTAAATATTCATTAATAGTCGCAAAATAGTCATGAGGATGTAAGAGTACAGCATAGGCAATATCGTCAATAATATTGTAATAACTATGTACTGTGCCAGCTGGGTACTGGAAATATTGGGGGAACATTTTGTAAAGTATATGGTGTCTAACCACTATGAGGCATTTTAATAAGTGAATAGAAAATAATATTGAATGTAAACTGCCTTGAAAAATAAAAATAGAGATTTATATTCATAAAGTGATCCAAATGCAGAAGAAAAAGATACACTAATTAAATTCAAGAATGCGTGGCTCAGCTAAAGAGAAGACAGTAATCACAGCGAACACAAATAATAGCCCATTAGAAATGCACAATATTATTTAAAAGTGCATATAATATTGGGATTTTAAGGACATGGTTGTCAAAAGAAAAGAATTACTTTCAGCTCTGGTACAAATATTAAAGTGTCTTGTACACAATTTATGAGAGACATGAAAAACTTAGAATTCACAGGCATGAATTTAAATGATTAAGGGCTTGCAAATAGGTGGTAAAAGGACAGGTTAAATGAATGGGATCATTATCCAGTAGAAGAGAAGCCTGCGGGATGACCTCAGCCTTCTAATTTATAAAGGAATATTATGCAGATGGTGACCAGCTGTTCTCCATGTCCGCTGAGGACGGAACCAAAGGAAATGGGCCTAAACTTTGGCTGGTGGGATTTAGGTTAAATATGAAGAATAGTTGTCTGACAGCAAGGGTCATAAAGTGCTAAGTGAATTCCTAGAGGCATTATAGAACCTCCTTCCCCGGATAGCTCTTAAGGACACCAATTGCTTTCCCATCTGCCGGCAATGAGTGCGCTGTTAGAGCGGCAGGGACAGGCAATCACTCAGAATCCTGTCTTTATGAGTTAATATAATCCAATGTGCTATTTCCACCCAAACAGATTTTCATGTATTTTGGTTTGGGGGATTTTTGGTTTTGTTCGAGAAGTGATGTTATAGTGGTTGAGAATTTTACTCACACCAATACATCTTCTCTGAAAGTTAAATACATTTCCCTGTACTTTGTTTAAAAATATATGTGGCTCATTTTCACTGATCTCTGGAAGTACTTCAGCCTTGTAGGACTTTCAGACAATTGAATACTGCCTTATCCATCACGCAAGAGGAGGTGTTGTAAGAGCTGACAGGTTTTGCCCCAGTGCTGTTATCACACTACAGATAGCTACTGTTTCTAGGAAACCCTGGATCAGTCTATTTTCACAGGGTGGGGATATTTCAACTGCCAATAAAACAGTCTTGAGAGTGACTCACAACATCATAAGGAGATGGGATGTTATCTTCAGTTTGCATGTATTCTCATTTGAAAGAAGAAAAGATAACTATTTTAGGTCCCTGGGCAAAAGATTTTAGCTCTGTATATCTGCTCTTCTTATCTGAGTATGTCAGATAAGATAAATATGAGGCTTATTGTTCATGCATGTGTATGCAGAAAAAATTAAACATTTAACATCCAATTCTTAATTTTCTAAGGAGGTAATCTGTAATAATAAAAGGGTAATATGTTAATTAGACCAGACATCTTCCGGACGTCATTCTGGACGTCCTTCCGGATGAAGCCTGGGCTGGAGGGAAGCCAGCCCAGGTCCCAGGTGCCAGAGGGAAGCTGATGCCAGCAGCCGGGGGAAGGAAGCCTACTCTTGCACAAACTTGTGCATTGGGCCTCTAGTATATATATTGGCTATAGTTGTTACTGTTCTAACAAATGAGTTTTTATATACTTTATGACATCAATGTGGGGCTTTTTTATACCTATACAAAAATGTCATGTTTAATATTGGCTATAAGAACTTCCCATTAACTATTACCTTATTAATGTCTTTGAGAAGTTAATAAGTTGCTATTTTATAAAGTATTTCCCAAATAAGTCAAATAATTTGCCCAAGGTCACATGTTTAGTAATTGGAGAGGTCAGAACTAGATCTCAGAAAGTGTGGTGGAAGTTTACCTAAAACTCCTGTCTCAGGGAACACATTCCCTACCCACCAAACTTGACAAAGTGGATGCTGGCCTCTCCCTCTTCCCTGTCCTCCCCTTCTCTTCCAGTCGGAAGATCACAGCATCCCTTCTGTCACGAGTCTGCCAAGGACACCGAAATCTAGTCACGAGGAAAGACTTTTCTTTAAATGTGGGATATTCTACAAAATGACTGACCCTAATATTCAAAAGTGTGGAGACCATGAAAGCAAAGGAAAGATTGAGGACAGTTCCAGATTAAAAGAAAGTAGAGAGACATACAACCAATGCAATTTATGATTCCGGACTGCATTTTTTACTATAAATGACATTGTTAAGTTAAAGTGTTTTGATGTCTTAAGAGGGAAAGAGGTTCTTAGTGGATATAGATACACTAGCATCCAAGTACACGTTAGTAACTCATGCTTAGAGGTACCGTTACCATGTGCAACAAAGAAGGGTCAGAATTTAGAACAATGTCTCTAACCTTTAATGTTCACTCTGTTCAGGAATGTTTATAATGTGAGCAGCCTTGGAATACAAAGATAGGGTATTTTAGACTTAGAGCAAAGAGACAGGTATGCTTTCTACTCATTATAAATGATTCAGGCTCTGACCGGTTTGGCTCAGTGGATAGAGCACCGGCCAGCGGACTGAAGGGTTGAGGTTCGATTCCTGTCAGGGCATGTACCTCAGTTGCGGGCTCCATCCTCGGTAGGAGTGGCGCAGGAGGCAACCAAGCGATGTGTCTCTCTCACATCGATGTTTCATTGATGTTTCTCTCTCTCTCTCTGTCTCTCCCCCCTCCCTTCTACTCTCTAAGAATCAACAGAAAAATATCCTCAGGTGAGGATTAACAGGGGCGGGAGGGGGAGGGAGAGATTCAGGTTCCTTTCCTGGAACACAAACCATTGCATGTGCAGGTGTAATCTGGCCCTTTTTGAGTTGCCCTGTAGCAATTGGGGCTCAGGGAACCAGCCCCTAAATGCCAATTCTCTGGCTACTGCTATTGATGTGAGTAATACACTGTCCTTCATCTTTTTTAAAAATATATTTTATTGATTTTTTACAGAGAGGAAGGGAGAGGAATAGAGAGTTAGAAACATTGATGAGAGAGAAACATTGATCAGCTGCCTCCTGCACACCCCTTACTGGGAATGTGCCCGCAACCAAGGTACATGCCCTTGACCGGAATTGAACTTGGGACCCTTCAGTCCGCAGGCCGATGCTCTATCCACTGAGCCAAACCAGTTAGGGCTGCCCTTCATCTTTGACCCAGGAGTCTTATTTCTGGTACCAGCATCCGTGAAACTTTGGCAGGTTAACTTGCATGTAGGGTACATCTTATATGCTTTGCAGCTTTTGATGGACCTTTCCTCCACTAGTTTTATTCACAATAACATATGGATACCCTATTTCATATAGGCTAATTTTTAAAATTAACCATTCCCAACCACATCATATAAAACAATAGAGGAAAGGGAAAAAGGAAGAAAATTTAATTAGTTGTATACATACATGATGTATACATGATAAGACAAGATGAAATATGGATAACTACTACAACCCCCATTTTTACAACTGATCAAAGGCCAAAAATTGTACTTATAGCTTCTTTTTCTATTATCCATTTTGCATTCTTTTTGCCCTTGTTTGCATTCATCAAATGTGATGGCTCAATAATACATTGTGGCATATTTATACAGTGGAATATAACTCTCAAAATGGATGAACATCACAGATATAAGTTTTGATGATAAAGAAGTACAGAAGAATTTACATCACTTAAATTAAATTAAACTATACATATCCAGGGGTAATATATGTAGCAAAACTATAGTGAGAAGAATTAAATGAAAAAAAATTATAAACATCAACATCAGAGCAATGTTAACCTCTGAGAAAAAATGAAAATGTGTTCACATAGCCTTCAAGAACTACATAATGTTCTATTTGTTGAGATGGGTGGTGTGCACAAATGTTTTTTTTATTAATATTTTATAATACATATATTTGTTAGACACTGAGTGATATTCAAAGCCTTTCTGCCCTAGTCCTAGAAAATCCATGTAAAACAATAGTTCCTTTTAATGAGCTTGTCATTTTCTTCCCCACTTACCTTTCTGGCTAAATAAATAAATAAATAAAATAAGTAAAAACAAATAAAATTAAAATTAAAAAACCCACTTCTCATTATAGGTCTAAAGCTCATTTGAAATGTCCTTGAAAGAATTATTGATTTATTTTCAT